>NC_053397.1:81432095-81795964 GCF_905171765.1 Bufo bufo
CCAGCAGCTTCCCTGCCAGGTAAAAGAGCAGGATGTTTCCCAAAACTTGCCTCTGCTGCTCCACAGAAAGAACACAGGCAATTATAAAGAAACGGTCAGCTATAGCAAAAACGCTGAAGATTTTCTGTGCTGGAATTGTGTGCAGAAAAACCGCAGGATTTACAGTAGTAGCCAGAGGTGGATTGGTCGTAGATCCTACAGGGACCCAATAGGTGGCCTACTCTTGGCCACCTATTGGGTACATAGCGATCTGATGCTCTCAGCAGTAATTATTACTAGGATCATATGGTACTTATGCAACTGGCCAGCAGAAGAAAGTGTCCCTCTGCATTCAACTGTATTGCCGTCCTCAGGACAGTGATACAGTTGAATGCTGCGGCAGTATCTTGTGCTGCCTGTGTATTTGGGTCTGCTGGGGTGGTAATTTGTACTGCACTATAGTATTGCTGGCCCTGTCTACTTATGTCGGACCTGCCTTCTGTCAATTTGGACCAGCCTACAACATGGGACTACTGTGAGGGTGCTGGCACTATGCAGAACACCAGGGTTTAACAAGGCTGCTAAACTGGCTAAATTGAAAACTGCATCCTGAACTGCACTGTGTGCCAGCACCCTTAGGCCCCTTGCACACTGATGTCACGGATTTTGTCCGTATGCGTTGCGGATGCATTGCGCGAAACCCGTGCGAGTGCGCACACAATTTCAGTCAGTTTTGTCTGCGATTGCGTTGCGTTGTTCAGTTTTTTCCGTGCGACTGCAAAGCGTTTTAATGCTTTTTGCACGAGCGTGATAAAAAACTGAATGTGGTACCCAGACCTGAACCCGGACTTCTTCACTGAGGTTCGGGTTTGGGTTTGGTGTTCTGTAGATTTTATTATTTTCCATTATAACATGGTTATAATGGAAAATAATAACATTCTTTAATACAGAATGCTAAGTAAAATGTCCCTTGAGGGTTAAAAAATAATAAAAAAAATTACTCCCCTCCTCCACTTGATCGCGCAGTCGTTATCGTCTTCTTTCTTCTTCTTGCAGGACCTGCAAAAGGACCTGCGCTGACTTCGCGGTGAGCGCGATGATGTCAGCACAGGTCCTTTTGCAGGTCCTGCAAGAAGAAGAAAGAAGATGATAACGACTGCGCGATCAAGTGGATGAGGGGAGTAATTTTTGTATTATTTTTTAACCCTCAAGGGACATTTTACTAAGCATTCTGTATTAAAGAATGCTATTATTTTCCATTATAACCATGTTATAATGGAAAATAATAAAGTGAATGGACCTCATCCCTATTTCTTATCATCTCCTTAGTAACCATCCATGAAAATCTCATTGCATCCGCACTTGCTTGCGGATGCAATGCGATTTTCACGCAGGCCCATTCACTTCTATGAGTCCTGTGTTGCGTGAAAAAAGCAGAATGTAGAACATGCTGCGATTTTCACGCAAAGCACAAGTGATGAGTGAAAAACATTGTTTATGTACACAGCCCCATGGAAATGAATGGGTCAGGATTTCGTGCGAGTGCAATGCGTTCACGTCACGCATTGCACCCGCACAGAAAACTCGCCCGTGTGAAAGGGGCCTTAGTCTTTTTTCCAGGACCACTTTAAGTTCCCAGTCCGCCCCTGGTAGCAGCAAAATGGGTGAGGTTTTAAAAAATCTCATTCACATGCTACAAAACTTTTCCACAACAATATCTGCAGATAACTTGATATGTGGTGTGGATTTAAAATCTGCATCATGTCAATTTATATATGCAGCATTTCCACACTGAAAACCAAAGCAAAATCCACAGCAGACCTACCACGTATGGCCGCATCCTAAGTGTTTTTTATTAACTTGTTGACATAATATTAACAGCGCCTCCAGTGCAAATGTGAATGAAGTCTAGGGCCGCTTTCACATGGCAGTCTTTTGGACAATATTTTGCATCAGTATTTGTAAGCCACAACCAGGAGCGGGTCAAAAAACAGAAGTGGTGCAAATCTTTCCATAATATCTTTTTCTGTAGGTTCTATTCTTGTTTTTGGCATAAAAATACTGACCTAAGCATTGCCATATGAAAGCTGCCTTACAGTTGTTGGTTTATGGGCATCTGAAGCAGTCCATGAATGTAACAGACAAAGCAATGTGTTTGTGATAATGTGGTTTGAATGTTGAAGAACTTGGAATGAAATGGAATTAAAATCCTTAATTTCAATTAGCCTGGACCAATGTGCGCTTCCCACTGTTCCCTAAAATAAGCTTTCTTCTTCTTACATTGTTTGTGCTTTTGATTTAAAAGCCCTGTTATGTCTGTGCCAAGAAGCTCAGCTGTGCAGATACGCTATGACGTCTATGATGTCTTCTACAAAGTGGCCACTTGCATAAAACTTTTAATCATGTTGTTTTGGCAATCTAGGTCAATCTCGCAAGTGATTAGAAAACGTTTCCACTTTTAGGGTTTTTGCCGCATGGTCAGGTTTCTGAATGCAGTTTTGGAAGCCAAAATCAGGAGTGGATCATAAATGGAGAGAAAGTAGAAAGGACAGATGCAACTTCTCACTTCTGGTTTTGTCCTCCAAAAATGGATGCAGAAACCTTACCGTGTGACTATAGCCTTAGGGTATATACAAAGGCATGGATTTTCCGCATGGATGTTTGTTCAGAAAATCCGCAGTGTAAGGGCTCATGCACACGACCATTGGATGTTTTGCGGTCTACAAATTGCGGATCTGCTAAACACAAATACCGGCCGTGTGCATTCTGCATTTTGATGAACAGAATGTCTGGCCCCTAATAGAACAGACCTATCCTTGACCGTAATGCGGACAATAATAGGACATGTTCTATTTTTTCAAGGACTGGACATGCGGACATACAGACACGGAATGCATTTCCTTTTTTTTTTTAAGTGAATGGTTCGGCATATAGGCTGCAAAAAAAAAAAAAACTGCAAAGAACACAGAAAAAAATATGTTCATGTGCGTGAGCCCTAACATAGTAAGGGTAAGGCCACATGGTCAGGTGTCCTGATGCAGTTTTGGAAGCCAAAATCACGAGTAGATCATAAAAGGAGATAAAGTATAAAGGAGAAATATAACTTCTTCTCTATTTTGACTTCACTTCTGGTTTTGGCTTCCTCTGGATAGTTCATCAATATCAGATTGGCGGCGGTCCATCAGCCCGCACCCCACCGATCAGCTGGTTGAGGAGACGGCACGTGCAGTGTGCACATCCCATCTTCCTTCTCTCCTCCTGCTTTTCCAAAGCCATACCAACCTGCTCACCCTCTCCAGGTCTACCCCTTAGAGACTAGCATGTTCAACCTTACAGGTGCTTCCAAGCTTTTTCATGCTTATAATTCTAATATACAAATCCCCTTCTATAACGTTCAACCAGAAAACAACAGTGAACGATTGCGGAAAATTGAAAATTCGATCTTGTTTCCCTGTACAACAGAGTACAAAAATACTGTTTATGGTAACCTGTATTCCAGTAATGTTATATAGATGCAGACTGGCTGGCTGACCCAATGGATACATGTCAGACCTTATGTTACAATGTTTTATTCATTCATATAGGTGGCATCGAATTGCAATCAGTGTTGAAAAGAATACAGTCACAATGATTGTGGACTGCAAAAAAAAGATCACTAAAGCCCTTCCGAGAAGTGACAGACCTGTCCTGGACACCACCGGCATCGCTGTGTTTGGGACCCGCATCCTGGACGAGGAGGTGTTTGAGGTAAGAGAAGCAGTGCTCATAATGGTTGGCATACTTCACACAGCTACTATATAACAGTGTGTCATACTTACTTATGTTCAGCTTTTTTTTCGGCACGTACATTGAACAAATGCCATACAGCGGCATTTGTCACCCATATGGCTCCATTGGAAAAAAAAGATGTATACATTTAGCTTATACTTTTTTTTTTTTACTGGATATCATTGTAGGGAATAGTATAGTCTACTACTATGCTATTCCATAGTGGACATTTTCTTGAGGTATACAGGCATATATACAGTACCAGCAGAACACAGGCCAAAAGGACACTCTTTTGGCCTCTGTCATGTTAATATAATAGACATGTTGCACATTGGGACTTTTCTGGGTGTTCACGGATAACGTGCATACCAAATAATGCATATGTCATGTAAAGATCGCCGTAAAGCCACATGTACACATGGGGGTCATTTATCAAACTGGAATAAAGTAGAACTGGCTTAGTTGCCTCTAGTAGTAGCAACCAATCAGATTCCACCTTTCCTTTTTGACAGCTCCTTAGGAGTTTGATAAATGACCCCAATAGTTTGAATTATGCGTGGATTTTCCATTAGGATTTTGGTGCTGAGAGTCCGCATGAAAATCCGTGCAGAAAATCTGCATGATTACTTTCGCTGCCAGGGGCATGTTCTTCCTAAATAATGTGACAATAGTGCTGGTTCCATTAGGTGACAGGATTATTTGTAGTTGTCACCAGTAGAGGTGCACGGGGTTAAAGGGACAGACGAAGGCAGTTGGTACAGGTCTGTTTTTTCGTATGCTGTTGTATATCGTTGTACATGATTGACCATCTCCTGCAGTTGTGAAGTATGCATTATTATAATTAGAGATGAGTGAAGTTTATATAAATTCGATTCAGCTGCTTTATCAAATTTCACAAATAAATTTGCTTTGTGACGAATTACTTTGTCACAAAGCGCATTTATTTGTAAGTAGCAGGCACAATGATGGGGAATGGCAATTGCCCCCCATCATTGAACCCCTCAGATGCCATGTTCATCACGGCATCTGAGAATAATAGTGAGGGCTTTGAGCGGTTAAAAAAATAATACTCAGCCATCTTGATTGCCGATCCTGCGCAAAATCTTGCGCCATGCGTGATGACGTCATCATGCTGGTCAGCGTGGTGACATCATACGTCACCTCGCACGAGATTTCGCATGGTAGCTTTAATCAAGATGGCTGCGGCAGCCTCTTTGCGCTCAAATAGATGAGGGAAAATTGATTTGTTACCACAAAGCACGAGGAAATTTGGCTTTGCGGTGAATTGAATTTTCCCTCAAATTCAGATCGAAGTCCACTTTGGATACTCCGATTCGCTCAACTCTAATTATAATGTACACCTGTGTATGGGATTTATACCTTTCATTTGTGTTTTTTCCATTTTTCTTTTTTGCCAGAACATAGAAGCTCTGTCTTCGATCTTGTTTTCTTTATTTTTCTGTTTCTTCATCTTCTTAATCCGTTGTTAGCTAAATGCAATCTATGGAGTAAAATGCCCAAAACTAATATAGTTCAGTTGTGTTAAAAAGTCATATACAGTATGTATGTGTGTCTACCTCTTGACTTGGCCGAATTTGATGTACTTCCTTTTAATGGAGTGGCAGCCCATTTTAGTTAATCTCAGGCAAGCCCTATTAAGTACAGTGATACATGTGTAGATCTGCCGCTTAATACAGATCAGAAATGTGTATGTTACTTTACTCCATTCCCCTGCTATGTGTCCACAAACCAGCCATGATGGAATCATATCCATTATGTGCGAATGTACAGGAGTCCCCTCAATGCATTCCATAGCTAGTTAGTGGGTGCACAGCGAAGGAATGGAGGATGAGTATCAACGTACAAATTACTGATCCAGTGTCAGCAGTAAGTGTTCTACACATGTACTGTATTACTATACTTATTAGGGCCTGCTGGAGATGAAAGATTCCCTATGGCAAGTTGACCATCCCTGGTCTACTAAATATTTAAATGGGTTCTCCGGGCTTTTAATATTGATGACCTATCCTCAGGATAGGTCATCAATATCAGATCTGTGGGGGTCTTACACCTGGCACCCAGGGGAGGCGCGCGCCATCATCAATATTAAAAGTCTAAAGATTCTACTTTTATTGGATCAATTTCTCAGACATACCATGAAAACAAACTATGATCAGAGACTTTTAGCGGTGGTGTCATGGAGCTGAATCGGTATGTTGTGTACACAATTTTATACAAATAGTCACATTTGGAATCTTTTCTGATAATTGATAGTGGCTCCCCATGGTTCACTCCGATGAGAAAAATACCATTACAACCGTCTACACTGAAGTCATTCAGTCATAGACTCTTCTCCTCCCTGCTTCACTTGTCATTTTAACTGACAACGTGTCATCTTCTATACACCCCACCCCCCACACACCCTCACACACATCTCTCACCTGTTCTCAAATCTAGGAGAAGTCTGCTATATCCAAGCTCTTTATTTTCAGCTATTCTGACATTTAGTATTTCATCAATTTCAAAAATGTGCCTCAGGCTCTGTTCATACCCAATGTTTCTGGAAAGTCTATGTAGCTAGTTTGCGAAACAGTTAAGGATATGGGTGCCTTTAGCTCTAAGCCAGGCAATACAGAACCATATTGTCACGGCCTTTGGTGTGCCCTGGGACACTTTTGCCACGCTTGCTGTTGCCTGTGGCAACGTGTTGCTGTTTCAACATGCGGGGGCAGTGTCACGGCCTTTGTGGTGTGTGCCGTGACATGGTTGCCTTGCATGTTGTTGCTTGCGGCAAAGTGTAGCTTTTTATGTTGGTGTGTGCACTTCCCCTTTAAGTTGTTTCCTCCTCTGTCCGGTGCTGAAGGGGTTAACCACCTTGTTGGGTGTGGTCACTAGGTGCTTCAACTTACCTGTGGCTAGAGGCCAGGAGTCAGTGGTACTCCAGCCATGGTGTGTGCTGGAGTTATGCTCCTGGTCTTCATGTTTTATCTCCCAGAGTGAGGGCCTCCTAGTGGGACAATGAGGTCTCCAGCGATGTCTTCCCTTCCTTACATGTGTTGTATGTTTGGTGTGGGGTTATGATTTGGTGTGTTGTAATATCTAGCTTGGTGTTCCATGTCTGGTATGTTTGGTGATATCTTCCAGCATGGTTGCTTGACATTTCCCCTGTGTGTTGTATCTTCCAGAAGGGGGTTGGTTTCCCGGGGGGGGGGGGTGAACCACAAGCCTGTATGCAGCGCTGCCTGGGGCTGCCATGCATGGGGGTCCTGGCGGAGTATGGTGTGCTGGATGCCTGTGTGAGTGGCTGGTACGGCGTCCTGTTTGGTGTTAGGGCTCCGGTACGTATGCACGGGTTCCAATCGTGGTGGCATCGGCAGGTAAGTGTGTTTTTTGGTGTTCTTACCTGCCGATCCAGTTGCTGCATATGGTCTTTTCCTTTCCTTGCTTCTAGGCCTTTTGAGACTCCTCTTCTTCCGTGTCCTGGAAGAACAGGGCGCCTCTCCTCAGCTCCTTTGTGAGGGATTCTCAGGGCGACTCAGGGCCTCAGGTATCCAGGGTATAAGCCGTCCTACCATCCAGGTCCACTCATACGGTGAAGAGTTAGGGTGAGGATTAGGGACGCTTTAGGAGGTGATCCTGGCGTCCTGGCCTAGCAGCTATCCCTTTTCCCTTTACATTGTACGGTGGGGGGTTTCCCCCACTCCCCACCATGACACATATCTGCTAAATAGTAATGTACAACTCCTAAATAATTATCTAAAATGCAGTGTGATGTTCAAGACCAAATAGCATCTGGGCAAATAGTACTAAACTTCAAACAGGTATGGGGTATTGTCTACATCATTGGTGGTTTAGGTTAATAAAACCGCAATAAAAGGGTTTTAAGTCAGTATTCATGGTTGTCTAGGGTTGTCAAGCTGGTGATGGTGTTAATGCCAGAATTCCTAGGTGGTCTAGGGATGTAGAAGAGTTAATGTCAGTATACATTGAGGTCTAGGGTAGTGAGGGGATTAATTTCAGTATCTCTGATTGTCTAGGACAGTAAAGGGGTTAATGTAAGAATCTCTGGAGGTCTCGGGCAGTGAATGTATGGTTAATGGAAGGATTATCATTAATTAGTAATGTGAGGGAAGTATTATTCTACAAATATGACAAACAATTGTCACTGACCTCACCTGGGCTCCAGTTACTGCTAATGAGAGACTATCTAGGGGACTGTAACCCTACAAGAAACCTCATAACACTGAGGAATTACAACATTTAAAAAAAATTCTCAAAACCACTAGCATATAGTTGATCAAGTTATGCATTGCCAAATTCTACATCAAGGAAACGTACATGTCTACTTCTTTAGTATATCAAACTAACTATGGTAGTACACCAGCTGCTAACTACTCGATGATCTAGTGTTTCCTTGTGAACATTCTTAAATCGTTTGCAGCTTCAGAGAAATGTTATCGCTAACATATCTACAAATGTGATATTTTTTTACTTAAAAGATCAAGCCATGTCAGATGACTAGATTTAGGTGTTAACTGATCTCTTTCAGTGTTAAGACTACTCTTCAGCCCACTTTTAACTATCAAGTAACATTCCTTTCTCTGTTGACTTTGCCTCTTTGTAACTGATATGATATGAAATGAAACTTTCGGCTACAGCCAGTTACCCATACAACAGTTTGCTGACTTTGGGCAGTGCTGAAAGATGGCTGTCAACTCCCTTCCTTGACGTGAGAACAAGACGTGGGTTGTTCATGCTTCTGTGGATTACTTATAGTGACACAATCCCGGATATAGTGTGATTAAAAGCTGTGTTTGCAGTTTTTATTTTTTACAAGCTGTTTTCTTAATTTAAACCCTATTTCAAGAGCAGATATCAGTGCTATTTCCTAAAATTACTGCTGGTTCCTACCCTTTTGGAGTCATTTTATTTTATCTCATTGACTTTACATCATTTTAAACTAGTTGCTTGGCTTATTGATTTAACTGACTACTCTCCGAAGTTCTAGTAAATTTTATCCCTTGAATTGTGGTTCCGTTGGGTACCATTTGCTCAAAATAATGAATACAAGGACAGTTTCTCTTGACCCATCAAATACATGATATTAACTCAAGCGTTCCTTCTAAGGGATCAAATTAGTTTGGGTATTTCATATTTATGGCGGGAAGATATGGCAAGCAAATAACCCTGATAGAGGGGGTTGCTCTATCAGGAGAAATAGTCAAAAGACGAGGTGAGAAACATCTCACTGAATCCAGATGCTATAGCTAGAAGTGAAAGCCAGGAGCATAGGCCAGTTCTCCGGACAACTTAAAAATCTTAAAAGATGACAGCAAGTACAACACACATAGTAAAGTACAAGCTCTGCTCAAGCATTTCTGACTACTAAGTCTTTACTCAAAGGAGCTTTTCTCTGTCAGGAGAAACCCTTCTTAAGACAGCCCCATCCACCCTTCCCGGAGGTGAGCCAATATCACTAGAAGAAGCTGCTGATGGCAACATATTTTCCCAGGCGTGAATCTTAAAATATTTCATACACCTTTCAAATCAATAGCAGTTTTTATATAACGACAGAGCCTTCCCTGAGCCTTTTTATATGACTATTGCATGCTTTGATACTGACTGCACTGGTGCAAATGAAACAAAGACAATTTCTGTGCTCTAATGTGGAGTACCAGGGTCATTTCTCTGAAGAAATCAGTGAAGTTGTTTCAGCCAGTAATCTGAGCCTTGAGAGCGCTGCAATAAAGAGTAATGGCTCCATAGTGGAAAGGAATCACAGAGGAAGCAAAGAACTCCTACGATGTGTTTCAACTTTGGGAAGAAAGGTTAAGCCATATTTTATCGTTTTAGCATACGGACACTTTTGGCATATATGGATTGGTTACTTTGTCCTCTCTTCTGCAATGTAAACAATATCGGCAAATGAATTTTGCTGATTGTGATGAATTGATTAAGGTACAATTTTAACATCTCCTCTTGAAGTCCCTGATATAAAACTTGTACTTGGCCAGTTATAAGCATTTTAATATTGATAGCCTACCCTCCGTATAGGCAATCAATATCTGATTGGTGTGGTCTAACACCTTGCACTTCAATGGGAGAAGCGAGGCAGTTACCAGCTCCAGGGGCAGACTAGCCATAGACCCAACAGGGAAATTTCTAGGTGGGCTGATGCCCAGAGGGCCGACCGAGCCCTCCTCACAGCCGCAGGCTGGCTGCATAACCGTCTAATGCTCTTTGCATTAATTAATGCTAGGAGCAACTGGTACTTATGCACTTGGCTGTCAGATGCAGATCCCCTCCTAAATTCAACAGTATCACCATCCTCAGTTGAATACTGCAGCAGGGACTGCAGTATTTTGTGCTGCACTGTGGTATTTTGTTCTGCTGGGGTGGTATTTTGTGCTGCACTAAGGTATTGCAGGGCCTGTCTTCCATCAGTTTGGACCCTCCTACAACATGGGTCCGCCTTTATTTAATTTTTTCCCAGGGCCAATTTAAGTTCCCAGTCCGGCCCTGACCAGCTCCATCAACCAAACAGTATTCTGGAACAACTGATTGGTGGGGCTGTAGGGTGTTGGTACCAAGCGAGTAAATATAATCTCCTTTTTAAAGCTCCTGTGCGCCAGCGTAAATTTGCCCTCACCTACCATGTACAATCATATTTTTTAGGGGGGCGGAAGAAGTTGAGATCCCTTAGGCACAATGACCTGGGTACTGCTGCTACCTATGTGTCCCCATATTATTACACCCCTGCCATTTATACTTCTGCTACTCTTCCTTCATACTATTTCTTTTTGCTATAAGCCAAATATGGTTTTGGTTTCTAACTGGCAAACAAAGAGGTATTATATGAAGGATCCTTTTCCACAGGGAAATTACCGCCCCAAGTTAGCGCTGATTGACGATATACAAGTAGTCACACATAGGAATTTCAGGAAAACTTGTCATTGTATTGAATTATAATTTAGTAAGAGAGAGGTACTGTGACTGCAAAATGGGCTACAAATTTCCCATGATCCGGCTCCTTACACCTTGGTAAACTGCTGATAATTCTCTGCTGACATTTTCCCTACAGTGGCATCTCCATAATATAGTGCTACATGTGGACTATTAAGATGAATCTTACAGAGCAGTTTTCCATTCTAGAAGTTAGAGAGGTGTCTCCCCTATATGAGGTTCTTGAGCCCTAATAGGACGTATGGATAGTGCTTGTATTTAAGACAACCCCTTTAAATATCTGAGAAAGTCAGAGAAATTTGCTTGAGCTTAATAGTTGACCGTGAAAGGAAATGTCCAGAGGCTTCATGTTGGTGCAGGTTAGCAGCTTCTTGACTTGTTGATAAAATGAGGGGCTATTACAGAATTAAATGGTAGAGTGAAAATAAGCAAATGAACATTGAATATTCATCTAGGCATTTGAAGGCCAGATATCATGTAGGAGGCAGAAAATTACATAAATGTAAGCAAAATCTCAACTGCTACAAGTCAGAAAATTAATGTACATTCAACTGACTTGAACAAACTAATAGTAATGGTGTCGTCTGTCATTGTGCTGACTATGAAGGAAGAAACACAGACATCTGCCGGATTCCTTATAAGACTATTGCAATCTGACATCCAAATGCCTCCATCCGGGTGTTTACAGCGTAGGTTTATGAGGATCTGAAATGTCTGACTGTGGCATGTCTCCTGAATGCAGAGCAGTCACCAGATGGGACTCATTTCATCCATACATCATGCAGGAGGCCACAACGGCTTGTACAAACAGTCCGACAGATACTCTTCAAAAGCAAATGGAAGTGATAAATGTGCAGCCATTCGTGCCGTTTTAAACACCCGTGATTTTATATATATATTTTTTCAGTTTTTTAAGACTGTACAACTTCCAGCTTAACTTTTTTTCACTCTATTCTGAGGAAATCATGCAACTGGTATCATTCATAATACACGTAGAAAGACAGAAGCCTTCATTTAATAAGTCGCAGAAAATTGTGATTAATAAGTTTGTCCACTTTGCACAAACGTTCTTTGCTAGAAGGGTCCCCCAACAAAATGTTGATAACACCATGTCCTGCCACTGGGGAAACCATCGATGGTCTGTGGTCAGGAAATCCAGTTTAAAGCGTTTTGTTTTCAGGCTGCGCCTCCAAAGGGCAGATAAAGCATTACACAGTACTCATTAAATCCTATAATAATGAAGCGTGATGGCACACAAAGTGGCCTTTTTTTGCTCTTTAAAAGAAATTCAACCCAGGTGAGGGCCATGACTGACCTCACTGTATTGGTTATGTTGGGTGACAAAGAATTGACTTTGACCACCATGATGGGGACCACAGGGTTGGTGCTGGCCTTTCTAGACCTCTGAATAGTATGTTTCAACAGTTGAAATCATGTACTGCTAGCAGATTTGCTATTAATTCCCTTAGGAAAGCTGAATGATAAAATCCACAGCAATTGTAGTGGCAGCAATATTGTCTGATATCCAGCTTATCCAGACACAGCTTTAATTATGAAAGTAAGAACTATAAACCCATTGTCCCAACATTTGCTCATATTGCTGATGGAACTGATCACAGCAAATTCATCTGCTTTACAACTCTGGGTGACAGTCATGTCTAAAAGAGAAACTGGCCTTATTGCCAAAACATCGAATCAGAGCTCAGCTTTCATGTTGTAACCTGTTTAGGTTAAATGAAAGCTGCACTGCCATTGGTTGCTATGGGCAACAAGGCAGATTGTCTGCATTTGATAAATGAAGCTTATTCTGTTTTCTAATTTAGACTTAACAAATTCAGACATGACAGGAGATGCACCAAAATGATCACAGTGGCGCTCGCTATCTGAAATATCAACGCATCTTGCTAGAACTTACGGTATATACGTTTTCTTTTGCCAACTCAAGGCTGGCTTACTTTACAACATTATGGTTCATGCATATGACGGCATAAAGTTTGCTGTCCACAAATTTTGGATCCGCAAAATATGGACACCGTCCATGTTGCATCCACATTTTTTGCTGGCCCATTGACTTCAGTGGGTCAGTGGACCGCATTTTGCGGCCAAGAATAGGACATGTTACATCATTTGTGGAACAGACATGCCGGAAGCACACAGAAGGTGCATAGCAGATGTCATGTGGACATTTTGAATCCTCCCGATGCTATCTCAAGACCTCCAAAGGAATGCCATATCAGCTCCCACAATTCACCACATTCTAGTATCCGAAAGCAGAGAATAAAACAACACATATTACAGTGTGGTAACTATGGTGTGTAATTGTGGAGATGTCCTATAAACTATAATAATAGTTTAGAATAATCCCAGTGAAGCAGTTTTGGGACTTGATGTTTGAAACAAAATATGTAAACTCAGGCCAGGGTTACACAGAGGCAAAAATTC
Organism: Bufo bufo; assembly: GCF_905171765.1. Taxonomy (NCBI): domain Eukaryota; kingdom Metazoa; phylum Chordata; class Amphibia; order Anura; family Bufonidae; genus Bufo; species Bufo bufo. The sequence goes on from NC_053397.1 coordinate 81,445,248, forward strand.
TATAAAAAGTGAAAACCAACATTGCACACGGAGCCATATACTCAGAGGACCATAATTAGTGTTGAGTGACGCAAAACAGTTGAAGCGGAATTCGGTCCGAAGTTTAGGAAAACTTTGATTCGCAATAAATCCAAATTTGCTCGTGCTTTGCCATAACTAATCAGTTTTTCCTAAAATGGCAGCTGCACATCTTACAAATAAATTAAGAAGCCTGAGAATGTGCGATTACCCAAAATGCTGTGTAGCCAGCCAATCCGCAGATAGCTATCCCATGTGACGTCACAGCCCTATAAAAATCCTCACGGTCTCCGCCATTGTCCTGTGAGCTAAGCATAGTCAGAGAAATCGCAAGCGCTAATGCATTAGGGACAGTGTTGCTGAAAATAATTAGTAGAAGAATATTGGAGAGGGGGACTGTAGGGAGAGTGCAGGGAGACTGCAGGGAAACTGCAGGGAGAGTGCAGGGAGATTTATTCTGCGTAAGTTTTTTTTTTTTTTCCTACATCAGCCGTAAATGTAATTAAATACCAATAAGATGGAAGCCTTTATTATTCAACTGCCAGCGTGCCAACCAATACCATCCAATCTGCACCCCTTAGGGGGCCCAGGTCTTAATGATGACCATCCTCATCTTTTGCTACCTTTACTACTTCCAAATCATCCTTCAAAGTCTTCATGTCCTAGAAAGTCAGAAAGATGTAGAGAGAGGAGGAGCTGGATGTTCCTGATGACATATTCCCATCAATGTTAGATGATGATGTGGAAAAGGAGGAAAAGCAGCTGACAGAAGAAGGGCTCCGACCTGTAGGGCAGGAGAGCGCTGGGGATGGAGAAGTGGGTATGCCAGAGCTGATTAATATTTTGTGTTTACTGTCAAATAACTTGCAGGAGATTGCAGGCCAGAACCACAATAATATGCATATCGTCCCCCCTCCTAACCAGACAAACCCTATACCAGCAACAGCCCCTGAGTAAAGGTGCCACGTGGCCATTTACAATGAAGATGGACTATACAGTGCGGTCCTCATTAAATGAAAGGCAACTGCGGGCTAACTGGCCACACGGTTCTTCACTGTCTCATGGCCACAACCAGCTAGCAGCATCGCCTCACCGTGTGGCCGTACCCTAAGGCAGAGTGACCTGAGTATACCTGATTTGTAGCGATTTGTGACGAATTAATTCGGAGCGAATCAAATTTTTCTAAACTTCCCTCATCTCTAACCATAATAAATGTAACAAAATGGAGGTGCATGCAATTGCGGTGTGAAAATCTCCAAAATGTTGCAATAAGAAGAACCGTATGCAGATAGTATCTGTCTCGATATAATGGTTCCCACACTACAATGATAATCCTAAAAAGGGACATAAACTATTTGATCCATTAAATACCATTAACAGCCAGAACTGTGTCAGAAAGGTACAGGTTAACTTTTGTTTTCTTGATAGGGATTGTGTAGTTTCCTGGCGGTGAAGGTGTTAATTTGATCACGTCTAGTGTATTTTTTTTGACCGTCTCGGATCTGGCACAGAAGGGTACTCAAGCTCTGAGCTGCAGAAAGAAGGGCGAAGTAATGAGTTTCCCAGAGATGAAATTTACAGGTCTCAGACGAGTATTTTTCCTGTATTCCTGTCCTGTAACATTCCTTCCTGATGAGGTTTAATCCACTCAGTGCAGCAGGGCAGAAGTAAGCAGAGAACGCTTTGCACATGAAATCATCTGCAGTAGGTCCGTAGCGTACCTGTGGCATCCAAACGTCCACCAGAAAGTGATAAGTTGGTTAAATGGTAGAATCCTAAGATTAAAAAGCTTTAGAAAGGAAAATTAGTTTATTTTGTCACTTAAGCCTCTTGAGAATTTTCTTTATCTGTTGCGTGTTTGCACATTTATAAAAGATTTTTATTTTTTCAATACCTTTGATGTCCATGAATGAGAAAGAACACACATACATATATTTACACAGTCACTCACGTACAGTGCTAATACCTCTCAGAGCTGAGCATTTGTTCAAATTGTCTACAGTATAGACAAGGGAGCTTAAAGGTGTTGTGCGGCCGCCCCCGACTTGGCCGGACCTGTAAAGGGAAGCTTTCTTACCTGCTTTCTGCCACTGGCGCCCAGCTCCTTCTCCTCCAAGCCTGTGATGCTCTGCTGCGCTCCCTCGCTGAAAGCATCTGGTTTAATGCCTCCTGCAGCCAATCACTGGGCGTAGCAGTGACCGGATGCCATTGCGTCATGTGACCATTTGTCGCGACCAGTGGCGTAGCTAGAAATGACTGGGCCCCACAGCAAATTTTTGAATGGGGCCGCCCTCCCCCAGTAAGTTTTTCGCAACCCCTTCCTTTCATGCCGCCCCCATTCCTGTGGCTAGTAAAGATCGCTCTCTCAGACCAGGCCCGGCAGCTGTTCCATCCGTTTCCTACGCTGTCTATACTGTCACTGTATATAATTTCATTGTGTAATACTGTTGAGGGGGCCCTGACCAAATCCTTTATTCCTCCTCCTCCTGGATGGGCCCCTTCTGGGTCAGGACCCCAAAGCAGCCGCTTCCCCTGCTTCCCCTATAGCTATCCCCATGGTCGCGACAGAAGGGGAGCTGGCCACCTCTGCGGCCAGCAGGAGGCCTAAAGACGGATGTTTTCAGCGAGGGTGCACCATGGAGCATCATCGTAGGCTGAGAGGAGAAGGTGCAGGTAGTAGTAAGTTTCCATTTACAGGTCTGGCCAAAAGGAGGGGGGTTGCCAAATATCCCCCCCCCCCATTCTCATAAAACCTCTTTAAAGGGAACCTGTCAGGAGATTCATACTGCCCGAAGAGAAATCCCATCAGGCTCCCTGGTTACAAACAACTAGTGCAACATAACTTAAAAGCTAGACAAGCGCAGGGAGAACATCTGGGTGTCTCTCCATCGGCTTCTGCTGAATCGGCTTGACTAATAGGTATCTCGCTATTGGGGCAGGGGGGTAAAAGTCGTCAGGGAGCTGCCCAGATGACTCTTCTTCCCATGCCCAATTTGTTTTTAAAGTATGCTTGGCTAACTGCTTGTAACCAGGGACCCTATTGGGATTTCATGCGGCTCGTTGTTCAGGTAGCATCCGTCTTCCGATATGTTCCCTTTAATATATCAGCAGCTCCAGTCTCTCTGCTGTTCTGATATTTTGCTACAATGTATCAGTGTAAGTGGAATACATTATACTGGAGTCTAATTTGTTTAAGGGCTCATTCAGACGGCCGTATGCTATCCGCAAAATTGCGGATCCGTTTTTTTGCGGATTAGATGCTGACCCATTCACTTCTATGGGGCCCTTTTCTATTCCACGGTTCCGCAAAACAAATGAAACATGTCCTATACTTGTCCGTGTAAGGCCTCATGCACACGGCCATTGTTTGGGTCCGCATCCGAGGAGCCGTTTTGGCGGCCTGCATGCGGACCCATTCACTTCAATGGGTCAGCAAAAGATGCAGACAGCGCACGGACTGCGTTTCTCCGTTCCGTGGCTCCGCAAAAGAAATAGAACATGTCCTATTCTTGCGGACAAGAATAGGCATTTCTACAATGGGCCACCTGTTCCGTTCCGCAAATTGCGGAAAGGCACACGGGCGGCTTCCGTTTTTTGCAGATACGTGGTTTGCGGACCGCAAAAAACGGAATGGTCGTGTGCATGAGGCATGGGCCGATCCCGTATCAGGAACCTCCTGAGCGCCCTGGGATGGCCCTGAATATGGGATACAGCTACGTGATATATGCTGACCAAGAGAACCGTCACTACACTGATGAGTAGCTAAAAAAAAAAGGAGAAAAGATGAGGTTCCTGATACGGGATCGGCTATTCCTTTTATAGGCAGGGCATATAAGATATAGGACCCATAGTATAACATATCTGGCCCATACTACCCTACCTACGTCCCAGAACGCTGAGTATCTATTTACTTAAATTTATGATTTTCTTCATCTTTTCTATATTTCATTATTTGGGGTTTTAATGGTACATAATAAAGGCTACGTTTTAAGGGTGGTGGTCTGTGACTACTGATTTTCCTTATACCACCTTTGCAATACTATACCCACAGACGGGTTTTTGTCTGAACTGTGAATTCCTCTTGCAGAGTTGCTGCATGCTACACAAGTATCTTTTTAAGCTTCCCATGTGCAAAATGATGCTTCTGTGCTGTCAAGCCCATGTATCCTTTATATGTAAGATTTAGACAGGACCACATTCCGCTAACTTACAGTTTTCACGCTGAGCCTCATAAAAATGTCTAAGGAGATATATTCCTGCCAGTAAGTTACCAAATGTCTTTCACAGTGCAATAAAACTGGATTTGCCGAGGGAAAGAAAGAGGATCCTTTCTATCTTCTGTAGTAATAGAAATGTTCTTTGTCAAGCACTTCCAGAAAGAGTTCTGAAAAGGTAGAAGGACTAGTGTCACTGTCTTTTCATAACCATATAAAAGGGCTGAACATACGTCGAGTAGAGTTGGTCCTTAATGGGGAGGTTAAAATGGAACCTATTTCTATGGAAAAATGATGGTCCCTCCTCCTGGTGCATGATTGATAGAGTTGCATGGCTCTGAGGCTAGTTGCGTTGTTAGGCAGCATTATGGTGTCTCTTGAGGGTTTACATTCAGACCATCCATGGTAGAGGAAGATGGGCCAACTCGAACTGTGACTCAGGTGTGCATATGCCAATAACAGATGAATAGTAAGACCTTCACTAGCGCTGTATCTCTATACCTTGGCATAAGACAGAGTAGCTTGTTGCTTTCCCCTTTGCACCCAACACCCATGGGACATGCCCCACAGACCCTTTTTCCTAGCTACACCTCAGGCCTACCAACACCCTGCAATCCATCAGTGGTGGTTGTGCTTGCAAACTATAGGAAAAATCTCTGGCCTCTCTGGTGGCCAGGGCCGTGGGGGCGCACATAGGCTAGTGCTTTTTCCTATAGTGTGCAAGCACGGCCACTGCTGCTGCATTACAGAGTGGTCGTAACCATTAAAACAAGCAGTGTGTGTAATGTAATGGAAAAATGAATCCAGCCAGCAAAGGAGGTAATATGGACAATCACAATACATTAGTAAGTGCCTTGTATTAACTTACTCTACATGATAAATGCCACTTGCTGAAGTGAGACAACCCCTTTAAGAAACAACATCAACATCCACCTCTGCTACATCTGATATGAATATTTATGTGCAATCTAGCTCTGCTCTGTGGGATATTGGTATTACAAACAAGACCTGAGCCGGTGCTGTGGCACAGATGTCATGTTCCTTGTGATATTTGTTATCTGGGGTGTTTTTTTGTGCACAGTGTGAGCCTTTTTACAGTTCTGGGGTCTGTGAGGGCTTTGTGCTCCACTATCCTACTGCACTAAATACTCGGCTGCCTGTGATCTACAGAAGCTTCAGATGTTGGCACAGTGGTGTTGTGTGCCTCCTGTGCTATGGTCTTACATCTACAGTATGCGCTGTACTCCACAGATATCTACACGTTATCAGGGTAGTGATTAACAATGTCATCAGCAGCTGCATATCATCGTATCTTCAGGAAAACAGGAGATAACCTATGCATGAAGTAGAGGTGTAACCTGAGGCTCCTAGACACCAGTGCAAAATCTGTGGCGGTAGCTAGTGATGAGCGGCAGGGGGCAATATTCGAATTTGCGATATTTCGCAAATATTTTGTAGAATATTCGTCATATATTCACGAATTCGAGAATCCGCGATTATTTTCTTGATTGCGAAAATCGGCAATGTAATATTCGCGTAAGGCTACTTTCACACTCGCGTTTGGTGCGGATCCGTCATGGATCTGCACACACGGACCCATTCAGATAATACAACCGTCTGCATCCGTTTGTATTATCTTTATATAGCCAAGATGGATCCGTCTTGAACACCATTGAAAGTCAATGGAGGATGGGTCCGTTTTCTATTGTGCCAGATTGTGTCATAGAAAGTGGATCCGTCCCCATTGACTTACATTGTGTGATAGGACGGATCAGTTTGGCTCAGTTTTGTCAGATGGACACCAAAACACTGCAAGCAGCGTATTGGTGTCCGCCTCCAAAGCAGACTGGAGACGGAACGGAGGAAAACTGATGCATTCTGAGCGGATCCTTTTCCATTCAGAATGCACTAGGGCAGAACTGATCCATTTTGGAACGCTTGTGAGAGCCCTGAACGGATCTCACAAACGGAAAGCCAAAACGCCAGTGTGAAAGTAGCCTAGCGCGCGCGCAATACAGGCGTGGGTCAGTGTTGCTACATTTTTCAAGCTGCTAGAAGTTTCCTGAGACTGGAGAAAATGGTTGGCACGGCAGAACTTTAAAAATGGCTTTGTATGCAGCTAGAGTGCTCCAATAAATTCGCAATTGCACTAATGATGCGAATATTTTGGCGCAATACGTGAAACTTCACATTTTAGCAGGTCTGGCTACATATTACTGATTGGTGCACTAAGTATTGTTGTGAACTTGTGACATCACAGCACTATGTCTGTAGCATGTACAGTGCTGCCCATAATTATTCATACCCCTGACAAATTTTGACTTAAAGTTACTTTTATTCAACCAGCAAGTAATTTTTTGATGGGGAATGACATAGGTGTCTCCCAAAAGATAATAAGACGATGTACAAGAGGCATTATTGTGGAAAAAAATACATTTCTCAGCTTTTATTTACATTTGAGCAAAAAGTGTCCAGTCCAAAATTATTCATACCCTTCTCAATAATCAATAGAAATGCAAAAAGCTGGTCTGCAATTATAGGAAGCGCTTGATTTCTGTAATAGCCAATAAAGGCTATTACAGCAATCAAGCGCTTCCTATAATTGCAGACCAGCTTTCTGCATGTCTCCACAGGTATTTTTGCCCATTCATCTTTAGCAATGAGCTCCAAATCTTTCAGGTTGGAGGGTCTTCTTGCCATCACCCTGATCTTTAGCTCCCTCTACATATTCCCAATTGGATTCAAGTCTGGACTCTGGCTGGGCCACTCCAAAACGTTAATGTTGTTGTCTGCTAACCATTTCTTCACCACTTTTGCTGTGTGTTTTGGGTCATTGTCATGCTGAAAAGTCCACTGGTGCCCAAGGCCAAGTTTCTCTGCAGACTGCCTGATGTTGTCGTTGGGAATCCTCATGTATTGCTCTTTTTTCATGGTGCCATTTACTGTGATTAGGTTCCCTGGTCCATTGGCTGAAAAACACCCCCAAAGCATTAGGTTGCCACCACCATGTTTGACAGTGGGGATGCTGTTCTTTGGGTTGAAGGCTTCTCCTTTTTTACGCCAAATGAAGGAAACATCATTGTGACCAAACAATTCAATTTTTGTATAACACAGAAGACCAGAAGTCTTCTTCTTTGTCCAGATGAGCTTTTGCAAAGGCCAAGCAAGCTTTTGTGTGCCTGGTCTGCATCCATGGAACCCAGCAGTGTGCAGTGTCCTTTGGATTGTCTGCCTTGAGACATTGCCACCAGCAGAGCCCAGATTCACCAGGATGGCCTTATTGGTGATCCTTGGATTCTTTTTCACCTCTCTAACTATCCTCCTGGCCAACACAGGTGTCACTTTTGGCTTCCGACCACGTCCTCTGAGATTTTCCACAGTGCGGAACATCTTGTATTTTTTGCTTAAATGTAAATAAAAGCTGAGAAATGTTTTTTTTTTCCACAATAATGCCTCTTGTACATTGCCTTATTATCTTTTGGGAGACACCTATGTCATTTCCTGTCAAAAAATGATTTGCTGGTTGAATAAAAGTAACTTTAAGTCAAAATTTGCCAGGGGTATGAATAATTATGGGCAGCACTGTATGTATGGACAGCAGCACTATATCAGGATATAACCTACACTGACTATCTCCCACTAACTATCTGTATTATATATATGAGCTAACTAACTATCTGATGTATGAAACCTATAAATACAACCTATTAGGGCCACATGAGAGTTATTACACAGCACCTACAGAACAATGTGTATACCCAGATCATGGAACTGCACACGGCCATTTAATAAACAAAAGAAGCTTTATTGGAATACAATTAATAAAAGACATACAATGGAGTCTGCATGATTCAGTGGAATAAATGACATTTACAAAACGGGACCACGAGAGGGGGCTAACAATGAGTTAATCATATGAAGGGAGCAGATGATCTATGAACATGATTAGACAAAGATATATGCAGCAAAAGCATCACAGCAGTAATGAGAAGGTGTCCGACTAAAGTCTCCCTGGAGGACAATGCCTATAGGGGTACCCGGACAGTAAGAGTGCATATTGTGCCATGTGCCGCAAGTACCAAAGAGATAAAAATTATCAAAACGGTTCATAGTTCATAGAAGAGATCTTCCAGCCAAAAACCCATCCCAGTGCCCTCAATTACCCAACGCGTTTCGCCGACTGGCTTCGTCTAACTATCTATCTAATGTAATGACACAGGAAAGCACAGAGCACAGCAATAACACTGCTGTCTCTCTCAGAACTCGATAAAACTACAGAAAATGGCTGCTGGGGATGTTGCTAAGCTCAGACAAAGACATTGCTGCCTTCTCATTGGCCCACAAGCAAGAGGCAGGAAGGGATCATGGGTTCAGATGAAAGAAAATACGAATATATATCACTATATTCTAAATATTTGCAAATTCTCGAAGTGCCGATTTTTCGCGATTAATATTCGTGATTCGAATATTCGCACCCAACACTAGCCTCACACATAGCATTTGCCATTGATAATACTGGCATTTTCTCAGGTGGGCATCTAGGTAATATCTCGCATCAAGCCCTGAGTGTAACTGCTATCTCTGTGCCTCTGTAGCCACACTCTTTGTATGAAAGTGTCTGTTTTCTGCACTTATGGGATGCCCTATTATGTCTAAAGGGGCATGTAGATGAGTAATTATTTAAGCAATTAAAAACACAGTCACATTTAGGGTCCATTCACATGACCGTATTTCTCAGTCCGCATCTGTTCCGTAATTTGGTGAGACAGGTGCGGAAACATTAATTTCAATGGGGCTGCAAAAGATGCAAACAGCACACCGTGGGCTGTCCATATTCATTGTTCTGTTCCGCAGCCCCGCAAAAAAGATAGAGCATGTCCTATTCTTGTCCGCATTCGCAGACAAGAATAAGCATTTTTATCATAGGACCGGCCATGTGCGGTCCGTGTTTTGCGGATCCTCAATTTGCCGACAGCAAAACGCTTACGGACGTGTTAATGCACCCTTAAACAGACAAGCATTTTCATGCAAAGATTTTTATGTACAAATTTGTTCGCATGCGATCGTTTACTTGTTCATCGTATTTAGACAGCAGTGATTTACATCAAACATGCCTGTTTTTACATCGATCACAAAACCTTTAGATTACCACAATTCAATAATGACAGGATAATTTATTAATTCGCACATTATTAACAAGCCTTGAACGATGCTCGTTCAAGTCTTGTTAATAATGTGCGAATTAATAAATTTAGTGCCATTATTCAGTCACTACATACATTCACACTATACAACTATCATTCAACATGAATTGTTAGCGTTTAAATTGTAACGATTGTCTGCACGTCTAAATGCACCTCAAGGTAGTGGGCTTCATCTAGGAGCTCTTCCTTTAGCTATGGTACCAATCAGATTGTTGCTTTTATTTTTTCATATTAAGATTAAAAATTAAAATTGCCAAGGGCAACCTCTTGTGCAAATTCTGTGGCCATCATCTCCTCAGCACTTCCTGCGTGAGCAGGTATGGGGTTGGAGAGATGGTACCTTAGGAACCGTCTTGGCAGTTTTAGCTGTCTTAGACAACTCACAAATAGAGCACATCCTGAAATGGCACTTTCTAAGGAGAATCTAGTAAACAAAATTTCCCAGATGGCCTACTTTAAAGGGGAGTGTCTTATGAAAGATGCCTTTTATAATAATTTGGAAGGGCATTTTGCAACTTGTCCCATCCATCGCTGTCTGAGATTATCCTGATAATGTTAATGAACAGGAAGGATTATAAAAAACCTTTTTTTGTCCTAACTAAAGGGTCTCATATATCTACTTAACATTTCAATTGGTAAAATCTTGGCATCAAACCCCACCCTTGGGACCGGCCACCTGGAAACACCCACTGATGGGTGGGGATGGTCTCAGCCCAGCCCATTTTCAGCCCAGGAGAGCGTAAATTTACCGAGACTGTCTCTGAAAATCATGGACAGTCCCACCAAATTACGGACAGTTGGCATATATGAAAATACTATATTATACCCTGTATTTTATGAACAAAATAACGATAACATAAAAAGTTATAATGAACTATATTTTGAATAACATCTGATTTTGAGCTAAAAGAAAAACGAACAGGTAACCAATGGGCGCCATAGCAATGCTTAGAATGGGGCCCATAACATTTTCCACACAACCTTTGCACCATCTTTTTTTTTGCTTTCTGACAGTTTTTTATTACTTTAATTGCAAACTCTAACCGCCTAACGACAGACAAAAAAAAAAGTATGTAAAAAGGTACCGTAGTGGCTATTCCTCTTATGGAGAGGTTAGTGATTTGCTGGAAATTGATCAGCATTTTGGATACTTCATTTCTGCACCCATCATGAATGTTAAAAGGATATAGCAGCTGTTAAAGGGGTTGTACAGTTGGTTAATATTGATGACATCCTCAGGATAGGTCATCAATATCAGATTGTCACGGCTGAGGATGGGGGAAATCCTCAGCCGTGTGAAGCCAGGTGATGTTATGGCTGCTTGGCCATGAAGACAGGATTAAGGTGCAGGTCACCTCCTAAAGGCATCCCTAACCTGACCCTGACTCCTAGCTACATGAGCCAACCTTGATGGTAGGAGGGCTCATGCTCCGGAACCTAGAAGTCCCTGCTAGCCCTCAAGATGGCCCTAAACTAGGAGCTGAGTAAGACAACCCACTCCTCCTAGACACGGAGGGGCAGGAGTCTCAACGGCCAAGCTGCTGGGAAAAGGGGAACAATTGCCAGCCTATGTATATGGCAGGTGCTGCACTAGTTCCAGCCACCTGCCACAGCCCTGCTGACTGGATCCGTGTGCAGGAAAGCTGAAGTCCACAAATAGCAAACAGACATCAGCACACACTCATCCACACACCGGAACCCAGATACATGGCAGCACTGAATAGTACAGGAAAACGAAAACTTAAACCTAAACCTATGACCACAGTGGTGGCTCTCACAGGCGGATGGAAAACACAGGAGGCCGCTTCAGCTAGCAAGACTGAAGCAACCTACTGAGCCCTGCTAAAGAGAGGGTCTATATAGGCCCAAGTGGCCACACCCAAGGGTTGGACACACCCAGTGACATCACACACACACTGGGAAGGAAGTTAACCCTTCCAGTACCACAGAAGGGAAAGACACATAAATGGGAAGTGCACACAATACATACAACGTGCATAACATACACACACCTAACATAAAGGTTGCTAGGTGTGACCGCATGCCAGGGCAGCAAGCTGCCTAGCAACGCTCAGGCTGCTCTGCTGCAAAATACAACAGTGGTTGCCCGCGGCAACCACAAGTGAGGCCACAGACAAGCGGCCCTCACCCGTGGTTGAACACCCATACAAAACCGCAGGCAACTGCATGCGGTAAAGAAGTCACGGTCATGGGCATGGCCGTGACACAGATCAGCTGGTAGAAGAGGTTGTTGTGCTCCTGTGAGTGCTACATTCTCTTCAAAATGAACTGCTCCTTGTTTTGCTTGCCGAGGTGGCACACCCTACTCTAATTACATCAACTCTACAAGTGAGGCAACACGCTGGTAATTTTGAAGACGACGTAAAGCTCGCATGAGCACCACTACCTCTTTAAACAGCTAATCTGATATTGATGATCTATCCTGAGATAGGCCATCAATATTAACCCACTTTCCAACCCCTTTAACATATATCATCTGTCTATGGCATAAGTGGTAAACGGGTAAATTGGCCGATGGGTCTTAACCAGTTGGTAGAAAGAGAGATCTCACTCCCACATCCCGTTACACAGGCACATCTATGGTGGGAAGGTGTTGCTTGCACTGGTGGCTGAGCATGGGAGGTACATCATCCCTTGGCCCTCAACTTGTTATGATTGCTTCAGTGCTGAGAAACCGCTGTGCTCTTGCTGGTGCTGATATTTTGATGTGACACAAAGTGACCGCTACTTGTATTTAATGCAATGACCCAAACATGTTCAGGCTTCTTACTGTTTGATTCCAATTAGAAACTTCCATTCTCACTGCAGTTTCACTGTAATCATTGTAGACATCAATATTTTCAACCGTCATGAACTGGACTGGTCTTTCACTACAGTAAATAAGTGTGTGCAACTGTGCACGTATCGTGAGTCAACACAAATAAAATTTAGGTTATCACAAATCACTGTTCTGGAATGACTTGCTAATGTTTTACTTTTATTACATGTTTTCTCTTTTTTTTCTTTTCTTAGGGCGATATCCAGCAGCTACTGATAGTTGATGACCCCAAAGCTGCGTATGACTACTGTGAACATTACATGACGGACTGTGACTCCCCAGCACCCAATAGGCCCCAAGCTCAGGACCCACAAGTGGATGAGGTAGGACTTGATCATGCTTTGCCCTGGGAATTTTTGAAATTGATATGCAGTCCATTTACACTCCAAGTAACAATTTCCGTAGAAGTTAAATGTCTGCATTTCAATGCTTCTTATTTAAGATCAAATAAAACAGCTGCTTTTATGTCGTTATTATCATGCCGGTCATGTAAAATTTTGTACAAAGGAAAGCAGATTCTACATGTCATTCTGCAAATGAGGATTCGAATACTAAAGAAAAGGGTCTGATTAATTTTTCGGAGAAACAATACTTTCCGTTCCACAGTTTTTTTGGTTTTTTTACTGAATATTTGCTCCTTGTATCAAAACCGTCTGAGATAATAGGAGCATTGTTACACATAGCAACAGCCAGAGTTCAACTTATTTTCTTAGTATTAGAGGCAGAATAAAATCTGAACATTCATTGCTTCCTGTAAATACGTTTTGACTGTTTTGTTACCTGAAGCCAAGTACTTTTTAAAGAGGCTCTATCAGATTAGAAAAAGAGCTGCTTTTTTCCAAGAAGACCACTAGTTTTGTTCATGGACTGGGCTTCATTCACGTAAATTGGGCTGAGCTACAATACCAGGTACAGCCTTTCAGCAAGAATGGTGCTGTTTCTGGAGGTCTCTTTTATTTCATACAACCACTAGGGGTAGTACGGTTATCCCCTATGCCCAGTATATGGGATAACTACTAGGTCAGTGGGGGGTCCAACCACTGGGGCCCCCACCGATCACAAGAATGTGAACCCTATACCCCACAAGGACCCACAAACTGAATGGAGCAGAAGGTTGAGCATGCACACTGCCACTCCATTCACCTCTATAGAACTGCCAGAGATAGACGAATACAAAGTACTTGGCTATTACCTGCGGTCCCATAGAGATGAATGGAACAGTAGTGAGCATGCTTGACTAGCAGCTCCATTCATGTTGTGGGGGGGTCCCAGCTGTCAGACCTCTACAGGTCTAGTAGAGACGAGGGGCCTGGATGTATTTCTGGAGCGTAATAATATTACAGGCTATAGCTACTAGAGAGGGGTCGTTGATCCAGGGAGTTATTCTGATTGCCTGATTGGAGTCGGGAAGAAATTTTTTATTCCCCTAAAGTGAGGAAAATTGGCTTCTACCTCACAGGTTTTTTTTGCCTTCCTCTGGATCAACTTGCAGGATGACAGGCCGAACTGGATGGACAAATGTCTTTTTTCAGCCTTATATACTGTTACTATGTTACTAGTAGTTATCTCCCATCCATTCTATAGGGAATGACTTGTTACAATACCTGTTTAATAGTCCTAGGTCTATAACTTTATAAAGTAGTTTTTATTTCTAAAAAAATGTAATTGTATTTCTTATTCAAATTATTTCTGTCGTTGTTTTGTATTAACTATGTTTTTTGTTGCTTCCATTCATCTTTCCGTTTCTTCCATCTCATCCATTTCCGTTACTGCCAGTTTCATCTTAGTGAAATCTTTTAGAGAGTTGTCCATTAAAAATAATATATCAGATAGATTTTAAGTAGATTGTAAGTGAATGGGAAATTCCAATTTCCATAGTGCAGTAAAAAACGGAGTCTCTGCTGCATTATATATTTATTCTTTGCATGTCCCATACTTGGTGTTTTTGTGGGTTTTTATTGTATTCATAGACTGGGAGGCACAAACACAAAACCACCCGCATGTGCATATCTTTCCTTTCAAAGGACATCGACTTTCTTTTCTTTAAATGGGAATTTTTTTATTTTATTTATTTAAATACATTAAAAAATAATTGAGGCCCAATGCACACGACTGTTTCTGTTTTGCGGACCCGTTGTTTTGAGTGGATCTGTGGTCTGCATTATTTGTGGAATGGACAAATGAATGCAGAAAGCACACAGATGATCTGTGTGCTTTCCACATCCATATGTCCGTTCAGCAAAAACATAGAACATGTCCTATATATCTCTTCGAACTGCGGACCCATTTAAGTCAAAGAGGCCACAAAAATGAAGATGAAATTAACGGATCCGCAATTAGTGGCCTGCAAAACGGACATGTCCATAAGATGCCCCTGCTTTACCCTGTGGGGACATTTTAGCACACATTACCACATCTTAAGCCGCACATAATAATCTCGGTGCAAGTCAAGTACGCCATTTTTTGGGGAACAAATTTCATCACCATTGTAGGTATTTTGATTAGTAAATCTCAAGCAATCAATTCATACAGATGTTCTTGTCGAGGCCTCTCTTGAGAATTTCATTTTGGCATATAATGCAAAGCTGAATCACATAACTTTTTCTACTTAATTATTTCAGAATAAGTTATAATAGTAAAGAATCACTGATTGTGTTAGCAGGAAATGACCTGACGTTTAAAGTGACACTGACAGGCCCAATAAGCATATTTAGGTATATATATATGACAGTACAGGTCTTATAAAGTGTATTAGAATCATCTAAGTATCCCCCCTGTCCACCTTATAAATTACAGTAAAATGAAGTTTTATAACCTGCTTGAATCGTCTTCAATCTGCCCAAGGGGCGGCGTTTCATCTCCACTTGCGCCCAGCCAGCCTCGCCCCAACTGCCGTTTTGAAGCGCCGCCCAGCTCATCAATATTCACTTCGCTGGGCGGCTACTCTGAAACGCTGCTCTGAACTGTGCCCGGCGCATGCGCATAAAGCAGAGGCTGCATCGGCCTCTGAGATGCAGACTGTGCGCAGGCGCGATGTGATCCCGGCCAG
Organism: Bufo bufo; assembly: GCF_905171765.1. NCBI lineage: Eukaryota > Metazoa > Chordata > Amphibia > Anura > Bufonidae > Bufo > Bufo bufo. The sequence continues at coordinate 81,460,572 of NC_053397.1, forward strand.
TGAGGGTGCCGGGCGCATGTGCTGAAGGTGATCCGGAGGCCGATGCCTATAGGATTGTATTGGGCATGCGCCGGATCTTGCGTCGGGGTCAGTAGTAGCCGCCCAGCGAAGTGAATATTGATGAGCTGGGCGGCGCTTCAAAACGGCAGTTGGGGCGAGGCTGGCTGGGCGCAAGTGGAGATCAAACGCCGCCCCTTGGGCAGATTGAAGATGATTCAAGCAGGTTATAAAACTTCATTTTACTGTATTTATAAGGTGGACAGGGGGGATACTTAGATGATTCTAATACACTTAATAAGACCTGTTCTGTCATATATATACCTAAATATGCTTATTGGGCCTGTCAGTGTCCCTTTAAACTATATTTTTATAAGTTTCTGCAGCATGGCCCCTGAAACTGAAGATTCATACTTACCTGCTCCACAGTGCTCCGGTCCTCTGCGTTGCCTTTACTGTCTACATCTTCCGATCCCAGCACTGCTTACATCCGGTTGGCTGTGGACATGGTCACATGCACTGCTCCAGCCCATGACTGGCCTCATTGGTGACATGTTTCTGTGGAACATCATAGCTGAAGCCACTCATTGGACCAGGACCGGAAAATGGAGACAGTAGAGGCAGTGCGGAGGACCAAAGCACTGTGGAGCAGGTAAGTATGAATCTTCTGTTTCAAGGGCCATGCTGCAAGAACTTGTTAAAATAGTTTTTACCGGAAAACCCCTTTAAGCATTTTATTTTTAGCAATATTGGTGATTTTACTTTTAATTTTCTATGTCGCTATCCATATTTAAAAAAAGATCCTAGAATCCTGCGGTTTCACACTGGACACTAAGCTGAAAATATGTTGACTTCCTGTCTTTTGAGAGCAGCTACATAGGCCACAGACCCAATGGACAGGAGCTGATCCCATTGGCTTATATGGGAGAGTTTTCTAGGCATGCTCTGTGACCTGTGCGGAGATCAGGAGGGGGCTGATAAGCTGTGTTATCTCCACTTGTGAGTGGATGATCCCATGTTATCTAAATAGAGGTGTTACTTGTCATTGTAATTCTGCCTGTGATGATAATGATAATACTACTGAAAAGTTAGGCCGGGTTCAGTTCACCGTTACTTCCGTCCTGCATTACGAAAACCATATGGATCCGGTATGCTTGCTCATAGACTTATATTATGACGGATCAAAATGGAATGCCTCTTAAAGGCTTCCATTTTGATTTCTGTCTTATGGATTCTGTTATTTTCTGTTATAACCATATAAGAGTGGAAAGCAATAACGGAATGCATAACGGTGATGTAAACCCAGCCTTACCTGTACAGAACAGAAAATCATGACCTATTATTGGACCTAGTGGCCAGTATGAAAATTGCAGGAGTACATTAACTTTTTATTTAAATATAGATAGTAACATGGAAATTGAAAACAAAAATCACCAACAATTCTTAAAAATATGTTTAACGTAAAAACATGATTTAAACAATAGGTCCTTTTCTGATGACACATTCCCTTTAGATCAGGAATAAGACATTGATTTGATGCCTGACAGTCATTACTTCCTGTTTTACTTAGTAATTCCGGTGGAGAGGTGGGAGAAAAAGTAAGGCAATAAGAATCCTATGATTTGATCCACAAGGTTCACACTGTCTTTGTGTCTGCTCTTTGCCTCCAAAATGAGAACCATGTGTTCTTGCCATGGGAGCGATGTCTCTGGAGGCCACTGCTTCTGAAATGTACAATTCATTGATACAAACATCCCTTGGAGCTACTGTGTAACATGATAACGCTGCGCCTTGTGGAAAATAGGAGCGATGAGATCATTGTGGAAATATTCGGAGGCATTCAGGGAAAAATATATATTTAAAAGAAATTCACCTCTAATGCGTTTTCCAGACAATGTCTTTACTGCTGTAATTTTGTGGTTTTCAAATGCTTTTTTTAACCTGTTCACTGCTTGCAAGATTGTGGCCAGGAGTCCCAACCTGACTCAGAAACCTGTAGTAACTGGATGATGGAGCATAATATGATCATTAACCAATATCACCTTCATGTAGAAAGCAGCATACATGTCTCCGGTTAAGTTCTGCCATTTTGTACATGCATCTTAGGCTGGGAGAGTACAGACTACGTAAAAACAGATCATTATGATAGGGTGCTTCATATAAGTCAATAATAGGCATGGGCAAGAATTAAGATAGCTATTTACACTGGCCAGATTTCAGTGGTCCCCATCGCCTGCCATTTATACAAAATTTGCACATGTCCTGACTTTCAACTGTCCAAGTCCATGCACAAGACAGAGAATACCAGTCAGGATTTTATCTGCCTTATAACCAAGAAAACCTTTGCCCAGCCATGCCTTCTACTTCACTTTTGAAGATAGAATTGAGCTTTATGATTATTAGGCTCTTTTTAACCGTAACGTATGCAGTCATTTAGATGCGGCACATTTAATTAAGTTACAGTTTGATATCGGTCTGTTTCTTTTCAAGTAACCATAAAAATTAATAATTAAAGCCGTCAGACCATTAAATTCCGGACTATAAAGGAATGAAGAAGAGAAAAGAAACCTAAAAGTCAAATGTAATTGTTCAGAAAATGTCAATGTTAGGTCTACATAGAAAAAGATGACAGACTGGATGATGGGGGTTATTATCAGAAAGGCATAATAGCTGCTTTACTGATACTACTGATTGACCTATAATCTCCATTGCCTAGAACATGCTTTCAATTTCCAACCCCATGAATTTCCTTTATGCAAAAAAGGCATATAAAAGGACATTTAGAAAATAGTGTTTGCCATGTATTTCTAAAACGTTCTGGAATACATAAAGAAATCCAGTTGGATACTACACACCAGTTTCTCTGGGGCCATACAGATATACGGTTGTAGACTGCATGCATTGGTGAAAGTAAAGATAGATGTCCTGTTCTGTGAAAATGTCTTATATATCAAATCATTCCGGCATTAGTCAAGGGACATGAAAACCTCAGAAATTCCTTTCCCAGAATAAAGTACTTCAAACATAAAGGCACATGAATAGATATTTTAATGGGAGTTAACCTTCAAAAACTTGGAGAAGTTCAGGAAATTTGACACAGTTGGCAACTAAACTGAACATGTCTATGAGCATCTGAAGCATACAGTACCTTTTTCCAAACTGTGTATTGTCCAAAAAGAAATTATAAAGCACCCTAAGCTGTTATTTTTTTTTTTTACTATTCTACCGCCATCTTGTTTAGAGAATATTTAAAAGAAATTAAATTGTCCATTATTTTTTACCATTATGATTATTTTCGCTGAAGTCTATAAAAATAATTTCATATTGATCGATAACGGAAGTGAACCATTTGATAAATAATACATTCCTGTTTTATTGTAATTTGCAAGATAAAAGCTGCATAGATTATAACGTACAATATACTGTATACATACAGTTACTCTGCTGTGTCCTTTCTTTATGTATGCTGGGTACCAAGACGGCATTACACAGTCCTTCATTTGCTTATTTGCAAGAACTCTTCTAAGATGAATCTTCATGGAAAGCCATTCGTGGTTTTACCAGGATATGCATTGATGATGCATTGATGAGATGCGCTGTCACAGTGTGGCTAGTATGGGACCCACTGCTTGTGTCTCTAGAACAAAGGAGATACCTTTCTTCCTGACTTGAGATATCCTGAGATGATTGGTACAAGGTGACCCATGATGACCAAAAAATTTTTTCAAAGCTGGTTATCTCAAACCACACATCTTGGGAGAACTTGAGCAAGGAGGAAAGGTAAGGAAGGACACATTGTTAGTATCCTCACCCTGGCTTTTTAACAAACAGCACCACTCAAGTGTATGAAGCTGTGTTGCGACTCCCACATATTCTCAATCTGTAGATTGGAGCTATTAATAAAAATGCTAATGGTACCGAGTTATTTACTCACCATCATGACCCCTGTCATTTTAGGCATCCAAGAGGTTGAGCCCCCTGATCATGCACTAATGATATATTTTATGAATATACCATTAATGCTTGCAATTTGGGAAACACTCTACCTACACCAGTGCAAAAACTCTTAAAGTGGAACTAAATATAAATGACCCATTTATGGATTTTAAATTTCTATTATTAAATGTGGATCAATAAAATGAGCAGAAAGAATATAGTTCTTTGTTCATAGACATAAATTTATGGAAAGTGGTATGGGCAATTAACCTGCATTTAGGATGCAGATCTGATACATAGTAAATCACATTTTTGGTGAAATTATTATATTGCATGCTTAGTTCCACTTTAAAATAGCTATTTAATGGCTATTTGAAGCCAAATAAGCCCAGTAGGTTCATGGTTTTTCTGTGAAATATGCTTTACAAAGGCTTCATTGCTCAGTTAAAGTTGTTTTCCAGGACTTAAAAGTTGGGTATTGAATGGGACAGAGCTTGCAGTACATTTCCTGGCTACTACACAGTGTATGGAACCAGGGACGGATTGGTCAGTGCCCAGGGGCCTGCCAAAGCCTTCTTCGTGGTTGCCGGATGGGTACATAATGATCTGATCCTCTCAGCATTAATTACTGCTAGGAGCATCAAGTACTTACTTACCTGGCCAGCATCCGCAGGTGCCCTCCTAAATTCTACTGTATCACCATCCTCAGGATAGTGATACACTTGAATAATGGGGTGAGGGCAGCAGTATTTTGTGCAGCACTGTAGTATTTGCTTCTGTTGAGGCCGTATTATTGGCAGTATTATTGCAGGCCCCATCTACTTCTGTTGTCCCTGCCTTCTGTTAATTTTGACCGGCCTACAACATAGGGCCAACATGGTTTTTTTCAAGGCTTCTTTAAGTTCCCAGACTGCCTATGTATGGAGCTGTGCTAGTTATGGTATGCCACCGCTCCTATTATCAGATGACTTATAGGTCTCCTTGGAGTCAAACATAAGGATAGATCAACAATATTTAAGTCCTGGAAAATTCCTTCAAGCTTATCAGGTATCTATCAGCAGATTTGTAACTGGCTGACCTGTTGCATGTGCGTTTGGCAGCTGAAGCCATCTGTGTTGGTCCCATGTTCATATGTATCCACATTGCTGAGAAAAAAATATGTTTTATTATATGCAAATGAGCCTTTAGGACTGCTGAGTCCTCTGGATTTTAATTTGACATGATCAGACATTATGATGCTTTCAATGCCTGGCCCTATTAAATCAAAGTGCAGAGGGCTCGGTAGTTGCAGAGAGAGCAGAGCCTCCAGGTGTAAAGGCTACTCCCTTATTGCTCCTAGAGGCTCATTTTCATATATTTAAAAATACATTTTCTCAGCAATGTGGGAACATATGAACATGGGACCAACACAGATGCCTTCAGCTGCCAAGCTCACATTCAACAGGTCAGCCAGTTTCATAGGTATAAGTCTGCTGACAGATGCACTAAAATCATTGCTGTGTTGCAATGTATTCTGCATCTGTAATTGTAAGAAGATACATTGCAGATTACCTGTAACAATGCTAATAATCTGCTTCAAACTAACACGGCCTTGCCTAACAAATCTTCCTTTTGCAATATAGTATGCACCTGAAGAACTAATCGAATATGACTATGAGTATGGGGGAGCAGATTACAAGGAGCCTGATTATGTTACAGAGACACCCACAGTTGCTGAAGAATATGTAGCTCAAACTGAGGTACAGTAAATATATGTTGTGTGCACTGCGTGTGTCACTGTCCTCTCATCATCTCCTCATCATCTCAGTCCCTTTTCTCCAGCTGACTTGTGGTCTCCTAACTCTGGAAGATGGGGGAAGTTAATGGCAGGCAACAGTTTGGTGTTTTCAGCAAATACAGCCTCAGAATCAAAAAACAAATTCTTCTAGCAAAGATCTAGTAGAAATGTATTGAGATATTCTTATTGCAAACTTATAGTTTTGATGGCTTATATTCTTATTTGTTGAGTGAGATTTACAAATGAGATCAGGAACATGTCATGGTTTTTGAAAGCAAACCATAAATTATTCCGTTATGCCACCCATTGGGCAACATGACTATTTGTTATCCTCATAAAGTATTGAATAAGAACATAAGCCATCAATAAAGGTACACCGCCTGCCCTTAAAACTACTCCTTACTTCCCCTTCATTCTTTCATTTATTGTCTCCATCCGGTCTTTCACCACATTTTTGCAGAAGAAGAAAGCCAGTTCCAAAACGAAGAAGAAGACAGTTCCCCCTAAATCAAAGGACAAACCTAAAAAGGTCACGCCCAAAAACACATTTACAGCTAAGAAGAAGAAGGGCAAGACTGATTACCAGGCATCAACAAGAAAAAGAATAGGGGTAAAGGTAGCAAAGACATCAAGATCTTCAATAGGGTCAGCCCCGAAGATCTGTGATCATGAGATATAAAATGCCCTAACCTCACTAGAAGTGGACAGAACCTCTGGCTAATACCATAACCTATATCTATACTCCTACTTTTGAACTGGCATCTTGCAAGCTCTCAAGATTAAATTAACATAACTTTTTTATTTTTCACTCAGGCTAATGTGGTCGATTACCTGCCAGAACAATATGGAGAAGTAGACTATGGTTACCAGACAGATACTCCTGCACTTACAACTGGACCCAATGAGGTAAACAAAATATCAACATACAGTAGGTGGAAAGACCTTTTCCTATAGGACTGCAACATGGATTGGTACGACGTTATGAATGATCATTGTAGAAATTCCAGAGCTGTACTCTGAAGCAAATAGAAATACACACTGGTAATTCAGGTTACTCTGTAGTTCAGGTTTGGACCACTCCATCAATACTTTAGAAAGTATGAAGCACAGAGTTGGAGTGGGACATGACTGGTTTAATGACAATGCTTTTACCTTGTGGATTAATACAGCAAACATCAGCTTTGGCAAAAAAAAATAGGATATTACAGGCAAAAAATATTATCGCAGATTTACTGGCTTTTGCTTGCTGTTCATAAAAGTTAGGTTTTAATGCAATATAGTTATTTGTTCTGCTTGGAAACTGCAATAATTCCATATTCCATCTAGTGTATATGTACCTTTCCTTGGCAATCACAAAACTGTGTAGATTGTTGTTTAAAAAAAAGTGACAAAAGAGGCTTCTACCTATTTCAACCAAATAATATTTTTTTCCATTTAGAAAAAATAATAAAACATAAACAATTACAAAAGGTTTTTGCATTCTCTTGTGCATCAGTTTTTATTATCTACCGAAGTACTTTGTTACTAGGCAAAAGCATTTTGTGAATTGAAATATATTAAAATTGACTGGCATCATTAAACAAGTCCATCACCTAGAACCTTTTCTTCACACCAAAGGATTACAAATTATTCATTTTCATAACTAACCAGGGCTTTACATACTAAAAATGGCCCGGCCTCAATGGCCAGCTTAAGTACAGTATGTTTTCACAAACTTATGACTGTGGAAAGGCTATAAGCACTCTTTCTAACTAAACCAGCCCCAGTACCCCAGGTTTTGATGCATGAGGCATGATATATTTGAAGTACAATAAATGTCTTTATGACTCTTTAATATAGAAGTCATACACGTTGCATAGCGCCACATAGCTGATAAGAGCATTTATGAGGACTGGTAATGCTATGTACATTTAAGCCATCTAAACAATGCTAGTCTATACATTCTATCATGGAGTCAAGATATCAAATCCCTGGCACTGAGAAATACTATTATACACCAACATACACTTTGGGCACCTCAATGTAATTTGGTTAACCTACTGTACCTTTTACGCATAGCTTTGAGGAAGACCCATTCCACAGTTATATAAAACATTACCAGAACTCACTTGGTGTAGTTACAGTACTTTCAGGACATTAGTGAGATTCAATGAAGATCACCACCTAATCTAGACTCTCCTGTATCCTTCTCTCCATCTTATCTGAGGAACCTTTCTGCAGGTGGCAACTCTGCCAAATATTGTAGTACTGTCACCTGATGCAAACAATTTAACCAAGTAGATATAACCAACCAAGTAGATATATCATACTTAAATGTGACTTAAAAGGTTCTAGATGATAAATTGATTTGCCGTGGAAAGATACATCATTTTAATCTACTTGTGAATATTTTAAATGCTTTGATGATATCTTTGAACCTCAAATATATACTTTCCATATCTTGCCTCCATATGGTATGGTTACACCAGATTTGGCCAAGTTTTGTGATTATACAATTCCCATGATATCTTCGAAGTAACAGACAATAATGAAAGATAATCCATTGCAAGATGGCACCAGAAGTGTCTAACTTATGCCGTCTTTTTTAATGGTCTTATTTGGCTCGCTATCTGTTTATTGACTGGAAGTACCAACTTTTAAGGCCTTTTAGTTGGAATAGACACTTCACTAGCAGCTGGCCAGCCAAGGAATGTCTACCTTTTGCTTATTTCTCGCTTAAATTATCTGTGCTTGGTTTATATCTATCTCACAGGCAGATTGGAATAAACATCTATGAAATTATCTTTTTAGTTAAGATGATTTAATTATTCTGAAAATCATTCTTTTGGAAATAATGGATTTGCTTCAAATCATAAAATATCATGATTCTATTTAGTGTTTTTTAGTGTTGAGCGAGCACCAAAGTGTTCGTGTCCTCGAGTAGAACAGTTCGTGATGCTCGGGTGCACATGGTGTTCGGCCGAACTCTGCGATGTACTGAGCATAGCGATGCTTGAGCTGAATTGGTGTTTGGCCGAGCATGCTCGCTCAACACTAGTGTTTTTGCTTTAAATATGCATTCTCCCTTTACATACAATATATATTGCATGATATAGCACCCAAAGAATTTCTGTGAAATTTCACACCAAGATGATTTTTAAATCATATGCTAAATCTTTTTCTAAATAGCATATGTTGTCCTACAAAATATTCTGCAGCAATAGCGGAATGCACATTTAAAGAAAACATTTAGTAAAACATTTGTAGAATCAGCTATTTGCAGATGCTATAATAGCTTTTATTTTATAATATTTCATGAAGAGAACTGCTATGCCATGAATTTTAAGCATATGCTGGCTTGATCTGGATATTGGCATTGCTTTGAAAGCAGCAGTACTATTAAATCACTAAATTTAAAGAAACACCAGAACCGAAAATTGCCAAAATATGTAATATCATTGATTAACTAGTTATCTTCTATAATTAGCTTCTTGTCTCACTCATTCGTGTACTGTACATTAGTACTGCTGCTTTACAATAAATCATGTTATATCATCTTTTAATTGATGCAGAGAACATGATCACAGCATGCTCCTAAAATCAAATTAAAAGATAATAATGAGTTAAAGCTTTAGGTTAATCTAAAGTTGCATCAATGCATCTAACGCTTTCACTAACCTAAAACCGTGTGTTCCTCCCACTTGTCACACCTACACTGATAGAAAATTCCTGAGGAGGAGACATTGGTGGAGGAGCCAATGGTGGAGGAGCCATTGGTGGAGGATCCTTTTCTGGAAGAGTACATAACTGGATATGATTATGACTCAGACAAAAAACTGGTAGAGGAAACAGAATATGGGGTGAAAGCTGTAGAGCCAACACAGTCTGAGCCGGTGGTGGGAGGAGATTTAGGAAAAGATGATTTATATGAGTACACAGACTATGAAGAGAAAGCAACAAACCCTACTACAGATGAATTTGGACCTGGGGTGCCAGCCGAGAAAGATATCAGAGAGACCACCGTAAGTGATTAGTGGCTACATTTGTGAAAATAAAATGAACATACCATGACTTATTATGATCCAAAGACTAAGGATTGCAATACTCAAATAACTTTTTTTTTTATGAACTCAATTTTGGAAAATGATTCCTTCTTTGGAAGGTGTAAAAAAGGAAAAGGCTTGCATGATTTATTGAAAGAATGATTACTAGGTGACTTTTGCCCATGCTACTTCAGTACTATACTGTACTAATGTTCAACAGAAACTGTACACAGCCGCGGGAGACAACTGACGTATATACATAGCATGCATATACAAAACAAGAAGTCAGGCGCTGTAGTAAAGAACATTAGTAAAGAGAATAATTTACTATAAAATACCTTCAATCTTTGAAAACTGTATTCTCATTCATATTATCTCCTTTACTGGACCTGGTTAATGGTTCAGTTATAAGTAGCAGTTTGAGTATTTTTATAAAGGGGTTTTCCAGGATTTTAAGAAAACTTACATAAGGGCATAAAAATAACGAATAACCAGCAATTACCCATTAAATACCTGCTTTGGTGGTCCTCACTGGTCCTGGTCCCATACATGAATGATGTGAATGCTGTGTTCAGACACCAGCCTCAGTGGTCACATGACATGTATGTAAGCATCATACCGAGGCTAGTGATTGGTCACGTCAATGATGTATATGAGGTCATCACTGCAGGACTGGCAGTGCCCAGCAGAGTGGTGGCACTTGAGTGGTACTGAATTTAACCGGTAAGACCACGTTCACAGTTCACCAGATCCGACATTGCCAAATTCTACAGATCACCGCCAGATCCCTATTGACTATTATGAGATCCGGCGGGGATCTTATTGCTTTCCGGCATAAATGGCGGGTTTCGGTTAGACGTAAACATTTGCATGCAATGCTTTTTTGTCTGGCCAACAGATGGCATTTATGCTGGATCAGGCAGCCGGATTATCGCGCTACATATGAGAACTCAGCCTAAGTACTATTTATTTTTTATTGTATACCATTTTGTGCCCTTACCCAAGTTTCGTAAAATGTGAAATCAATACTTTAAAAATTATTCCCTACTGTCCCCTACTGCCTTTTTCTGGTGAAATGTGGCCAGAACATCTCCAGGTTGTCTGTGATTACCCATAACATGAAGAAGATGTCTTATAATTTAGTTTCTCAGTATATAGATTGAGAACGGCATTTCTCCGCTGAGCATGCATGGACCTAAATTATACAATGGATAATATAAATGGACAAGAATAATTATAATAAAAGTGTACAGCAATCACTTACTATAACCTGATCTACTTAAGGCCATCTTTCTTTATTAGTCCATTATTTTATGTAAAGGGGTTATTTGCTCAGTTGTCTACCAAAATGAAAAACTGTGCATATACAATTCATTTTTAAAGGTTATGTTTGTTATAAACGATAAATGTTTTATAGCATCTATTAAATAATTCCCTATGCCTTTCTAAAAACTGTATTTTACTATAACATTTAATGGTTTTGCAGGTGAATAATTATGGAGGATATGGAGAGAAGGGTGAGAAAGGAGAACCAGCTGTTATTGAACCAGTAAGTAACTTACAAGTCATAGGTAGACATCATATCCCTAATCTGAATGATGATGTTCACTTTTCAACTTCTTGCACACACACTTAGAGAAAAACAGACAACAGGGGAGTACTTAGAAGAGAGGGGCCAATATAGACTCATGATGATGGTGGGTTCACATGGTTCACTTTCTTTTCACTTGTATACCTACCATGTCTTTTATATCTGTTTTTAAAAAGATGAGGGGTGACTTTTGGGCCATTACCCTCTTCTCTGGTTTGTAAATGTTCATGTTTATATGGTGAACCATACACAGATTGTGCTTCCATAAGAAAAGAGAGGTCAGACCTTCCACAACTGAGGCCAGCCCATCTCTACAGACCCCATTACAACTGCAGGAGCTGTCACTATGGAACAAATGACCTTTAGTGGGGACATTCTCTACACATGGAGGAAAGGCACTTTAGACATCTATATAGGAAAGGATTCTTTAGGCCCCTTTCACACGAGCGAGTTTTCCGCGCGGGTGCAATGCGTGACGTGAACGCATAGCACCCGCACTGAATCCTGACCCATTCATTTCAATGGGTCTGTGTACATGAGCGTTGTTTTTCACGCATCCGTTCTGCGTTGCGTAAAAATCGCAGCATGTTCTATATTCTGCGTTTTTCACGCAGCCCTGGCTCTATAGAAGCGAATGGGGCTGTGTGAAAAACGCATTGCATCCGGAATAAAGTACGGGTGTGATGCTTTTTTCACTGATAGTTGCTAAGAGATGTTGTTTGTAAACCTTCAGTTTTTTATCATGCATCAAAACGCATTGCACCCGCGCTGAAAAAACGGAACAACTGAACGCAATCGCAGACAAAACTGACTGAACTTGCTTGAAAAATAGTGCGAGTTTCACTGAACGCACCCTGAATGCATCCGGGCCTAATCCGTCACGCTCGTGTGAAAGAGGCCTTACAGTTAGCCATTAAAAAAGGCTAGATCCTTATCTGATATCGAATAACATTGAAGGTTATAATTAATTAAAAATTAAATAAGAATGTCATGAAACAATTAAACAATGTTACATAATTCATCAAGAACAGTTGAACTTGTTGGACCTACTATGTCTTGAAAAATAGAGGACAAAGACAGTCAAGAACAATCTTTGCCATGTCTGCTTTTAACATCGTTTTCTATCTGATTCCCAAAATTAGGTTAAATGTAATTACAAGACTTTGGATAACTTGGGATATTCAAATAAAACCTTTATATGAATATAATGACTTCTGCTGTATAATATTCTTCATTCAATTCTCAGGTTTATTTGTCCATTGTGTGTGGTTGTCATACTGTACTTGTTTTAGGGTACTTTCACACTTGAGTTTTTCTTTTCCGGCACAGAGTTCCGTCCTAGGGGCTCAATACCGGAAAAGAACTGATCAGTTTTATCCTAATGCATTCTGAATGGAGAGCAATCCGTTCAGGATGCATCAGGATGTCTTCAGTTCAGTCTTTTTTACTTTTTCAGGACGAAGATAATTCCGCAGCATGCTGCGGTTTTATCTCCGGCCGAAAAAACTGAACACTAGCCTGAATGCCGGATCCGGCATTTTTTTCCATAGAAATGTATTTGTGCCGCATCCGGCATTCAAATTGCCGCATTGACGGATCCGGTATTCCGGTCTGCGCAGACCTTTAAAAATGTGAAAAAAAAATATACCGGATCCGTTTTGCCGGATGACACCGGAAAAACAGATCCGGTATTGCAATCAATTTTTCTGACTGATCAGGATCAGAAAAAATGACATGCGTTTGCATACAGTTTGCCTGATCAGGCAGGCAGTTCAGGCAACGGAACTGCCTGCCGTAATCAAACAACGCAAGTGTGAAAGTACCCTTATTGTTCCAAGCATGAGACGGGTAGAAATACAATCAGCTAATCATATTTGATTTATGCAGCTCATAAATGTGGTGCCAAAGAAGCATCTGTGAGGTGACCTAAAAGGCTACCTGGAATATAGCACCTGCGAAGGATATGCACAGCAAAACAATAGATCAGGGATGGCCAACCTGAGGCTCTCCAGCTGTTAAAAAACTACAACTCCCAGCATTCCCAGACTGCCTACAGCTATCAGCCTACAGTAGGGCATGGTGGGAGTTGTAGTTTTACAGCAGCTGGAGGGCCGCAGGTTGGCCATCCCTGCAATAGATTATCTAATACTCTAATCCCTGGCCTAGCTGGCACATCATCTGTTTTATATTACAATCACACAAATCCTAACTCAGTAAACCAGTGATAACATATTAGTCTCAATGCCTGAGGTTCGTAAGCTGAGGATCTTGACAACAGGAATAGTTTAAATGAGCTGCATTGTATAATAACAAATTCTAATATAATGTCTGGCTCTTCAGGACTCTTTAGACACCCAGACTGAATACCAATTATTTCCCAGTGAATAGGCAAGTGAAAAAGATAACCTTGTCTGTACTGACACAGGTCATTCCGAGATTCATTCATTTTGACTGGCTGTCATATGTTTCTTCATTCCTTAGAGTCATTTTGACCACGTGCTTAAATAACATAGTATTTGATGGTTTCTTGGTTTCTACTCACTATTGTAATGCACTTTTATTTTTCAGGGAATGTTGATTGAAGGACCACCAGGACTGGAAGGACCAGCAGTATGTATCCAATTATTTCCTTTGAAAAGCATACATTGTTTAGACTCAGCTTAAAGAAGGAGCTGAAGAGATTGGAAGGAACAAATCAGATCCATGCTATAAAGAGTTGTTATTCTAGTCATTGAGTCAATGGGGTGCTAGTTTATCTTAGTATATCATTGTACAGCTGCTACAACCAGCACAAGTTTGAAAGTACTGGGACAGATGAACTCATCGTGACTAAGGTTTAGACAATCTAAAGATGTGCCAAATGTATCACAGTAGCCAATGCTAAAACTTTACACCATTGGTTTATTGGCAGGCTTGCATTGCATCAACATTTCCCACCCAAACTTTTGTACGCATTGGCGTATCTTAAGCCATCATACTATATTATTAAGTATTAAATGCCTTGTAGATAAAAGTTTGGGCAAATAAATTTCATGACTTATCTTGTTCTGGTGCTGAGCTACAGACTTACAGGGGGTTTCTGATTTGCATCAACATCCCCTAAAGTAATCATTTATGAGGCTAGCTGTAATTATGTAATGTATTTCTTTTACTATTTACTCTAATCTGTATGAATGAAGTGAAGTGAATGAAGTTCAGGGCTATAGTAACCCTCTTGGAAAATGATGTTTCCCTTTGATAATTTGAGAATTCTTATGTGTGATTGACCAGATCAGCCATATTTTTGTGTTGTTGAGCGAAATTTGACCAGGCAGTTGATTTATCATATGCTGCACTGTCAGGATGCCTTTAGTTATGACCTGTCCAGGAGCAAGAATAATCGTTATCTGTGATGGTGCCTGCATATTATTGGAAAAAGTTTCAGTTTATACCTATCGGCTTTTCTTTCTAGGGTCTTACGGGGCCTCCTGGCTTGCAAGGTCCATCTGGCCCACCTGGAGATCCCGGCGATAGAGTAAGTACTATCAACAATTCCCTTGCACATTATATGCAGAGTGCCATGCAATATATTACACTTAGAATGCAAACTACACCTTGCTGTGTGACTTAGATTGTTCTTCCTCCGTAGGGTCCATCTGGACGTCCTGGACTTCCTGGTGCTGATGGTTTACCTGGACCTCCTGGCACTATGCTAATGCTACCTGTAAGTTACCATATTCAGTCACCATAGTCCATCTATTCAATCTTTTCTAGTTCCTACTTGTCCATAATATATGAAAAACGCTGAAAAGAACAGTTTCATGTAGTATTGCTGAAGATTATGCTATCTTTATAAGAGGTAATATTGATATAAGAAATACCGGTACAAATCCAATTGTGTTCAATCAGTAATTGGTGAATTACAATGTTTTTCTTAGTATACATAAGAAAAACTTGGATACTAGAAATCATGATACTGTAGTTCTTTTATAGTAAATGTTAGCAGAAAACACACGGCTTAAAACAGCAGACATTTTGCCTTATGTGACTATCTACTAAAAAAAACTTATTTCCAGAGGGAGCAATGACCTTTTCTGCAGAAATACTGCCACTGCCTGTCATTGCAGACTTTCATAGGAAGGGGCTGAGCTGCAAAACCAGACACATCCCATAGGCAAGAGTGGCACATTTTCTGGAAAAAAATTATCTCAGTTGTACATTTGATGTAATAACATGACAAATAAAGACAAAAGGCCTATTGTTTCATTTAAACTATGAAAAGCACAGACATTTGAATTCACTTTTTGAGCTATAGAGTAAAAAATACAAGGCATACAAATGCAAAGCCTTACTATGTGAAGCAACATATACGCATCCTGACTATATATCTTGTTTTCTAGTTCCGCTATTCTTCCGATGGTGAGAAAGGACCACCTATATCTGCTCAGGAAGCTCAAGCTCAGGCTATTCTCCAACAGGCTCGTGTGAGTAATGCATTATTTTTCCAGGTCACATTACAGTAAAGTTTATCAGAAGAGATGAGTGAATCAATTCACTGGGTAGAATTGAGAGATAGACAGAGATTCAACCACATGAAGAGTCTTATATACCAGACAAACATCACCTAGGTGTGCAAATTAGTTTTCCTTCTAAAAGGAACAGAAAACTAAGCCTCAATTACCACCAGATGTTAGGTATCAATCCAATAAGTCAATGCTTAGCCTTGTAAACAGGCTTTGAAGCATAAATTAGATTGCACCTTATCAGTGTAAAGCAGAGAGAACTGGCTTAGTTCGGTGAGAGGCCTTGGTTGGGATATGGGGGGCGACAATTTCTCCTTAAGTAGAGCATCTAGTAGGCGTAAGAACCCCTATAGGCCAGGCAAATGATCCTCTGGATTTCAGGGGAAAAGGTATGCAAATTAGCTTTCCTTCCTAAAGGAGAACAAAACTAAGGGTTGATTTCTGCACTGACTTTGTTCCCCATTGAAATGAATAGAGACATTCAGCCTCAGAAAATCCACAAGCCATTGACAATTTTCAGTCCCATGGGATAACATAGACAAAATCTCCCCTGTGCTGTGTTCCTCTGTGGAATCAATCATTCTGCAGCAGATGTAATGGTTTTTTTTGTGGATTTTCTGTCTCCATTCAATTCTCATTGTTTAGGCAATCTGTATATATATATATTCAATATTTTTGTTTAGATCAAATGTCTTCTGCCTTTGTCCAATGTTGTTGTTTTATTTTTTATTTTAAGATTGCCATGAGAGGTCCTTCAGGTCCAATGGGTCTTACAGGAAGATCTGGCCCAGTGGTATGTAACTTATTAATAGTTTTTACTGTTGTAATATGTATGTGTCCATCTACTTGGGAGCAGCCATACTATCACTGCCGCTGCCTAATGTCCATACTAGGGTACTGCAGTTCTTTTCTCATTGAAGCGAATGGGAGCTGAGCTGGGTGGGTGAAGCCTTCTGTTCATTGTACAGCTTCTAGCACCAGCTACTGCCCAAAACAGCTGTTCCGTGGGGTGTGTCAGACACCATCCATTTGATATTGATGAAAACCTATCCTGAGCATAAGTCATCAAAATCTGAGTTCTGGAAAACCGCTTTAAATTTCATGCTGAGCGGCACTACGACCATTACACTTTGAATAGAACTTTCCTTCTGGATCCATTTAAAGTGCTAGTTCTGACACCATAGGCTGCAGTGAAGAGCTGAGCTGTGGGGATGCAAGGTGGCAGACCCACCTACCCTGACGATAAGTCATCAATATCAGGCGCAAGGTCTGACGCATTCAGCTTACCTAGAGTCAAAAATAGTTTAAAAAAATTGCAAATATGGCAACACAGCTACTCGAGAGTCCTGGAAAGCTGCTTCTAATGACAACCACTATTCCTACTAAGACTTCGTTGATATCTGTGATGGAAGCTCCATTATGAGCCTCCATCACAGATTCTGTTAAAAACGCTACACAAATACCGCAGCAGATGTTAACAATAGCTAAGTGTACTTTCACACTAGCAGCAGGATGGATCTGACAGGCTGTTCACCTTGTCGGATCCGTCCTGCCGCTATTTCGCCATGCCGCTGGACCGCCGCTCTGTCCCCATTGACTATAATGGGGATGGGGCGGAGCTCCGGCGCAGCACGGCACTGCGAGGCCCGCTGGACTAAAAAGTCGGACATGCAGTACTTTTAGTCCGGCGGCCTCTCGCCGTGCACTGCCATGCTTCACCAGAGCTCCGCCCCGTCCCCATTATAGTCAATAGGGACGGAGCGGCGGTCCGGCGGCACGGCGAAATAGCGGCAGGACGGATCCGACAGGGTGAACAGCCTGTCGGATCCGTCCTGCCGCTAGTGAGAAAGTAGCCTGAACCGTATAGCAACATAGAAGCCTAGACAATCTTAAATGACTTAGATTCACTAGTATAATTTTTATTTTATAATTGTATAAAATATATATTAATATTATTAGTGTATAGTCACATTTTATGCAATTCATGCATTTTTGTTGTTGATTACTGCATTAATTGCAGCAAATAAACTGTCCAATACTAGTGTAAGTACATGCAAACCCACAGCTGTGAGTTCAGTAGAATCAGTAAACCGCGGGCCAGCTGGGGCCTTTGAACCTAATGTGGGCACAAAAATGCGACCATAATACTCTCATATAAAACTAAGTTAATAATACAATATACACCGTTCATTGCTATTGCCTGTAACACTGTATGTTTGTGAAAGGTTTATTTTATTACTTTCCAGGAGGGGTTGTGATACGTAGCGTCAGTAAATCCCACTATGTAGCTGCCACATTGTAGCTGTTTAGTAAACGTTAAACTGTCACAACAGATAATATCATCTCTTGCCACCCAGTCAAACACAAGGATAATCTGAATAAATACCCCATTGCCTTGTATGAACTGAATGAACTGTGCATTCAGCTTTGGCCTAGATTTGCCTTGCTTTTCCATGGCCTATTAACTCATAATAGAACATTTATTTTCACAAAGTTTTAATAGGTCTGCCTACATCCAAATATATTATTTTTGGAGCCCTCTCTATTTACTAAAGAAAGTTATTGATTGTGGTCGTTAGATGTGAAATTAGCATTTTTTTCAGAGCCATTTAATTAACACTTTGGTAAAGCGTACATTGCATTGCATATTTTATCTGAGAGAATCTATTGTATTGAAAACAATTCCATGACCCATTAGAGGGTAGACGTGCCGGCCGCATTGATTGCAGCTACAGTGTTATGATTAGACATTTTGTCTAATGAAGTTTATGAGCTCGAAAGAGATGAGACAAGCAGTAGAGTGGGGAAAAAACACGCTAATATGGCTGCCAAGTAGCAATGTACGTCTCTAATAATGCAGCAAAACTTTAGACGGTGAAATGGAATTTGATTAAAACGATGGGAGTAGTTTTGTTTGGTAGCTGATGCTTGCAGTGCAGCATAAAGGCTGCGTTGTATATAGATGACCAGTTTCAGAAAATAAATGTTACATGTTAAAGGGATTTTCAAAATGTACTTTTCTTTTATTCCCCTCTCTCTGTGGGACATTGAATATTCCCCGCTGTTGGTCCCAGGCAAACTTCACTGAACTTCCAGTCCCTATGTATAAACTTCCTGCATGGAAATTGATACAAAGGGGCTTCCTGAATGGACAACACATGGAGGGGGGGGGGGGGGGGGGCAATCACATGAGCTGCTGAAGCCAGTGACTGGACTGGGTCACATGCTGCCTGGGGACACATCACTATCGAGGCCAGTCATTGGCTGCAGCAGACCACATGACCCAGTCTGTGCAGGAGGTTCACATGCAGGGACAGGAAGTGCAGTGAAGAACTCTAATAGTACACATAAAGTGGCAGAACATGTTTTTAATAATTATTATTTATGATACCTACGATAAGATAGATGTAGGAGGAGTAGGACCATATACAATAGAGAACTATAGGCAGATCCTATTTTATGGTATCTATGGTATCCTCCAATGATATGACTGGCATTTGTGAGGTGCGAGACACTCACTGACATCTGTATTGGATTATTATTTAGGGTATTATTATGGTATGTTCACATGCAGCAGATTTGTTGTAGGGATGTTTGCAACAATTCCATACATCCATGTAAATAGTATGTACATTGGTTCCTTCAGATGTCTGGAAGAATTGTAGACATTTCTGTAACAAGTGTTCCTAGTGTGAAACAAGCAATGTCAGAGACATATGGCAACAAACATGACATTGGACTATTGGAGGATGGAAGTGATAACTACAGGGAGTGCAGAATTATTAGTCAAGTTGTATTTTTGAGGATTAATTTTATTATTGAACAACAACCATGTTCTCAATGAACCCAAAAAAACTCATTAATATCAAAGCTGAATATTTTTGGAAGTAGTTTTTAGTTTGTTTTGAGTTTTAGCTATTTTAGGGGGATATCTGTGTGTGCAGGTGACTATTACTGTGCATAATTATTAGGCAACTTAACAAAAAACAAATATATACCCATTTCAATTATTTATTTTTACCAGTGAAACCAATATAACATCTCAACATTCACAAATATACATTTCTGACATTCAAAAACAAAACAAAAACAAATCAGTGACCAATATAGCCACCTTTCTTTGCAAGGACACTCAAAAGCCTGCCATCCATGGATTCTGTCAGTGTTTTGATCTGTTCACCATCAACATTGCGTGCAGCAGCAACCACAGCCTCCCAGACACTGTTCAGAGAGGTGTACTGTTTTCCATCCTTGTAAAGCTCACATTTGATGATGGACCACAGGTTCTCAATGGGGTTCAGATCAGGTGAACAAGGAGGCCATGTCATTAGATTTTCTTCTTTTATACCCTTTCTTGCCAGCCACGCTGTGGAGTACTTGGACGCGTGTGATGGAGCATTGTCCTGCATGAAAATCATGTTTTTCTTGAAGGATGCAGACTTCTTCCTGTACCACTGCTTGAAGAAGGTGTCTTCCAGAAACTGGCAGTAGGACTGGGAGTTGAGCTTGACTCCATCCTCAACCCGAAAAGGCCCCACAAGCTCATCTTTGATGATACCAGCCCAAACCAGTACTCCACCTCCACCTTGCTGGCGTCTGAGTCAGACTGGAGCTCTCTGCCCTTTACCAATCCAGCCACGGGCCCATCCATCTGGCCCATCAAGACTCACTCTCATTTCAGCAGTTCATAAAACCTTAGATATTTCTTGGCCCAGTCTTGACGTTTCAGCTTGTGTGTCTTGTTCAGTGGTGGTCGTCTTTCAGCCTTTCTTACCTTGGCCATGTCTCTGAGTATTGCACACCTTGTGCTTTTGGGCACTCCAGTGATGTTGCAGCTCTGAAATATGGCCAAACTGGTGGCAAGTGGCATCTTGGCAGCTGCACGCTTGACTTTTCTCAGTTCATGGGCAGTTATTTTGCGCCTTGGTTTTTCCACACGCTTCTTGCGACCCTGTTGACTATTTTGAATGAAACGCTTGATTGTTCGATGATCACGCTTCAGAAGCTTTGCAATTTTAAGAGTGCTGCATCCCTCTGCAAGATATCTCACTATTTTTGACTTTTCTGAGCCTGTCAAGTCCTTCTTTTGACCCATTTTGCCAAAGGAAAGGAAGTTGCCTAATAATTATGCACACCTAATATAGGGTGTTGATGTCATTAGACCACACCCCTTCTCATTACAGAGATGCACATCACCTAATATGCTTAATTGGTAGTAGGCTTTCGAGCCTATACAGCTTGGAGTAAGACAACATGCATAAAGAGGATGATGTGGTCAAAATACTCATTTGCCTAATAATTCTGCACTCCCTGTACTTACTCAACACCTTTTGGCTGGTGGTTCTTGAATACAGTAACAGCAGTCAGCAACTCTAGTCCATTATTAGTCCCTGTTAACCTTTGGTGTTAATAGTCCAAAAGACATGGAAATGGAATGCAAATAGAATCTCTTCACACACAAGATCAGTCCTGGGAATGACCATCAGACTGGTGTCTTAAATGAACACTAGAAATTGTAGTTTTAAATTACCCTTGACATTCAGAGGTTGTGAGTTAAGGGGACCCTCTGCATGCACTGCACATAATCACCGACTGAAAAAATACAAGTCTTATATCTGTATATGAACATGTAAAGATAATATCATGACTGAGAGAAACAACCGAAAGGGATTCTAAGACAAGAAGATGTGATCTTATTAATGTAAGCAGTTCCTTCAATAGGATGAAAAGCCGTTATATACAGCTATATCAGCTATATCTAGTCTAGATCAGTGATGGCGAACCATTTAGAGACCGAGTGCCCAAGCTGCAACCCAAAACCCACTTATTTATGACAAAGTGCCAACACGACAATTTAACCTGAATACCAATATAGTATATCTTTATCATTTAGCTATAATATCCTGCCTACATTTAGTGCGCTGCCTGTGCTGTTCATAGTGCGTCCTGTGCTGATGAATGGCATGAGAAGTCTAAGGCATATTGGTACACCATAGACTTTTTCCTGGGCATGGGAGCCCACAGAGAGGGCTCCGAGTGCCGCCTCTGACACCCGTGCCATAGGTTCTCCGCCACTGGTCTAGGGACATCAGCAGATTTCCAATTGTGGATATTGTCTATGAGTTGTTCTCTTCTGTCAGGTTGGACATGTTTTAGCACTGTCTTGTTATTTCTGGTGACACCGCATCTACCACAGCGGCAGTTCTTCAGCTTTATCTTTCCCAGACAATTTGGTGGCTAATCCCACACAAGGCTGATTTCACACTAGTGCATTACGTGGAACTTGACAGAAGAGGAAAACTCTAGGCATTAAAATGAAATGTTTCCTGCTGTCCTATCTGAGAGCAAGATATGATACAGAGAAAAGATGACCTTTGTGATATATACAGTACAGACCAAAAGTTTGGACACACCTTCTCATTCAAAGAGTTTTCTTTATTTTTATGACTATGACAATTGTAGATTCACACTGAAGGCATCAAAACTATGAATTAACACATGTGGAATTATATACATAACAAACAAGTGTGAAACAACTGAAAATATGTAATATTCTAGGTTCTTCAAAGTAGCCACCTTTTGCTTTGATTACTGCTTTGCACACTCTTGGCATTCTCTTGATGAGCTTCAAGAGGTAGTCCCCTGAAATGGCTTTCACTTTACAGGTGTGCCCTGTCAGGTTTAATAAGTGGGATTTTTTGCCTTATAAATGGGGTTGGGACCATCAGTGGCATTGAGGAGAAGTCAGGTGGATACACAGCCAAGAGTGTGCAAAGCAGTAATCAAAGCAAAAGGTGGCTACTTTGCAGAACCTAGAATATGACATATTTTCAGTTGTTTCACACTTGTTTGTTATGTATATAATTCCACATGTGTTAATTCATAGTTTTGATGCCTTCATAGTCATGAAAATAAAGAAAACTCTTTGAATGAGAAGGTGTGTCCAAACTTTTGGTCTGTACTGTAGGTTTGTATGATTTAGAGAACGATCCTAACAGGACTTCTAGGAGAGACAATGAGAGTCCTACTGGCCCTGTCCACATACAGTGATTGATAGCTATCTGTATGTACACACTGAAAAAAAAGCTGTTAAATCCCCATGTATGGGGGATGTTATCAGGACTCTCACTGTCTTTATTAAGAGTCCTGTTAATATTTACTCTTTTCATTCAGACCACCTGCTCTAAATCATGTAAACCTACAGTTTAGCTTAGCTTCTGTCCCTCTATCATATGCTGATTTCAGCTACTTACAGAACAGAGGAGCGTATCATAGGAATGTTGCTTCCAATTATCAGGTGGGCCAGCATATGAATGCTACTCATCTATACCTGTTGAGCTGAGGGCACAACCCCTATCTAGCCTTTGATACAATCCTTGTGGCTGCAGCTCGTTGTTGTCTTGATGATGGGACCAGTACGGCAGCAAAACATGTTACAATAGCAGCAATAAAAAGTGTATTTTAAATGATACACTAGCAATTATCTTTGAAGACAGCACCGCTAGTTCAAGTCTCAATTTTTTCACCCTTCAACTGTTCTCAGATATGGCAGCAGAAATCATGTGACAGGTCCCCTTTCAATTTTAGTGAATTTTTTCAACTTTATTTGGAATTGCATTTTTAAGAATTTCCGCTAGCACACCATCAGCATACAAGGCATCATTTCGCTTGCATATGTTTTCAGAATTCAGTGTCAAATTAACTCCCCCCCCTTACTGTTTTAATGTATATCTTCTTAAAGGGGTTGTCAGGGTTCAACTTCAGAGCTGAACCCTGACATACCCATAATCTCACCTAGGCAGCATCCCCTGACTTGAGCATTGGAGCAGTTCATGCTCTGATTCTCTCCCTTGCCCTGCGCAAGATCGCGCAGGGCAAGGGCTCTTTTATTTACTATAACACACTGCTGGGCGGAGGCTTCCGCCCCTGGCATTGTGTTCGGTGTAGTCACTGGCTCTAAAGGGCAGGCTTTAGCGCTGCCCTAGCCGTTTTACAGGCTAGGGCAGCGTGAAAGCCCGGCTCACTGCTGGGCGCGGAAGCCTCTGCCTGGCAGCCGGAAGGAGAGCCTGGTTCGTAACCGGAACTCCACAAAATGCCTTTGCCCTGGGAAATTCAGCGTGGGGAAAAGGAGAGCATCGGAGCATGAACTGCTCTGATGCTATTGTCAGGGGGGCTGCCTGGGTGAAATTCTGGGTATGTCCGGGTCCAGCACTGAAACGGGACAACTTCTTTAAAGACCATCTGTCAGCATATTTGTATCTTTGATACTGGCTGACCTGTTATTTGTGCACTTGGCAGCTGAAGACATCTGTGATGGTCCCATATACATATGTGCCCGCATTACTGAGAAAAATGTAGTTTAAATATATGCAAATGAGCGGTGGGGGAGTTGCTGTTACACCTAGAGGCTCTGCCCTCTCTGCAACTGCTGTACTCTCTCCACTCTGATGGACATGGCCAGGTGTTATAATGTCTTCACTGGCTGTAAATAAAAGTAGAATATGGAGTTTTTAGTTTTTTTTTTACACTGTCCATTTATTTCAATGAGAGATTCAGCATGGATTCTTCACCAAGATAGAGCATGCTGCTTCTTTTTTTTCCACCTGGAAAAAAAAAGTAAGTGCTGTCTCCTATTGAAATGAATGGGAGGCTGTTTTGAGATGGAAACACTCCAAGATCAATGCCAAAAACTCTATGTAAACTGGCCCTTAGCATTTTCATTTATTTACTCTTAAATGGAATCTTTCACCAGTTTTATGGTGTTTAAACTATGGGCAACATAACCAAGTGACAGATTCTGGGTCACTTTCTTTAATTGACTGAGGCATTTTGCTAAAATCTTGTATTGAACAGTTCCAGCGCTTGTCGATGAGTCCCCATATTCATGAGCTCTCCCGGCTGTCCCCGCCCACCTGCTGCTGATTCATATAGAAAAAACTGTCAATCAGAGGCAGGTGGGCGGGGAGAGCCGTGAGCTCATGAATATCAGGACTCATTGGCAGGTGCTGGAGCTGTTAGGATTTAAAAGTGAGGGCAGAAGAAAACGGGTGACAGACTCCCTTTAATGCAGCGATTCTTGCTCTGAACCAACCTGATGGCTGCCTGTACCAAACAATATTATGCCATAACTGTTCATGATTGGATAAAACACATATGAAATACATATAATAGTGTGGAGAGGTAAGCTTCTGAGAGATGCATAGAGAAGAATGCTCTTGGTGCGGTGTCTGTAACAGGACAGAGCGCGGAAGGCATTGCAGAAAGCAGGGAAAGCGCTGCAGCTCTCGGTGCGGAGGTGCGAGGCGTTTTGAAAATGAGTTCTGCAGTTTTCCTGCCTCCAGCTGCCGGGATAGGAAATATGAATTCATTTTTATAAACCAGTGAGGATCCCTTTGTGAGCTGTTTAGCTCTCGCACCACAAGGAGGCTGTAGACGTCCAGTTATTTCATTAGGTGATAGCATGAGCAAAGACCCAGGACTAGTGAACAATGCAGCTGCGTCATGGGGTTTTAGGCCACATTTAGGCTACATTCACACGACCGTATGTGTTTTGCAGTCCGCAAAACACTGATCCGCAAAAAATACAGATGACGTCCTTTTGGCATCCGTATTGCATCCATTTTTTTTTGCGGATCCATTGCAACAATGCCTATCCTTGTCAGCAAAATGGACAAGAATAGGACATGCTCTATTTTTTTTGCTGGGCTACGGAACGGACATACGTATGCATTTTTTGCGGACCCATTGAAATAAACGGGTCATCATCCAATCCGCAAAAGAAACGGAACAGACGCGGAAACAAAATACATTTGTGTGAATGTAGCTTTAAAGGGAACCTGTCACCGGGATTTTGGATATAGAGCTGAGGACATGGGTTGCTAGATGGCCGCTAGCACATCCGCAATATCCAGTCCCCATAGCTCTGTGTGCTTTTATTGTGTAAAAAAAAACGATTTGATACATATGCAAATTACCCTGAGATGAGTCAGAGCTTGAAAATATGACTCTTCTCTGGTCACACGAGTAAGATATGACTCTTTTATGTTAATTTCCATATGTATCAAATCGTTTTTTTTACACAATAAAAGCACACATAGCTATGGGGACTGGGTATTGCGGATGTGCTAGCGGCCATCTAGCAACCCATGTACTCAGCTCTATGCACAAAATCCCGGTGACAGGTTCCCTTTTAGGTTTTTAATGTCTCTATATTCTGAGAAATATCGTCCTGCATCCATACATGATAAATATAGTCCATATAAGCGTAATAAGCATTCTGCTGTACTTCGCTATTTCTAGGTACAGTATATACTGTACATGGTAAATGTATGATGATGGTGTACAGCAGGGAAACCCAACCTGCGGCCCTACAGCTTTTGTAAAACTACAACTCCCAGGATGCCCTGCTGTAGGCTGCCCTGGCATGCTGGGAGTTGTAGTTTTGCAACAGCTGGAGGTTGGGCATCCCTGGTGTGCAGGATCCAGCGCTCATCCAACTGATGATGCATCAAACAACTTGTCACATATTAGTCCCCAATAGGTATTTAGACCGGCATTACCCGTGTGGTTGATGCATTCATTTATATAGAAAGGTAGGGTATTTGGGACGTACAGATGTAGCAGTGCTGAGTTTGTCATTTCCTTCTTTGGCACAATATTGTTTGCTTAAATGCTCAGTGAAAGACACTAATAAACCCCTTTGGTTTTTCTTTTCCTAAAAATTGTTCAGCTGTTTCTCAGTAACAACTGCCCCCCCCCCCCCCCCTATGTTTTCCGAAAGTGACAACAGGAAATAGCAACCATTACAGCTCCTGTAGGGTTGTCACCTCCTTCTATTAGACTCTTGCGAGGCTAATCTGACAAGTATCAACTATTAGATTTAGGGCTTATTCACATGGCCGTTGCCTGGCCTTGCCTGTATTGCAGCCCGCGAACAGTGGGGCCGTAATATATACGGGCAATGGCCGTGTGTACATGGTAACACAGATGCAGAAAGAGTGCCTCTGTCCGTGCCTCCGCACCGCAAAAAAAGTATGCGGATGCGGGTCACGGACCCCATTCAATTGAATGCGTCCGCAGACCACGGCCACTCGGTCGGTGCTCATGCATTGCGGTCTGCAGAACGGGCAGCGGCCAACAACGGCTGTGTGCACGAGGCCTTAGAGTGGTTTCATACTAAGTGTAGGAAAAAATGGGTTTTTTTTGTCAGTGTTTCTTTGCGAACAAAAAAACGCAGCAGTCTGATGTTACATGGCGGTTTAAAATTAGCCTAAAAACACAGTGTTTTTTGTAATGGCGTTGTAAGACGGTTTTCTGTCTTTTTTGACTTTTTTTTCCCCAAATCGCAGCATGCTCTAGTTGTGATGTATTTTCAGGCGTTTTCCCATAGACTTCTCTATAGGAAAACACAGTCCGAAGAAAACGCAAGTAAAATGGGATAAAAAAAAATCACTACCGCAGAACTGAGAAGGAAAAGTGCAAACCCCTATCGGAGCTGTTGTGATATAAAAAAAAAAATACTTTCAACTAGGAAATGGATGAAGAGAATATAAATTCTCCTAACGGTGTGATATAGCTTTCCCCACAGTCCTATATAAAACCACAGATAACATCGCCATGTCAGCATGATAAACTCAGCTCTGCTGCTCCGGTATTGCAATGGTGGCAGTAGTGATTAATGGAAGGTATGGCTTTTTATCACAATAACAATGGCTTACTATATATTTAATAATCAGATGACATAAAGGCGCTGCCATATTGTGACACACGGGAGATGATCTACATACATGGCCACCCAGCTATGCCTATTGTAAAACAAGACTTTCTGATCTAGATTTTCTCAAGAGCTGCTGGGGTTCTTTCCGCCATTGTGCTGCCCATGAATACAATTACAGCTCATGCACACAACCGCAAAAAAAATTAAAAATAACTGATGACTGGGATGTGCGTGTTGCATCCATTTTTTTTGCTGTTCCATTGTAACAATGACTGTCCTTGTCTGCAAAATGGACAGCAATAGAACATCTTCAATTTTTTTGTGGAACGGACATATGGACACGAAATGCACAAGGTGTCATCTGCATTTTTCGCAGCCCCATTGAAATGAATGGGTTCCGCATACGGGCCGCAAAAAAAACGGAATGGACACAAATAAAAAATACATTTTTGTTAATGAGGCCTTAGGGTGAAATGTCATGGACTGAAATGCTGCTGAAGAACACAACAGCAGAATACAGTACAGCGCATGTGAATGAGGCTTTAACAAACCCCATCCATGTGGAAGAACTCTGCGTCTATTGCAGGTTTTGCCCCTTCACTTCAATGGGAAGTAACAATTAGCAGTGAAATCTGCAAACAATGTATTTGTTTAGATTCATTTTTTTTATCTACAGACTTCTAAGCCATTGATTTCCTAAAAAGTGGCAAATCGACAGCAAAAAATCTGCACAATTTATACCGTCCAGTTTCTTGCAGACGTTTTAGGCAGTGGTCCCATCATGTGCGCACTTACACCTGGTCTAGCACTTTCCAAGACTGTGGCAGTCACTTTATAACATGTCCCCTTCTTCTCCTTTTCCTGTCTATCATAGGGTTCACCCGGTGCTCCAGGAATGAAAGGTGAATCAGGAGACTCAGGCCCTCAGGTAAGTGAGCGTCATCTGTTGCTGTGATCCCTACATTTCCACCATTCCGTTACCTGGCTTCCTCTACACGTCTACCTCTGCAGCACAATAACCGCGTAGGCTCACATTCCAGCTTCATAAACAGTGACATGCATTTGTTGCTGCTTTGCAGGGTCCTAGAGGAATTCAAGGTTCGCTTGGGCCAATGGGTAAAGCTGGCAAACGCGTGAGTAATGAGTTCTTTATTCCACAACATATGTTATATGGATAAATAGAAGTGTAATTAGTCACACTACACAGCAATGAGCGAGGTAGTAAATGAGGGTGTACATGACGGGCTGGAAACAACCTGGATGAATTAGATAGATAGGGGTCAGAAACCTTCGGCACTCTCCCACGGAAGTGAATTGAGCATGCTGGGAGTTGTAGTTTCAGAACAGCTGGAGTGCCGGAGGTTGCTGATCACTGAGATAGATAGATGATAGATAGATAGATAGATAGATAGATAGATAGATAGATGATAGATAGATAGATAGATAGATAGATAGATAGATAGATAGATACAGAGAGATGATAGATAGATAGATAGATAGATAGATAGATAGATAGATAGATAGATAGATAGATAGATAGATAGATAGATAGATAGATAGATAATTGATAGATAGATAGATAGATAGATAGATAGATAGATACAGAGATAGATAGATAGATAGATAGATAATTGATAGATAGATAGATAGATACAGAGATAGATAGATAGATACAGAGATAGATAGATAGATACAGAGATAAGATAGATAGATAGATAGATAGATAGATAGATAGATAGATAGATAATAGATAGATAGATAATGGATAGATAGTTGATATAAGATAGATTAATAGATAGATTTGATTTGATAAATAGATAAAAATGAGAGTTGGGCAGCACTGCACTTTCTTGCGTATAGATGGAGTGCCAGTGGCTGGGGAGACGATCCTGCTCCAAACAAATAAATAGAAGAAATTCCACGGCTCATCAAAGGAGTAAAAAAAAAATGAAGTGACTTTATTCACCAGGCATGCAACATTTCGATCCGCTTCCTGGGATCTTTCTCAAGCAATGGCTTGAGAAAGATCCCAGGAAGCGGATCGAAACGTTGCGGGTCTGGTGAATAAAGTCACTTCATTTATTTTACTCCTTTGATGTGCCGTGGAATTTCTTCTATAATTAGATAGATAGAAGATAGATAGATAGATAGATAGATAGATAGATAGATAGATAGATAGATAGATACAGAGATAGATAGAAGATAGATAGAAGATAGATAGATAGAAGATAGATAGATAGATAGATAGATAGACAGATAGATAGATAGATAGATAGATAGATAGATAGATAATAGATAGATAGATAGATAGATAGATAGAAGATAGATAGATACAGAGATAGATAGATAGATACAGAGATAGATAGAAGATAGATAGAAGATAGATAGAAGATAGATAGATAGATGATAGATAGATAGATAGATAGATAGATAGATAGATACAGAGATAGATAGAAGATAGATAGAAGATAGATAGATAGATAGATAATAGATAGATAGATAGATAGATAGATAGATAGATAGATAGATAGATAGATAGAAGATAGATAGATACAGAGATAGATAGAAGATAGATAGAAGATAGATAGATAGATAGATAATAGATAGATAGATAGATAGATAGATAGATAGATAGATAGATAGAAGATAGATAGATACAGAGATAGATAGATATATGTAAATAGATAGATAGATAGATAGATAGATAGATAGATAGATAGATAGACACAAACTGCTGTGTGGTTTTTATGAGACTTGCATTTAATTTTTGTAGCTCTGAACAAATAATAAAAACAATGTTAAGTGCAACCTATAAGCTAATACAGTTTTGGGCAGGTCTGCTATACAGGGTAATCACTCAGTTGTGATGCTAAGTCTTGTGCTGTAATAGAATGTATTTATTTCAGGGTCGCCCTGGAACTGACGGAGCCCGTGGAATGCCC
Source organism: Bufo bufo (assembly GCF_905171765.1). NCBI lineage: Eukaryota > Metazoa > Chordata > Amphibia > Anura > Bufonidae > Bufo > Bufo bufo. Next base: position 81,491,055 of record NC_053397.1, read on the forward strand.
GGAGAATCTGGGTCCAAGGTATGATTAAAAAGCGGATTTCCAGGGTATCATCCACCAAGGGTGGACACAGGTGCCATCCATGTTCTATCAGTGGTTTTCATTTATTATTATTTTTATTATTATACACACTCATATAGCGCTACTAAATTCTGCAGCGCTTTACAGACATTGGCATCAGGCTGTCCCCAATGGGGCTCACGATCTGAGGTGAACCAATAGACTCTAATGGGCAGGTTTGGTCCTCATCACAGACGGAAATAGTGCATGTCTCTGTTCTTTTTCTATTGACCCATAGGCAGTGGGAAAACATGGAAGCAAACAGGTTAAAATCAGCGCATACATGTGCTGTCTGTGGAGAACACGGACATTACGCGTCTGCAGGTTACTGATATGTGAAAGAGGCCATATATGCCGGGAATATTTGGGATATATTTTTTCACTGCATAGGAAACTATAGTCTAACACACATGCAATAAAAATGATATCCTATGTGGTATATGTTTAGAGTGGGAGCCTATGGGTGATCTATGTCACTGTATGCCTATATAATGTGATATGTGTACAATTGGGGGGTCCTCCTGATAAATACCTCTGGCATAGTAGAGGGGCATCAGTCATGCCTGTAGCAGAGGCATATATTTGGGGATGAAGCTAATCATGTATTATGTGCTCAGTTCTACTAATGAACCATTTTCAGCTTTAGCTACTTAATCACCATATTTCATTTTCATCATTTCACAGGGTGACAGAGGGTTTGACGGCCTTCCAGGGCTTCCCGGTGAGAAGGGGCACAGGGTGAGTCACTACTTGGCAAAATAGCCTTTGTCTTCTTACATCTTTGATATTGTGCTTCTTTTTTATTTCTCGCAGTTGTCCAGCAGAGGGCACTTTCTACTTTCGTCTTATTTCTGACATTGTATTATGACAAAACAAATAAAATAGCTATTTTTCTTCTTCCATACGTAGTTACGGTACTATACAAGGGCATGTTTATTACACTACAGTACATTTTTTACGCAGCCTATTGTTACACGTTACTTATTTGTTGTTCTAAGTTTCTCAGACATTTTCCTTTTTGGAATTGTTAGTTAATGTCATTTCTTTAAACAAACACAATCATTTACCTCGAAAGTTGAATACTGTCTCTGTGTCCATTTGAAAAACACTCTTAATAGGAGAAAAATTAGGCAGACTGCCATGATTTATGGAGTATGAAGTATGGCTGACACAGAGGCTCCGCGTGTTCCTTTTTATTTCGCTAGGTTGATATGCCTCAGTTATTCCTGTCTATACAGTCTGTCAAATACTTTTCTTTGCAGAATTAAGCAAAAAATGACAGCAGAAAAGAACTTTGGGATAAAAAAAAAATGTCATTGATCTAAAATATATATATTTTTTTAGGGTGATAAAGGTCCACAAGGCCCACCTGGATCTCCTGGTGAAGATGGAGACAGGGTAAGACAATGGAAACTGAGATGCTTAGCTATTCGTTTTACTTTCCATCCAAACCTGTATATACTCATTGCCGTTATTAGAGTTGTAGAATTCTAACTTTTATTATCAGACATTTGTAAAGATCTTCGTATTTGTAGCTAAAAATGAGGAACGTGCCAAGGACAGACACATATGTACATTTTATGAGGACACTATTTTACTGGAAGAAAAAGTACCATGTAACACTCACTCAGTACCCAAATCATACTATCATACAATGCCGAAATAAAACCTCTATGCAGTATAGAAATAATAAAACCATATGAAATCTGTTAGTCCAACTTCTCAGCACAGATCTCATGCAGCCCCATAGCAAAATTTAGAATGGACCCCCTGTCCCACCCATTTTCCTAGGACTCCTGCTTCAATCACTCTCAGGCAAGTGCAACACCCCAAGATTTCTAGTGAAATTCTGTATTATTTTTTTTAAGTGGATACACCTACTTTATCAAACAGGTGCTTCATAAATATGGCCATCCAATTTCCCAATGTATTTATAACAGACAACTGGCATAAATGCATTGACATCTCCTGCAACCCATCTATTGCAAAGCTGGCTGCCTGCAGCCACCACTAGGGGGAGCTCAGTGCAAAGGAATTTATGCAGACACAATTAACTGGAATGGAAGCTGTAATCATCTCCTTGCACTGAGCCCTCCCTAGTGGCGTCTGCATGGACATGCAGTGTTTTCATATTGGAAATAGGAGTTCCCCGCCAAGCCCTCCCTGACGCCATAGCAGTCACATGGTCTGCCTCCAGTGAAGGTATGCCACTATGTTTTTTTTCATTTCTTCAATCTAAGTGTGTAGCTGGGAGTCCTGTACAGTAGAAAAGAGGTGAGGTGAGCGGTACCCTAGCAAATGGAAGCATGGATAGACATAGAAGAAAGTTGTGCGTATAGTGTCTGCACACAATGGGGACCAGATATTGATAGTATTATTTGTATGACTAGTTGTAGCTGAATGTCTCGCAAGTAACTACCAAACTAGATACAAGTATTAAAAAGGTTTTCCAAGATTGTTTAACTGATGACCTATCCTCTGGATAGGTGATCAGTATCTGATGGATGGAGGTCCAACACCCAGGACCCCGTTGATCAACTGTTTGAAAAGTCACCGACGTTCTATTAGTAGTGCGGCCATCTTGCAGCTTTGTCTAGGTTATGTGATGTCATGTTCATAGGTCACATGGCCTAGGCTCAACTCACCTCCATAGAAGTGAATGGGGCTCAGCTGCTATACTATGCACAGTGGTGAGCAGGGAGAAGGCCGCAGAGCTACTGCGAGAATCGGTACCTTCTCAAACAGTTGATCAGTGGGGACCCAGAGGTGTCAGACCCCCACTAGTGAGATACTGATGATCTATCTGGAGGGTAGGTCATTAGTTGAAAAATCCTGGAAAACCCCTTTAAGTCTTCTAGTCAACACCCCTAAGTTTGGAAAGAAGAGAATTGTCAGAACAGACGTGCCCATGTCACGATGGGCTTTACACTGAAACCATTTTACTAGCTAATACACATGGCACAATACCTTCTCCCACAGTTGAGGCTGCGGGCACATTTGCATTCAGTTCTCACAGCATCTTTCTACAATTAGCCTTTTCCGTCCGTCTTGGGAAAGGTTACACCACAGTACTACATATGTTTTACAATTTGAGAAACATAAATACATTGGTTTCCTGTCCCACTTTACGTGCTGTGTGTTTAAAGAACAGGTAAAACAGCTTTTTCTTTTGTGTAACAGGGAGAAGATGGAGAGGTTGGACCCAGAGGGCTGCCCGGTGAACCTGTGAGTGACACATTAATCTTCTGTATAAAGAGCTCTCACTTCATATCTGTACAGCATACCATGCCACACTGTCCCTGACTGAGGAATCATTCGCAGCTCCTGCGTGACCCTTACCCTGCCAGAGGGTCCGCAGGATCTTTGCCAAGAATCTGTTGACAGTGTTGGATTTTCAATACCTTGTGGATTCTTCTGCCTATCTAGCAAATTAATTAAGCAATAGAGCACGGATGGCCAACCTGAGGCTCTCCAGCTGTTGCAAAACTACAACTCCCAGCATGCCCAGACTGCCTATAGCAGGGTATGGTGGGAATTGTAGCTTTACAACAGCTGGAGAGCCGCAGGTTGTCTATCTCTGCAATAGAGAATCATTGCATAACGACATAGACTATTAAGCTGGACATGTCCCTCAACATCTACTTTTAGTGTCCTAAGGTGACCATATTGTATAGATTCCTGTAGGTCGAATCTACGGGTCTTGCAAGGCTGGCCGATCATCTGATATTTGTGAGGTGTTCCAACTTTCCGTCAAGGAGAAATAAAGATTGGACGTGTTCAATTACAACATGTCTGATCCCATGGTTTTCATAAGAGATAAGCTGCAGTCAGAGGTGTCTCCTCTCCCACTTGAGAAGACCTGCATACTGAGTCAAGCCAGGGGCAGGAAGGGGGGGGGGATTGAGAGGCTTAGCTGTCCACTGACAGCTGCCTAAGGTGTTTGGGTAACCTTTAGGCACGGGCGTAACGATAATTCATAGGGCCCCATAGTAAAATAAGATGGGCCCCCAACCAGCTAGTGTAAAAAAATTAAAACAGCAGCATAAGTAGCAATAATTAATTGCACAATATACCGTAACAGAAACCCACATTATAGCAAAAATCCACAAAAAAACGGGGTGCAATGTTCTTATGTTCTTGCACCTGATTAGCGTCCACCCCTCCTCCCCCATTTTTTTTTTTTTAAATCTTTAGACCCCATAACAAGTGATATGGCTGCTAGGGCTATAGTTATAGCAATGCCTGTAGGGTAAGGACTCACATAGTGGATCAGCTTTGGATGTTCCACAATAGAATATCTGCAGAGTATCTTGACCAAATCATGCATTTTTCTCTGGATTTTGGTGTGGAACGACTGTGGATTTGCAATGGGTGAAATCTGCAGCAGATATCCGCAACATAAATTGACACATTTCAGATTTAAAATCTGCCCCCCATGTCAGGTTATGTGCAAATTCTAGTGCGGACACTCTCTGCTACAATGGATGACATTTCCATTTCTTTGTTACTCTAAACTACTGTACGTGGATTTTCTACAAGTACTTCTACTGTGGAAGTTCTTCTGTGTGTATGCTACGTGTGGCCGTACCCTTAGTGACTGAATTTATCCTGAACTGCAGAAATAATATCTGTAGTTGTCAGTTCACATGACTGAAATCACATTGTACTGAGTTATCTCCCTCTGTGCAAGACCGTTGGGACACACTGTGTTATGTCAAAGTTTTGTGGACCATGTTTTGAAGCAATACATAGGGGAGAATGTATTATTTGCGGGGGTCTTGGTGTTAGTTTTAAGTCTGTCTTCGCTTTTTGAGCTTGAGACAAATTTCTGAAATGGGGCACAGTTATAATAGATTTGGTGCAAGTGCAAAGTGGTGTACGCTCATGTCTGCAAAAGTATACCACGGGTTACCTGCCGTTGAGATGCAACTTTTTAGTGACTTTTTAAAAATCCGCACATTATAAATAAGATGTAAAGGTGTTCTAATATGAAATCCTCCCTACTTTTCAATCCACATCTAAAAGTGGCAAGTTTCACCAAATGTAGCAAAATTTGACCAAATGTCGCAAAAATATTCACCAAATGTCACACACAAGCATCACCTGTGACATTTTTACACAAAATACTGGCATAGCAAACTTGATAAATGTCCCCCATAGTCTTTTATTGGCAACTACATTTGGAAGGATGGCTACATGTAAATAATGCTCTCGGACTATAATGAACAAAAGTAGCTGCTCTTCTGCCTAGCTGAATTCACCCCTATTTTAGGATATTATCCACAAAGCATGATTTAGTAACTGGATTTTTTTCTTCCAGGGTGAACGAGGATTGTTGGGACCAAGAGGTACTCCTGGTCCTCCAGGCCAACATGTAAGTATATGATAACTGTGACTTCCTTCTGAATAAGAATACTAAATATATTACCAATGTAAAATGATGCAGAACAAGTTCAACTTTAAGCACCCTAAAATAGAGTCACGGGCCCTAAAATGCTTTCTGAAATGTAGTCTAAAGATTGACCAAGAAAAAACTTGAGGGATAACTTTCTGATTGTTTTGCCAAAATCCTGACTTGTAAGAGATTTTATGGGTTAGCCACTGAACACGATAGTCTTAAAGTGACCCTCTGGTTCAAGAAAAAAATCACTTTACTGTGGACTGAACTAAATACTTACCTAGCACCCTCCCTTTTTTTTTCAACTGCAGATGTGCCAATTCCAGGCCTCCAATTCGGCCATCCAAAATGGCCACACCACTTTTTTTAAGGCAACTTGGTTTGGTAGCCCAAGACACTTCCTGCTGCCTTCAGATTGGCTAGTACTGCTGGTCAATCCAAGAGACTAGCAGGGAGTGCATTGGTCCACCCATGCACAGTATGCATCACTCTGAGAAGCGGTGTGGCCATTTCGATGGCAGAAGAGGAGCATGCTGAAGAATATGTACTGCTACTTATGTTGCGATTCTTTAGGAATAGCTATAGGGGATAACTCACTTTTATTACAACGGCTGTGTTTTTGCTTATAGGCCCTCATTCATCTCATAGAAGAGACATTGACACAAATGATCATATGAATCTTATTTTATAGTAATTTATTTACTTAACACATGACATGATCTTTGATCTCTTGTATTTCAGGGTGTTGCTGGTGTTGATGGTCCTCCAGGACCCAAAGGAAACATGGTATGTATGTTTTCTGTCATATTTAGTGTGAAATGCCATATAGTCAATTTCCTTAACAATGCATATAATGCTGTAAGTAACATCACCGTCTTCGGTCCATAAGGCTTTTGGACTATCTTTCTGCTGTCATGGCAGAATAGAATGTGCAAACTAGATACTAACAAGAGGTAACCTCATGGGTGCCCCCAAAATAATGTCTAAAGGAGTTAGCTATTCTTCTTCCTCCAAAAAGATCTCTTAGAGGAAATCGGTGAAGGCTAAAACCTTATAGTATTTGTTCTTCATTAGCTGTGATTAAGAGTCATCTAGCAGAAAACATATAAAAATACCTGCATTATGTGTGCATAATAATGATGGAATGATGTTGCACAGCACAAGTGATTTATTAATCCCACCAATTCACTTGTCAAGTTTCTCCCAAGGAATCATAGTCACTTCTTAGCACTACCTTTTTAGCATTACAAGGTAAGTAGAAAGGGAGATTGTGTAGAGAAATTATGTATTATACAGTGTGACAAGGCATTTATTGTTCAGTGATGGACACAAATAATATACTGAACACCTAAATGGACTAAAAATAAAATCATGATTCCATCTGTGTATGCAGGATAGATAGACAGATAAATGATAGATAGATAGATAGATAGATAGATAGATAGATAGATAGATTGATTGATTGATTGATATATAGACGGATGGATAGTTAGATAGATAGATAGATAGATATTGTAGATGGATAATTAGACAGACAGACAGAAAGACAGAAAGAATAGATAGATAGATAGATAGATAGATAGATAGATAGATAGATAGATAGATAGATAGATAGCCAGTATGTGATACCCTCTGCTCTGCTGGAGAATGCCCTTAATTCATGACGAGGCTATAAATTATAAATTAGGTGCATCCTCAGCCAGCCCATGAACCTAGATTCAAATCTACCCCAGCCCCTGAAAGGAGTAGATTTCAACTGTCATATATATCTGGAATTGGGCATAAATGTTGGTGAATTTGCCAGGGCCGATGGCGCGCCATGCTGCGCCACCACCCCTGCCATTCCCCAGTGGCGAGGACAGCGTAAAAACATCACCTGGGCATTTAAAAAGTCACAAAACTGGGTCTTGTAATATTTTTTTTACACCCAAAATGACCCGGTATATTCCTAGATTGAACATCAGGTAATAAACCACTTGAAGGGTGTCCATGCTCAGGACCTCACCTATACATCAAAAACTTAACAGCATCGCAATGTTGTTTTCGGAACTTTTTTTTTATTATGAACCAATGCCCATGGAAGGTCTTCCTTCCAAATACCCCTAGCAATGCTTTTCTCAAAAAAAAAAAAAAAAAAAGGTATAAAGTGATTTTCAAGATTCGTTACATTGTAGGCAGATCTCTCTATAAATGGTAATATCTGCCAAGAACAATCTAATCCCTCTGTGCAGCTTTGGTTTCTATGTATATTACATCACACCTTCTTAATAAAACCCTTTAGGGTATGATCGCACTTGGTGTATACGCTGCATTTTTTCCCATCACAAATTTGCGCCTGCAGTGTATTACAGTACCAGCAAAGTAAATATACTGAAGAAGCAAGTACTCATGTAAATAAAGCCCACCTGAATTCAATGAAAGGCAAAACTATTTAAAATTTAAGTGCCACCAATTCATTACACAAACAAATAAAACACTTAAAATACATGTGTATTAATGAGGGTACCCACAATCAATACGAGGGCGAACCCCATTACCACAACACAGAAACCCCTGATAAGGTTAAGCAATTGATATGCAGAGATCCCCTTAATAAAAAATCATAAATGATAAAAGTATAAGTGCAAAAACAATCTCCAAAATGAACTGTGATAATGGCCGCCATTATGTGACATCACAGTGCACAGCAGAAACAGGATAAGGGCAGAGCTGATGAAGAGGGTCTCAGAATATAAATGCTGTGGACTGACAGCACCAGCAAAGTGGATGAGATGTTACAAAATTTCATCCACACACTGCAGGAAAAATCTGTAACAGAATCTTCATATTACTTGACTTGCTAATCAGATTTCAGTATTTCAATGTATTTCTGCCACAGATTTCACCCTTTGCAGTTCAGAGGATGAAATCTTTGGCAAGTCCATTGGTACAGAATTCTTACAGATACAGTAGGGCTTTTCCGCTGTTGAAAACTGCAGTGGACCCATCCTTTGTAAGGCACTTCTATAAAGAGGTCGTCCGGTTTCTCATATTGATGACCTATCTTCAGGATAGGTCATCAATATCATGCTATCAACATTTCGGTGGCTGTGAAGTGTAATTGCATCTGCTCCATCCCATTCGCTTGAATGGGACAGAAAAGTTTTATTTACACTGCATGGCTGCTTCAATGTCGACGGCGAGCACATAAACCATGATGAGAACGCAAAGTTCATATGAGTGCTGCGGTCTCTTCAAACAGCTGATCCTGAGAAAACTGTAGGTCGTCAATATGAACAACTGGAGAACCTCTGTAAGTACAACGAGACTGGATTTTCAATCAGAGCAATGAAGCTGATATTAAACCCACCGATCCTGAAGAAGGTATTTAGCACAACTGACCATCTTTACAGTAGGGCCCACAGGCATTTTGGCTGCAGTAGGTCTAAGCCAGCTAGGCTAAAAGTTTGGTTTGGGAGGAAACCAAATTGCTTAGAAGAAACACAACATGAATTCATGGGAGAAATAGTAGTTCCATACAGATATTGCCCCAGTTGAAGTAAGATCCTTATGTCAGTAAGGCAGTAGTCTTAATTAGCGCCTGGCTGGTTAATTTGGCCAATAGATTTAATCTTGAAAACACCGCCGTAGATTTGCTCACTATCACTAACAAACTTGTAGTTTTGTTGGTTAGAAGAACCTTATGGAAAGTTTAATATGAACAAAGTTGTAATTTGTACATTTTAGGGACCACAAGGTGAACCTGGACCAGGAGGTCAACAAGGAATTCCCGGACCACAGGTATGTGCTATATAAAGATAGTATAAGGGTCACAAGCTACCAATAAAAATACAGGTACATTAATAAATAAATGTTTTAGCTGTTCTTATTAATGTTTTCTTCCCATTGCGTGATCATTACACTATAAATGATTTCTTAGCCGAATGGAATCTGCTGGTCCTCCACTGCTGTCCCTTGGCCTTTTCCATGTGTTCCTCTACAGAGGTTCACGTACAAAGTTAATTATTATAATATTGCATGATCTTTGGTCATATTAGTTGGTTCATAAATTGCAATAATGATTCGGTCCTGAAGGATAAGGACCTTTATTGCACCAACGTATTCTGCAGTACTACCATTAGGAGAAGTAAGCATACAGTACAAGAGAGTATAATAAGTGCATTGCTGATGTGAAATCATCTGGCTTCACACAGTTCATAGAAATTTACTTTAAAGCCTATGAAAAACTTAGGGGACAATTTTTATCCCACATTTGTTTCTTATTGGGCACATCTGTCAAGTCCTAATAATATCTACAATTGTCAAGACCTCTAGATGCTGAACAATACCCAGTCAGGGTAAGTGCATGGATATGACTGTCCTTCTGACAAACAAAAATAAAGGGTTAACAGCATTCTACAGGCTAGAGCCTTGGGATACGAAGGGTACTTTTGCCCATGTGAAGGTTTTAATACGTATCACCAATAAAGATTTATTGTTTTCTTTTTTAGTATCCGCACAGGCAGTGAACTTTTAGATTTCAACAGACCTATCTTCTCTTTCTCAGAGACAAGCCACCACCCAAGTAGCCTGGTATCATCTTACTCCCCACTTCCATTGTTGAGACATAGATGGTTTTTTACTGAGCCAAGTGTTCATGCATGTCTATAGGGGAGTCTGAAAGATTAGATGCCGAATAAGTGTTTGACCAAAAGGTTTCAGGCCTGTGTGGCCATCTATGGTTTACCTGATCTGTTTTTCAGTGCATGCACCATTTTTGGCACTAATGCCAGAAACTGTCTGGATCCCCACTGGATCCCATTATAGCCAATGTGGTCTGGTGGTGAATGGCAGTATCCTGCTGTACTGGACACAGTGAACCTAGGCAGGCTGCTCCACTGCTGGAACAGCCTGCTGGATCAGGTAAAAGGAGATGTGAAACTAGCCTTAAGACTTTGGATGAGATTTAAATGAACAATGAGGCAGTGCCCGGGGACCATCACCAGAGGAGCTCGCAACTCCATATTCACAAAAATCATGAAAGTTCTAGGATAAGGGTTTCTTATATGAAGGTTGTTAAAGTGTACCTAAACTTTCACCTAAACGTTATTAACACCTATTTTAACCTATTTAAATATGATGAAAAGAACATTTTTAACTTTATTATTATTATAATTATTTTAGTTTGTCAGCGGTAGACATGTCAGCGGTATATGAGTGTACAGATTCCAAAGCAGCTGATATTTAGGTGCCTATTTTGCTAGGAAAACGGAAAGAAAAGGTATATGACAAATATTCTTGTCATCGGATTTACAGCAGGTTTCATTAAAGTTTAGAAGAAAGTTTAGGCCCTTTAACTCAGACCAAGTGTATCATGTCTCTAGAAGGTCATAAGGGTTCCATGATTTTTAATGCTTGGGTGCTCAGACAACTCTGTGCCAGTGACAGTAGCCATTTTAGTTTTAGAGATAAAACCAGTCTTGCTACATAATTTAAATTCATTGAAAATACATGACATTGTATACACATGGCTACTACAGTAAAAAGTAGCAACATGATGGGCCTAGATGTGGTTCATATTTGGTACAGTTATTATGAAGTTCCGTATCAGAATGCAGGAGAGTTTTCTTCTCCTTCTATCAACTGATGTAAACCAAAACCAGACAGAATTAATATTAAGTAGTGAGAGGTGGGAGCTCTAAGAAGCAGGCTGTCCTCCTGGACGCCACAGCACCTTCTCTCTGCACAGGTCTGAGAGTGAAGAATAATGAGGGATTGTGCATCTGACTCCTGGCGTCAGAGCGTGGGCACAGGAATGCGGCACGGTGTGGCAGCGCTATGAAGCACAGGTCTGTTCTCAGCTCACACTGATGAATGAGCTCCTGAGATAAAATGTTTTCCTTTCTCCACAGGGTCTCCCTGGTCCACAAGGCCCAATTGGCCCCCCTGGTGAAAAGGTAAGCTTTCCTCTGCTTAATTACTGCTGTGAAGACGGTCCTATTTCACGAATTCTTTGCGTGGAGACATTCTGACCAAACTGAAAATTGATAATTACTTGAAGTAGAGTATAAGTATTCAGAAAGTATTGGAGTAATATGTTATATTTCTATATTAAACTAACGTAAAGGACCAAAAGAGGTATTCTAAAACACTTACAGAAGGATCATATAATATCGCCTGGATCATAGATGAAAATGACTGAGAATGTAGAGCTTGCTTTATGTGATTATACCTTTATGGAATTGACAACTATAAGGATACAGTTTATGATTGGTTATAGTCTTGACATAGTTGGACTTAAACATAGAACCATTGGCCATCTATAGAAATCCTAAAATATGCGTGCCAAGGGGGCATTGTGAGATACCGTACATCTTACGCTCTCATAGTGTAATAGAACAGTCTAAAACGCTAATTATATTGCTTATTGCAGGTAGTGTTGAGCACAAATATTCGAATAGCAAATTTTTATCGCAAGTATCGCCACTTCGAGAATTCGCAAATATTTAGAATATAGTTCTATATATTCGTTATATCGAATATTCAGTATTTTTTTCCATCTGAACACATGATTCCTCTCTGCTTCTTGCATGTGGGCCAATGAGAAGGAAGCAATGTCAAGTTCACAACAATACTTGGTGCACCAATCAGTAATCTGTAGTCAGACCAGCCAAAATGTGAAGTTGCACGTAGTGCGAAAAAATATTCTAGTCACTGCCGATTAGCGCAATCGTGAATATATTGGAGCACTTGACTCTATCTGCATATAAAGCTATTGTAATGTTCTGCTGTGCCGACCATTTTCTCCAGTCTCAGGAAACTTATACCAGCTTGAAAAGTATAGCCAAAGTGACCCACGCCTTTATATCACGTTACGAATTCGCATTACGCGATTTTTACATTGCCGATTTTTCGCATTCAATAAAATAATCTCGAATTCTCGAAATTCGAAAATATATGACGAATATTCTACAAAATATTTATTGAAATATCGCAAATTTGAATATAGCCCCTGCCGCTCATCACTAATTGCAGGCACATTTGTCAACATGTTTAAGGACATTTCCATATGAAGAGCTTGCACAACATAATTATACACAAGTACCGTAGAATCTGCTCACAGATGTAGCAGAGCTAAACTTGTCAAGTAACTCTTAGGTTCGCCACGATAACTCTCTAAATTTACATGCAGTCGAATGTCAAACCCCAAATAATACATCATAATATCACAATTTACTGTGATTTCCTAGCTAGTCCTGCTCCATCTAATATACTCAGTCTGCTACATCTGACGCACTCTGTTATATTGCATCCGGAAACCTGCACTTTATCCATATAGCTAGAATATATGGCCTTTTTTACAGCATATTTTAGTTTAGATTTACTACCCTCTGGTTGTAAAAAGTTACAAAATCTATAAAGTTTTTATGACTGTAAAATAACAAAAATACAGTATATGAAAAACTCTAGTACAGTAGAATTGTATCAAATTTGCCCCTAAAATGAAGGATTATATATCTTTGCTGCAGCAGCATTTTCCCGGGATTATTTAATTGCTTCATTTTACGACAGTGTAATGTCTTATGGAGGAGAAGATGCTGAGATGTACAATTATACAACAAATCTAGCTTCTAATGAGCATTTGATCAGTTCAGTTTTTTTTTTACTATGGACTGTGGTGTATATCTCTGCCATGCATAAATTATTCTTGTTTGTGTGCTGTTGTTTATAGGGACCACAGGGAAAGCCTGGTTTGACTGGACTGTCTGGAGCTGATGGACCCCCAGTAAGTAGAAAATAATTGACTATTAGAGTGTCGTCTGTAATGATCAGTCTACACATTCAACCTACATGCACCCTGAATACACTGTTTCGTTATACCAAGTCACTTTAGTTTGTTTTTTTAAAGAAACTGGATCTGCTCCAAAAACTGATACATGAATTACCATTCATTTGTTAAAAAAGATCCAGTTTTATAATTGTCACCTGGAAACAATGCAAAGGGCATGTGATTAGTTGAATTTTTAGACAAGGGGGGTGTCAGTTGAAGGAAAATTAAAAGTTATTTATTTTAAAAAATGGATCAGTTAAACTGATTGAAGAAAAGGACACTATTGTGTGCAGTTTACCTGATCCTCTAATTACCGTATTTTTCACCCTATAAGTCGCACCTGCCTAAAAGATGCACCTAGGTTGTAAAGGAGCAGAATAAGAAAAAAATCAAATCAGAGCCCCAATCAGATCCCCAATATTAGTAAGACCCTCAATCAGACCCCAGCTCAGACCCCAATGTTAATAAGACCCTCTATCAGACCTCAGTTCAGACCCCAATGTTAATAAGACCCTCTATCAGACCTCAGTTCAGACCCTAATGTTAATAAGACCCTCAATCAGATCTCAGCTTAGACCCCAATGTTAATAAGACCCCAATAACACCTCAGATCAGACCTCCAATCAGACCCCAGCTCAGACCCCAATGTGAATCACCCCCAATCAGACTTCAGATCAGAGCCCCAATGTGAATGACCCCCCAGACCTCAAATTAGACCCCCAATGTGAAAGACATCTAGACCTCAGATAACAGCCCCATTATGAATAAAAACCTCCATTCAGACCTCAGATCAGACCCCCGAATGTGAATGACACCCAGATTTCAGTACAGACCCCCTTGCTCAAAGCAAATAAAATTAAAAAAAATTCACTTACCTCTCCTGCTCCAGCTCCCACCTCTGCTCCATCTCTTCTTCCTGCCGCGCGCTGTGCTGTGACCCGATGCACACAATGTGAGATCACAGAGAGCTGATGTCCTTACAATGTGCACAGTCACAGCACAGCTGACGGCAGAGGACCAGGAAGCGGTGAGTGCAAAGCCTAGGGGGCGCAGCATTCACCACTTCCCGGTTCTCCAGTACTAATGAATGCTTCCATAATGGAGCACTCATTAGTATTCACCCCATAAGATATTTTCCCCACGTTTTAGTGCGTCTTATGGGGCGAAAAATACGGTACTTTCAATTGATTTTTTTGGGTCGCATTGCAGCTGAAAGTTACAAAAATTGGTATCATGAGCCTATATGGCAGCCATTGACTTCCCAGGGAGTCGCCTCAGCCACACAACTATCCCTGAACTTTGATTCCCTGTGAGAGAAGTACGTTAGAAATGTTTGTTGTTATCTATTCTTCACCCCTGATTTCTATATGAAATTATGAAATACCATAGGTAGAGAAAATGCAAGCTCACTTTTTAGATGCAAATTAATTCTTTAAAGGGATCTTTTTACCTGTATTTTGCCTATAGAGCTGCGGACATGCGCTGCTAGATCGCCTCTAGCATGTCCGCAATATACATTACCCATAGCTCTCAGTGCTTTTATTGTGTCAAAAAAACTATTTTATATATATGTAAATGAGGCAAGTAAGGTGCCCAAGGGGCTGTTACTAACGTTTCTGGTGCCCAGCCACTGTGAAGGAGCACAGCACCGCTCACATCCTCCGAATCGCCTTGCTTCCCGATGTTACAAAGTTAGCGCGCCATAATCTCGTGCATGGGCGAGTACATGAGCATGTCAGTGCCGGCATAGTGTTCCTTCCTTGTTCTGGCATCAGCCTCAGCTGCGAGATTACGGCGCTCTAACTTTGTGACGTCGGGGAGCAAGGAGGAGATTCGGAGTATGCGGGGCGGTGCTGAGCTCCTTCACAGTAGGTGTGGCTGGGCTCCAGAAACGTTAGTAACAGCCTCTTGGGCACCTTACTTGCCTCATTTACATATATATAAAATATTTTTTTTGACACAATAAAAGCACTGAGAGCTATGGGGAATGTATATTGTGGATGTGCTAGCAGCGATCTAGCAGCCCATGTCCGCAGCTCTATAGGCAAAATCCAGGTGACAGAATCCCTTTAAATAAAAACCACAGACATAGCTTATGATCTCATGGCATGAGTTAGGACAAGTCTTACTGTGTCCGAAACGCGTAGGTTTTTTTGTACAAGATGTTTTTAATCCATTTACAATAAAGGATTAATTTTGAGTGCTGGAGAAATCACCTTTTTCTACATTGGAATGACTAATGCCTGGACTACATGATGGGTGGAGTTGAAAGGAATTGTTCACTCCTGGAAACCTTCACTACAGACGCCCCCCGGCGCAGCCAGACCCACAGTGGTAAATCATACTTACCTGATACTTGCTGTTGGGTTCTGACTCCATCACAGCACCTGTTTGATGCGTGTCACTGGCTGCAACGATCACATCACCTATTTGTCACAAAACCCAGTGATATGCCGCACGGGTGACATGTCATTGCTGCGAGCAGTCATTGGCTGCAGCAGTCACATGACCTGCATCAACCAGAATATTGACGCTGGGTGACCCGGGAACCTGCAGAGGCGGCAGAGCAGCAATGGGGTTGGAACTCAGCGGCAGGGATTAGGTTAGTATGATTACCACCAGCCGTGGCCAGACCAACAGATAACATGTGCCTAGAGGCTACTGAAGTGTAAATCCACTACTGACTGTCTTTTTTTTTTTTTTTTTACTATTTGCTAAAATGTAAAAATCATGGCTCCCTCCCCTATGTTAGACTAAATAATTTTGCAAAAATCACATTTTTCACATTCAGTTAGTTAAGTTCAATTACAAATGATCTTTTTTCAAACACACTAAAAAAAAGACTAAATGTGTAATAATAGCAGATATTCAGTAACTTTGGTAATTTAGTCATGAAGATATCTGCATTTTAGATGATGATTACAAAATTCTACAAAATTTATAGAAATATTTATTGATTTTAGGGCGCAGCATTAAAATGTGTGTTATTAAAGCGACTGTAGATCAGTTTTATTGCCTAGTAAATAAATACAATTATGACATGAAATATGCCGAGCTCACTCGCTTGTACAGTCTATTCTTTTGCTCGGGCACATTTTTGCTGCATTACCATAATTTGCTATTCACATTTCATCATTACAGCTGTGCTTTATTTTTAGTGCCAGTTAGTAATCAAATGACAATAAGAAACAAGGCGCAGAAATGCATTATTATGTTATTGACCTTTTGTGAATCATGCCCAATCACCTCCTCTTATATCTGTTCTTTTTTGTTAATCCCAAGCAGTCTAGAAAACATAACTGTAATAAGACTTCAATCTAAAATGCCTGCTATCAATTTCATTTTTTTCAGTTTACTGGTTTCCTTGATTTCTCCTAATGGTCCCTATGGAGGGAGGCATTTGCTGGACAATAAGCTGAAGTTCTTTTTTTTCTGTAGACTCCATGCTCTACAAGCTTAGAACAGCATTGTGTACTATGCATATCATGGATCTTTAGGTTTCATTATCAGAAACGGAAGGATACATTGTAACTTACCTTCTTATTTTTAAGGGACATCCCGGAAAAGAAGGACCAACTGGAGAAAAAGGCGCAGTGGTAAGTTTCCATCAAGGTTTTTATTTTCTAATAATATGTTATACAGTGACTTTTTATCAAGTGCTGTAGCTGTATGTAAATGAATAATTAAGACTGGTCATAAATGGACACATTCCAACCCTCAATCCCAATGAAATAACCAGATATTTAATTACTTATCTGATAAGTCATCTTTCCTCCATAAACCACAAATCACTGGCCAAAACACTATAACTATTTTTACTTCATAGATAGATTTTATTTGTGATAATATGTATTTGCAGTAATAAGGGACTTATCTATCGATCAGGGAAAGCATGACCTTTTGGGTATTAGAGCAGTGTATGAAGGCTCATGGCTAGAAGCAGTCCATGTCATGTTGTATGCGCAGTGCCATCTGTGAGAAGCATATTATAGAGCAGGAGGACTGAACAGATTGATATATAGTTTTGTGGTAACATTCGGTATAACTTGTATTTTCTTCATTGAAATTCCTGCTCTTTCCATTCTTAGAAGTTCATAGGATGGTCCTACTTAGTTGTTGATAGTCTTCCCAGTATGACTGTGCATAGACAAAAATCAATTATAGGACCACCCAATGGACTCATTAGCCGAGAATGAACAGAACAAAAAATTGTATTAATTACCAGGTTAACTATATATCAATCTGATCAGCTCCTCCTGTTCGATAACACACCATGTTCAACATGACAGTTCCCTTTAAAACTGCCAGCCTTTGAAACACAAGGGTTCCTTATTATACTCAGTATGACCCTACCACAGATGCTCATGTTAAATACAATGCATGTTCTACTTTTCCATCATTTTACCACATTGTGTAGAAAAACCCAATTACCCAATTGTGCAATATAATATCAGCAAAAGGCTAATGGAGTGGACAGAGGCATAGCTTAGGGTTCAGACTGTGCAGGGGGGATAAACATATCCAACATCTAAGGGGCCCTTAATCCAGGCAACACCACACCATGACCACTACCAGTACCACAAAACAGGAAATTCCTCTTATTAGTCGATATGAGCGAATCGAATCCCAAAAAGTAGAATTTGAACCGATCCGAATTATTCGATTTGCCTAGAAGCCGAATTTCCTTGTGCTTCGTGTCAGTGAATCGATTAATCCTGAAATTCAAACTTACCTTCTCCATTTGCGCGCGAAGGGCTGCCAGCCTCCCTCTTGCTTGAAGATCTCGGCAGAAATCCTGTGCGATGGCGAGATTACATCATCACGCCAGCCGACACGATGATATCATACGTCACCACGCCAGCCGGCGTGATGATGTAATCTCGCACCGCACGTGATTTCGGCCGAGATCTTTAAGCGAGATGACGACGGCCGGCCCGTCACACGCAAATGGACGCGGTAAGTTGGATCTAATGTTTTTTGTATGTTAATTTCATACTGTTTGTTCACTCAGATGCCGCGATCATGTATGAACTCGGCGTCTAAGGGCTACAATGATGTGGGTGGCGCTATTGCAGCTCCCTGTCATTGCACCCGCTACTTCGCCGCAATGTAATTCGTCACAAAGATAATTTTTTTGTGAAATTCGGCGAATCAGCCGAATGGAATTTTCAAGAAATTTGCTCATCACTAATTATTAGCATGCTGTTACCATACTGAACTAAACACTGTACAATGACTACCATACAGCGGTGTTTAGGTTTACACAGGCACTCTACAGACTCTATAATTATTACAGTACAGTAAAATATAATGTTGATGCTCATGTTCTCCAGTTGGAATCATTCTATATTCATTCTTTTCCATCTGGCCCAAACCACCATGATGACTTCTTGCATCCATGACTTGAGTCTGTAACAGAGGCATCTTTGACTATTCACTTTTCCAGCATGTGCCCTACCTTTCCGCATCCTATATAGTACCAAAAAAAAGCCTCAATGTAAAACCGTAAGTTAGGGCAGGAAATTAATAACCATATAAACCTATAATGTTGTTGAACAAGCAACAAAAGAATGCCCAGTGTATTCCAAAAATATATACTTTTATTTAATTATAATAAACATATCATGATTACTAAAATATTGAAGATAGCAAGAAAAGAGTATGAAGAATCAGCAGAAAAACCGGATGCCGCAATCCACTGGCCGGTGTCACTGCTACCCGCCAGAAGATGGAAAACATGTCAAGTATACCAGTAGTATGCAGCGGGGTGATTCACAACACAATAGCCCATATAATATGACTAGTTCAATAGTAATTCATGTGATCGTCACTCTAGTGCATAACCACCAGATGAGTCTCAGCTCAGCCCTAAAATGTGATGAAAAACAAGTATTCAAACATCCGCTCGAATCTAGCAATAAAGGGGGAGAAAATGAAATATATGTACAGCCCTCACATAAGTGAGACCACACACACCAAGCCTTATTATAAAGGATATGAGGGAGCTCATCTGTGGGTAACAGATAGAAAGTTAAAGCATACCATGAGACATGATGGAGGGTAAAAGCAGCAGGCACGGGACAGGCTAAGAACCTCGACGTGTGTTTCGCCTCAGCTTCGTCAGGAGGTCTATCTGTTACCCACAGATGAGCTCCCTCATATCCTTTATAATAAGGCTTGGTGTGTGTGGTTTCCTGCGAACACTGATACAGTTGACAGTGGCGCATATCCGACCAATCTGTCTTGAATGGGTCTAACCATGCCACCGCACCCCCACTCCCGCTAGCTACTCCTCTAGAGGTGGACCAAGTTTCTTGTATATAAGATTAGTAAAATCACTAAAATAAAGTGGCATAAATAGGAGGAAATGCTCAAAAACCCCAAACACTGTAGCATGTTTATAATTCCTCCACATGTGATCCGTTGCTAGCACCTTTCAGACCATGTTCACACACCATAGGTAGTCTAGTGGTAGGACCCATGCCACACTGAGATACCTTTACGGTGGTCCAAAAGGGCTCAGTTGTGTTCCTGACTGGAATACATTGGCTAAAGTCTCAGTTTTTAACATCAGCCTGAGGGATTAGCCAGTATTGTCAGTTGTATATCATTGTGGTGCACCTTTCGCAGTGATTTATATATAAGATTAGTGAATGTTTCCAGATCAAGGATACTGCAAAACATAAGCAGTTAAAAATAGATGAATAGCATTTTAGATGATGAACTACCAAGGAATTATACTGTGTCTCCTGTAACATAATGTTTTTTCCTGGCTATTCCTAGCGTGAGTATAAATCTAGATTACAGTATATACTGTACAGTAGTCAGTAATAAATGCATGTTGCCTATATCATGTCATAAAAGTCTTTAATGCTTATGTACAACTTCCAGAAATGCAGTTTTCATCTTGAGATTCCTCATATGAATGTTTTTCTATGATATGATATACAGAACAATCATTTTCAGTTACGAGCAATACTAAACTAGTAACTAGGGATGAGCAAATTGACTTCGGATGAAACATCCAAAGTCAATTCACTCATCCCTAGTAGTAACAGATTAGCCAAACATTGTCATGGAATCAGCATAGATAGCAGAAAGATAGGTAAAATGTCCTGATATATTACCAGACAATTACCTTAATAATTGTCCAATTAATTGTCCAATCAATAAACTACTGCCCTTCCATAGTATCAGGTGTGAAAAGTGTATGATCATGGTGCAAGTGCTGGACTATTAGTGGTCCCTTCAGTACAGATAGATGAGGTCAGCCTCACAGGTCATCCCTCACAAGTGATTTTTTTGACCTCCTACAGTGGAGTTTTTGTTATTGTCATTGTTGCTGTTCTTTGACAAT
Organism: Bufo bufo; assembly: GCF_905171765.1. Classification (NCBI taxonomy): domain Eukaryota; kingdom Metazoa; phylum Chordata; class Amphibia; order Anura; family Bufonidae; genus Bufo; species Bufo bufo. The sequence goes on from NC_053397.1 coordinate 81,511,677, forward strand.
CTATACATCCTATTATTCCTGTTAATCTAACGCCAGTAAGTAGTGGCTAACCAAATCTCTCCAAAAGCCCACAGAGAAGTCAATGCCTATCTAGGACACATTTTTCTATTATTAATTTTGTATTTTGAACAGTATGTTCATTGGATATTGGCCTTCTTGTCTGAGAGGACTACCCATCTAAAAGACTATTTTTTAACTGCAATTTTGAGTAGCTGTCTCAAAGAGATTTTACTATATGTAAAAAAAAAGTACCGGTAGGTTGCACCTTTTTCCCACAAGCAGCAGGCCCTATCTTCACCATTTTCCTACATTGCACTTAGTGAGAAAAAAGTCTGCAGTCTGTAATTCCATATTCTATATGTGATACTGCAAATATGATTTAGTTCTAGGATCGTTTTCTTAAGCATGTCTTTGAAAAAACCCACCAATGTAGACTGCTTTAGGCAGTTGCTGTGGGCAAAATTGCAGGCATATGTGTTACCTATTAATTGCCAACTTTTACATATGTAAATTAGTATTTGAAAAAGAGAAAAATGTTGAAAGCTCCTCGTAGCTTAATTCACTTGGCTTTAGAAACAGCAACATAGCATTCATTTCAATTCTGTAAAATAGTATATGACATAAATTATATATTAATATATGAATAGGCACTTGCCATAAATTGTGTCTTCATGATAGTGTTGCACTAGACACCAGAACTGCTTTCATGTATAATAAATGTATGACATATAGAGCAGTAGATGACATATCAAGGGACATTTATTAACCCCCTTACACCACTATTGTGGCGTAAAAGTAGCAGATTATGGTGTACTACTTTTTGCGTGGCTTAGCGGTAGGGGGCGTGGCTTAATGACGCCCACCACATTTACTATAACTTTCACCAGAAAGTGATAGAAGTCATAGCTGAAGTCTATGCCAGCCTGTAGTTGGCGTAGACTTCATTTTTTGGTGCACGGCAGCGCAGAGATGCATCTGATTTGTTAGGAGGCATTCGCCTCTTAATACATTAAATGCATCTCACTCCAGTGCAAGGATATGTGGTGGATGGATGCGCCAGTCTTGATATATCTCCCTCATAGCGTATGACAATTTTCTGCTGTCCAAAAAGTTGCTGTTTTGAGAAAAAATGTGTGGCTTTTTACTGTTGTATGCCACCCTTTGAAAAGTGGGTGAGAAAGTGGTTAGCTAAGTAAGTTTTGCTCCAGATTTTTCACTGCAACTTTAAAAAAAAGTCTCATAAGAGGTTGAAAACTCACTCCAGTAGGGGGGTGGCATAGAAAAACTAGACTAACTACACAAAAGTTTTAGATTTAAAGAGACGACAAATTTATTAAACAAAATGCAACAAAAATTGGGGCAAAGTACGTTAATGCAGCCAAAACTAACTTCAGAGATTACCCTTCATTGTAAATTCCCCCTAGATAGCAGGACTGTTACTGTGAAAATTGCCTCTACACTGTTTTAGTTTACTAACACTTTAAAGAGAAGCCATCACCATAACATTGCAGTGCAATCTGCAGGAATTGTATCACAGAGCAAGAAGAGCTGAGCAGACTGATCTATCATTTAATGGGAAAACATTTATCGAAACTTGAATTTTTTTTTATTTAACTGCTCGTCTTGGGCTTAGGAGTCCAGTGGGCGGTCCTGCTCCGTGCTTATCAGCCATCTCTAAATGCAAAGTTATGCAGGGAAGGCTGTCAGTCAATAAGTAGGAATGCCAACATGGTTCCTAAATCCTGAATGAGCAGATATTCAGATGAATACATGACAGGTTTACTAAATGTTTTTCCATATGACTATACAGTATATATCCATCTGCTCAGCTCCTCCTGCTCTATGACATGCTGCCTGCAAATTGCACTGATTTTCATGGTGATATGCTCTCTTTAATATTCAGGCAGTGCAAATACATAAAGGACGATGTACTTAGTAGAACTGACATATGCCTTGGAGAGTTAGGTGTCACATCCTGACAACACTCCTTTATGTAGGTTTTACTTTTAGGTCTTTTTTTCATTTATGGCAAGAATAGCCAAGCAGATTATACAATTCTTGCTATAAACATTGTGTCTGTCACAGCTGTTTGTTTGAGTAGTATCATTTTGCCATTTTTTCTTTCTCCTTCCCTACCTTTATTTTTAAGTGATACACTCCCTGTTATGATAGCAACGTGTATTCTTTCATTCCTAGGGTTCAACTGGCCCCCAGGGTCCTATTGGTTATCCTGGACCTCGCGGTGTCAAGGTATGGTATGACTGTTATGGCTTCTTTGGGTTCAGAATATTGATGGCCTATCCCCTGGATAGGCCATCAATATGATTTCAGCGGGTTCTGATTCTTGCACCTTTGCCAATCACCTGTTTTCAGGAGCCTGCTGGTTGTCTACTTGGAAGAGGAATGTGTTGCAGTTTTATCCCTCTCATATGGGAAAAAGATGCAATATCTGGCACTGCCTCTACTAAGTAGATGGTGTGTAGGTAGACAAACCAATGTAAGCAATGAAGAGGTTACAGGGCTCACATAAGCACCATGGCCCTTCGAACAGCTGATAAGAGGAGGTGCTGAGAGTCAGACAGGGTAGAGGATAGCGGATAAGTGTCTGATTGTTGGTCAGTGGGACCTCCAGTGGTCACAAGAATAGAGGCCCATGGGTCTCCTTTGTGAATGGAATGGTACAGTAGTTTGCATGCATGACCACTGCTATATTAAGTTAATGGAATAGTGGGCATGCATATGCACTACAACTCCATTCACAAAGAAATCTCCAGGATCTCTATTCTTGTTATTACTGGGGGTCTGACTGCTGGATCAGACACTGTGAATAGGTAGTAAGTGTTCTTTATGGAAAAATAAAACATTAATTTGTTTTAGATAATCCCTTTTTGTTTAAAGGGTACCCTAAAAATAAGCTGATGACAGGGTGTCCTCTGCAATCAACACTAATCTGTGGTGGAATCAAGCAGCAAGTGCTCAATTTACATGCTGTGCCAATACATTAGTTCTCGATGCAATGACTGAGCAGTACATTTAATGTAGAGACACCCTACAATGCAAAAAATACGCTACTATATCGGAGTCCTGAACAAGGGATCCCCCTCTCCCCATTTAGTTTTATAAACCACAGAAAACCTTTAAGATAAATAAATCATATAAAATATGTATTTTGGGCAATTTATGTTCAGTTTGTTTAAGCAAAAATGTTATTCTTTCAAAGGGCCCTCATAATGCATTTCATTATTTTTTGTTTAGGGTGCTGATGGTGTCAGAGGATTGAAGGGAGGCAAAGGAGAAAAGGTACATCTGTATGTCATTGCATGTGTGAACATGGAAAAAGAATTCTAAATTAAACATTTTCTATTTTGATGTGCCATTTCTGAAGATATGATCCTCTGAACAGAGAACATTTCATTGATATGTTCATCATCCATAAAACTTTATTATGCACTTTTTTGTGCTTTCTCTGTTTGCTAGCTAAAACACAAATCTTGTTACATTCTAAACAACATTAATAAGTAAAAATGCCACAGAATAGCTTTTTTTTTTTTTACAAATTCAGTTTTGGTTTTCAGACTTTTGAGTGGGGATTGGTTTCCATACAGTGGCATAACTAGAAATGACTGGGCCACCCAGCAAATATTTAAACAGGGCCCCCCTAGCAACATCTTTGCAACCAACTGTGGCTAGTCAAGATTGTGCTCTCAGATGAGGCCTGGCAGCTGCTCTATCCGTTTCCTATAGTGTCTCTGTATATAATGTCATTTTATAATACTGTTGAGGGGGCCCTGACAAAAATATATTTCAGTCCTCCTTCTGGGTGGGCCCCTTCTGAGTTTGGACCCCAAAGCAGTTGTTTCCCCAGCTTCTCTTATAGCTCCGCCCAGGGGTGTAACTACCATAGCGGCAGACCATGTGACTGCTATGGGTCCCGGGACAAGAGGGGGCCCAGTATTAGTTGGGATTGTCTCCTCTTCTATTAGAAAACTTGGTCAGGACTCTACCCTCTAAAGCAGCGGTAGGCAACCTTCGGCACTCCAGCTGTTGTGAAACTACAACTCCCAGCATGCATACTTGCTCTGCTCTTCTCAGAACTCTCAAAGAAATGAATAGAGCATGCTGGGAATTGTAGTTTCACAACAGCTGGAGTGCCGAAGGTTGCTGATCCCTGCTCTAAAGGAACAACCTTTAGCAAATAAGGCAGTGGAAAAATGGCCCAAGGGTCATTGAAAAGGGTTTAGGCGTAAACCCTTCTATCCTGTGTGGGAAGCCTGGTTTGATCCTTGGTATAGGGCCCTTACTTTTCTATGTATGCCACTGCCTCCACCCCTGTTTACATATATTAGATAGATGGAAATCTCCTATGGAATTGAACCAAAAAAGCTTGTTTGGAATTGAACAACGTGTGACCCATATTGGTTAATGTTAGACCTTACATTGTAATAATTCTTCAATCAAAATATTTCTTACAGTAGATTGGGCCACTTAAAGTGATCCTCCATTTGAATAAAATAACCTCACATTAACTGGGGAACATATAGAGAAATTACATGGTGTCTGCCTTTTCATCTTTTTACTTGCAGATCTTGAGTTCCTCTTCTGTCGTCCAAGATGGCCGAATCACTTCTCAGACTGCCAGATGTATACTGTCATTGGTTGCCCAAGGCACTTGTCAAGCTCTGTTCTTGTGAGCAGTGCTGGTCAATCCAAGTTTCTTGAGCTACCAAATGCTCAGTATAGGTTAGATGGTCTGAGAAGTGGTGTGACCATCTTGGATGGCAGAAAAACCCAGGAAAAGGCAAATCTGCCGCTGCAAACATGAAAAGTAGGGTACCAGGTAGATGTTTTGTTCTCCAGCTAATATGAATTTATTTTCTTCAACAAGAGGGTTATTTTAATCCAAGTTATTCATTATATGGGCAGCAGGGCTTTAGGAAGGATGTAAGCCACCCTGCAGAAGAGCATGAGCCTTGTGGTGTTGATTATGGTGGTGAAAGGGCCAATTTTTAGTCAGTGCTGATGTACAGTATGACAGAGTATTCTAATCATAGTAGGATATTCCCCTTTAATGGTGACTAGCATTTGTGAGCACTTTTTACATTTCTGAGCCCAAAGTAGCTTTGGGCTCCTTTTTAACTTGGACAACTCCTTTAACAAATTGTCTGACTTTTCTATTGTCCCCAAAAAACATGTGTTTAAACACCATACACACAGGAAGTTAGTCGATGGTCTACACTGCCATCCCTATTAGAGATGTTGGATTGTGGGCCTAACTGGAAAAGCACTGCCATGTTATGCCTAATATTAGGATACCCTAATGTTCTGTCTAGAAATGAGTGAAACTCCTAAAATGTATTTCTGCCTCATTCGTCCGAATCGGCCAAGAAATTCAAATTAATTCTACCTGAATGGAATGTGCATTAGATGACTTGAATCTCTCTCTCTTCTCTCCCTCTCTTTCTCTCTGAAAAAATTCTCCCCGCAAACAAATCTGAAGAAATCCTGATTCTATCGAATCAGAATAAAAAACAAAAAACAATTCAGTTTGAATTTCAGTTCTAACAAATCAATTGGCTCATCTGTAGTTCAGTCCTCTAAGAAATGGATAACTCTAAGGCCTCATGCACACAAACGTATATTCTTTCCGTGGCCATTCATTTTTTTTTGCGGACCGTATACGGAACCATTCATTTCAATTGGTCTGCAAAAAAAACGAAAGTTACTCAGTGTGTATTCCGTTTCCATATGTCCGTATTTCCGTTCCGCAAAAAAATTGAATATGTCCTATTATTGTCTGCATTACCGACAAGGATAGTACTGTTCTATCAGGGGCCAGCTGTTCCATTCCGCAAAATATGTAATGCACACGGACGTCATCCGTATTTTTTGCGGATCTGTTTTTTGCAGACTGCAAAATACATACGGTCGTGTGCATGAGGCCTAATAAAGACTGCTCCTAAGTTTGAGGAATTTGTAATTGTTTTGCTGAAAGTCTACTGATTGAATGCAGCTTACAACTTTCCAGATATATGTATATTTTCCTAATATATATACTCCTGAGCATTGTTACAGTTTCGGCCTAAAATAGCCGGGATAGATTTAATCATTTCTGTACAGATATGATGTATATCATATAGATAGGGAGTTGAGTCTGCAGAAACATTTCCATTTTACAAATACATTGTGCTAGATAAGGCTTCCCAGCATTAAAGTTACTTTAGTAATTAACAGGGAGTGCTTTCTTTTTCAACTCTATCTGGTCAGCACAGTTCAGTTTATTTTCTTATTGTTTGAAGATTTTTACTGACTGCCAATTTTACAGAGACGTGAGAAATTTTGGGCACTTCACTTCTGTAATTCAAGACAAACTGCAGAGCTCTACTTTGTTAGCAAAGCTAATAACACTTAATCCAGAGATGTGCTCTGTGCGGCTGGCAGGTGCTCGGCATACTACTGCACTGATCCATCTACAAGTGGTCATTAGACGTGAGCAAACACACTATAATCCTGCTAGCGTTTCCTCTCTATATTAGTGTTATAGCTGTCCTAGGAACTGCGAGCAAGGACTTACTATTTGAGATCTGTTGTTATCTGTGACATTCAATTATAAACCCAGGTCATTAGCTGCACCTCATCATAGACCTTTCAGATATAATCTGCTTATAGATCATTTTAAGATTACCTTTCACAATAAAAGTGGACAGAAAACTTTCCCCGTGTGTATAAAATCATACCAGCTAATAACTACAATGATGAGATTTACTGGAGATACTTCATTAATGAGTGGTGAGTGGTGTAACATTCTATGAATCGATCTGAGAAGACTGATAGCAGGCAGAATAGGAGATACAGCTATTTAATGTTGAGGATGTTTTACAGAAGGTTGGATATCTGTGCAAAATACAGCGGCCCCTCAAGTTACAATATTAATTGATTCAGGGGCGACCATTATACATTGAAACCATTGTAATTTGAGTCCATAAATCTAGGGAAAACTAGAAATTGGTTCCAAAGCCACAAAATGTCATCCCAAGAAAAATATGGATCTAACTAAGACATATAAAGCAAGTGCTTGCATATAACAGTCAGGAATATATGCTGGAAGCTGGATATAACTTTCTATGATGAGGACAGGAGCTTACTTAGTCTTTCCATTTGGTTAGGCCCCTACACATTGCCAAATGGAGGAATCAGTCCTACCATCCTCCTCTTTTTGTAAGGTTAGAGCCACGTGGTCAGGTTTCCTGATGCAGTTTTGGAAGCCAAAACCAGGAGTGAATTAAAAAAAAAAGAGGAGAAAAGGGATCTATACTTTTTCTCCTGTGTTATGATCAACTCCTGATTTTGACTTCCAAAACTGCATCATGAAACCTGTGACCATGTGGACTGATCCTCTTTGCTCCAACTGATGGAAATTATTATCTCTTGATTGAGATCTAGGTGGTTGAAATTTGATTATGTTACAAGTTACAACCCCTAAAATGTAAAAATGTGGCTACTCATAGTAGTTGTTTTGCCTTTTTCTGGATCAACACTGCAAAGTTAAAACCCACAATCATAGGGTAAACTGGGTGGATTTGTGTCTTTTTTCATCTTTACTAGTCTCTGTGTTAGTGGTCACTGTATTAATGAATTTATCTTTTTAAGGGCATTACATATATCTGTTGATGTCCTACAGTTTTGCATTGTAATGGATTATGTATATTATTAATATTTATTTGCTTGCATCTAAGGGAGAAGATGGTTTTCCTGGATTTAAGGGTGACATGGGACTAAAAGGAGACAGGGTGAGTATTTCGAATAACATTTTGTTTTAATTTCATAAATAAATTATTAACTTTTGTTACCCTGTAAATGCTACCATTATTTCATTCTCTGCCCTGGCAGTAAAATAGTTTACAACATGGAGGAGTAGAAATATATCAAGTCTATGAGAATTTAGTCACATGAAGACTTTATTTAAATTATTAATATCTTCAAACTTCCTGATTCAGTCTGAGATGAATATGTTTTTGTTATTCTAACTCCTTTACTCATTTCCCCTTACAGGGAGAATTTGGTCCTCTTGGTCCAAGAGGAGAAGATGGCCCTGAAGGTCCAAAAGGAAGATCTGGTCCAAATGGAGATTCTGGGCCTGTAGGTCTAGCTGGTGAAAAGGTAAACCAGTTGTCTTTTTCCATAATACATGGAAAGAAGAAAAATAGTTCTAGCTGATGACCTGAGAGAAATCAAAAAGCACAAAAATGCACACATATCATGGATATTGCAGCATGATGCAATGGCCATGTATACATTTTACATTGTATATATAGGTAATATAGAACTTGATGCAATTTACAGTGCCACTTGGAGCTACCGAAATTATGTGGTGGGCAGTGGGTACATATCCTGCTTTTTGTTATGTTGGTCCAGGAACATTTATCTACCGATGTTCAGCTTTTTATCCATTTAGTTTATTTGTGAAATTACTTAAAATGGTTGCCCAAGCTAGAAAAACATGGCTGGTTTCTTCCCCCCCCCCCCCCAAAAAAAAAACCTGTTCATGGGTTGAGTCTGAGATATTGAAGCTTAATCCATTTGCAGTGAATGGGACTGAGTTACAGTATCACACACAACCCATGGACACACGAGGTACAGTTTTTGGAAGAAAGCGGCCATGTTTTTCTAATCTTTGACAAACCTTCCTTTTATGATTAATGGTAAATAGCTTTATATATTGCCAGCACTAGCACTACGCATCGGGGATTCAGCTCATCTTTGGTTGTTTTCTTGTGTGCATCAAACACATTCAGAATAAATATTTTAGTGGCCACATCAAACATGTAAAATACTCAGCTATTTGAATTACACACAGGAATGTTGCTTTTGGTTTTTATGGGATACGGTTGGATTTTCCTCCTGCTGCAAAGTTATGAATGTCTTACTTCTTAAAGGAAGAGAGTATTTCTATGGGCAAGAATAAAATGAGAACACTGATCCATTTCCGTGTGCTCATTATGGATTTTTAAATGATTTTTTTTAGGATAGGTTGGGATGATTACTAAAATATAATATTTATATAACAATAAATTCTAAATCATCAGATTAATTATAATGGTCTTTTATTTACCTTAGGGCAAACTCGGTGTACCAGGATTGCCCGGTTACCCAGGCAGACAAGGTCCAAAGGTAAGGAAAGAAAGCTGGAAAAATGTATCATTTAAGTATGTCAAATTAAAGACTTAAAGGGGTATTCCATCCTATGGATAGGGGAAAATTATAAGATCGGTGGGGATCCTACCACTGGCATCGCCACCGATCCCGAAAATGGATACTCAGAGCCCATTGAAATGAATTGAGCGGCAGGTACAATATGCGAAATGCCGCTCCATTCATCTCTACAGAAGTTCTAGAATCAGCCGAATACAGCACTTAGCTATTTCCAGAACTCCCATAGAGATGAATAGAACAGCAGTTTGCGTGTCTGATCTGCCACTCTGTTCATTTCGAGGGGATCCAAGGGGTTTGGAACCCCACTGATCTAATAGTTATGCCTTATCTTGTGGATAGGGAATAACGTTTGACGACTTGAATACTCCTTTAAGGGCCCTTTAGGCCTCATGCACGCAGCACAGAGCCTTTACAATGGCAGGAGTTCCAGTGGTTCAGTAGTATTGGTCCATGGGATAAAAACCACATTCTTTTGGGGGGGGGGTATTTTTCAGTAATGTGGCATGCTTTGGAACTTGTTGTATGAAATCAGCAGCAGATCAATGTACCGTATGGCTCATATTGCATGGATCTGAAATACAACACAAAACCTTACAGTCAGAACATGCAGTATTTGGCGTAGATTGTTACACCCCGACTATTAAAATAATGCCTCCTCTTTTTATTTATACTATACTATAATAAAGAGTATGTTCCTGTTTTCCACTAAGACTCTAAAGCTCAAACTGAAAAAGTCCTCAGTGGGTATGTCTTTGAGCAGTCTACATCTATCAAGTTGTAAAAAACAGATTCATCATAATCTTCTGTTTCCAGGAAAGCCTGGTAGCAAACAATATGGCCACCATTACCTCTTCCACGGAAGAGAATCCTGCTTATCCATGCAGAGACGTATTCCAGCTGTATGTATTTACATAACTAGAACAATTGCCATGCAGGAGACTAGAAAGCTGGGTGGCAAGCAGTTATGGAGTGGAAATGGCAGCCATATTAGTTGCCATCCTTTCCAGGAGCTATATTTAAGAAGCAGTACAGTAAGATGTTGAAGTAGACAGGAGAACGAAGCTCACATCTGGTCACCTATGAATTGGAGTTGAAATTTCCAGCAGTTTACAGCAAGACTTTTTCTTGAAAATGTGATGTTTTTACAGCATTATGTGACACTGAGTCACACGTGTCCCCATTTGGACCTCTCTGTATTTGTACAACCACCTGACCTGCTGCAAATCTGCCTCATTCTCACCATGACTGTCACATCGATTGCTTTCCATTCTGTGTTTCTTCTTCAATAGTCTGCAGAGATTTTCTGCCACATCCTGAGATCAAAGTCGTTCAGCTGTTTTGCTATTGAACAAATAGATGAGTGTATCAGGAGGGTTGCTCCAGATGCTTCTTTTTTACATAAAACAACATGCTGAATCCTTTCTGCCGCTCCGCAATCATGTTCTTACTAGAGAACAAAGCACTTTCTTCTCATGAGTCTGCCACTTTTCTCTTTGTCCCCAAAGCTTAATTCACTGTTATTGGAAGAAGGGTAACAAGATGGATAAAGTGCATTCCTGTCTCTACATGTTCTGCCATCTTAGTCTTCGGGGCTTTGAAACAGAGTCCATTACTGTAGCTGTTCTTTTGGAAGTAACCTGCACGTGTCACCATTAATTATCATTTTCTGGTTCACTCGTGTGTTACAAACTGACCCTGCACCATTTCTCAGAGATTTTACAGACATGGTTATACTTTTTTGTATAGCCATCAAATTCCATTAAGAATTGGTATAATTATATTTGTCAACTGTTCCTGAATGTCTGGATGGCTCCTGGAAATAGTGGAGACCTCTCTGACTTGGAATTTCCTGGGTGCTGTAAAAGCCGTCAGGAACCTCCCAAAAATTAGCCCTGGAGGTGTGTAGTAACAGTATGCTGCATTATCAGACTCAGCCCCAGCATCCAAATGAACACTGAGGAGACGGTGACACATCACGCAAAGGGGGACATGACCCACAAAAAAGGCATAGTCTGTGGAACAGGGCATGACAGTGCCTGGAAAAGCTTAGTAAACCTCCCAGAAGCCAATTTTCAAAAATGTACCAAGTATGAGTGTAGTTCAAGATTTACAAGTGATGAGTTCATCATATAGCATCATATAGTGATGAGCTTGTCATATAGTGCAACTCATCATGATATTACAATGGATTTGCCTGTTGTTTTCTAAGGCCTGTAGGTAAAGCATAGGGCAGGGATGCACAACCTTTTCTGGTCCAAAGGCCACTTTGCCAGATTAAACCAATTCAAAACCTAAATGGGTATTACCAGCTGAGACACTGATGACATATTGAAAGTATATTCCCTAAATACCTGAAACCAGATCCACTTCCAGGAGTCCTATTTTCTCCATACCACAGAAAAGAGGAGGCCATGCATGCACGTGGCTTTTTCTACTCCCATCAACTACAATGAAGATGCATTTATGCAAGGTCTCCAGCTCATCTAGTTCATTCTAAAGTGCCACGCAAGAATTGGGAGACCCCCATTTTGCCAATATATGGGGCCCCTAGAAAAGCTACACAGTGCTCCTTTATTGCTTACCCATCCCTGCTCGAGCTCTATGTGCCACTCCGCTCCTATATGGAAAATACATGCAAGAAGCCACCAGACACTGATAAGCATATCTGTGACGAAATGCTCAGAGCTACATGAAGGGGCAGGTCATGTACACATCATGGCTCGGTATTTTTCAGAATGTAAAAGGATCCATAGGCTTTCTGAAATGGTTTAAAATGTCCAGTTGTCTCTGATTGACACATTTCTGTCGGTATCCATTTTTCAACAGGACAGACAGGTGAAGGCTGAATTCAGAAGTGACAGCATCCACTATCATCACAAAGATTCTTCTTTATTTAGGGAATCTTCCAACATGAAAAATATGCAGCATTTCGACCCAGAAGGTAATGACCTTCTGGGTCGAAATGCTGCATATTTTTCATGTATTTTTCATATTTTTCATGATACTGGATGCTGTCCCTTCTGAATCCTGTATATACAAGCTCAGACATTGAAACTGTAAATAGGCATTTTTCGGTCCCGTTGAACAACAAAATTCTGATGGATCAGATTTTTTTTTTACAAAACAAGTCTAGGGCAACAGAATGCTACAAGGTGGACATCCTGTTGCATCCTCTTGCAATAACCTGTTTGCTCCATTTTTTGGTATAATGGAATAAAATAAATCACGGTGTGAACCTAGCCTTAACTGCCTTTCTGCAGTGTAGACTGACTGTCACCAGTGAATTGAGGGCAGCTGCAGAGGATGTTAGGAGTCATATTAGGCTAGGTCTACACGACGACATTTGTCGTGCGACGATTAAGCAATGGTGGATTGTAGACTAAGGCTAGGTCTACACGACGACATTTGTTGCGCGACAATAAGTTGCACCAATGTCGCGCGACAATTTTTATAATGGCAGTCTATGGTGTCGCACTGCAACATGTGACATGCTGCGACTGTGACGTGACAGTCGCAGAAAATCCATTTGAGATGGATTTTTCTGCGACTGTCGCATCGCTGCCGCGGCATGTCGCATGTTGCAGTGCGACACCATAGACTGCCATTATAAAAATTGTCGCGCGTATAGACTATATACATCTGGGTGGTCCGCATTCATCTCTGCAAGGATGTTTCTGAATGTCCTTGCAGCAGGCACAGAGATCTTGGTAAATGGTTGTCTCCTATGGAGAAGTTCGACAAGGTATATTATCATCCCGCCTTCCCCATTGCTGTATATATGGTGTTCAATGAGCGCTGTGTATACAGATCAGAAAGCGGACATGATGTTTCCTGCTCTGGTCCTAGCAATCATTTGATCGATGAGGTGCCAGTTAATTGCAGGAGCTGCCAAATCCTAGCAGACCTAGATACGTTTACCCATTTATCGCCAGAGATCATGATTGTTGCTACATACTAATGTTTGAAAGAGAGGCATAGCCCATACTCTCAAGCCAAGAGCTCATGGCTTATTGCAAAATGTGGACTTGAACGCAAGTCTTATTGACCATTTTAGGCTACTTTCACACTCACGTTTGGCGCGGATCCGTCATGGATCTGCACAAACGCATCCGTTCAGATAATACAACCGTCTGCGTCAGTTCAGAACGGATCCGTTTGTATTATCTGTAACATAGCCAAAACGGATCCGTCTTGAACACCATTAAAAGTCAAAGGGGGACAGATCCATTTTCTATGGTACCAGATTGTGTCAGTGAAAACGGATCCGTCCCCATTGACTTACATTGTGTTTCAGGACTGATCCGTTTGGCTCAGTTTCATCAGATGGAAACCAAAGCCTTAGGCTACTTTCACACTGGCGTTTTGGTTTCCGTTTGTGAGATCCGTTCAGGGCTCTCACAAGCGGTCCAAAACTGATCAGTTTTGCCCTTAATGCATTCTGAATGGATAAGGATCCGCTTAGAATGCATCAGTTTGGCTCAGTTTTCCTCCGTTTCGTCTCCATTCCGCTTTGGAGGCGGACAACAAAACGCTGCTTGCAGCGTTTTGGTGTCCATCTGATGAAACTGAGCCAAACGGATCCGTCCTGACACACAATGTAAGTCAATGGGGACGGATCCGTTTTCACTGACACAATCTGGCACAATAGAAAACGGATCCGTCCCCTATTGACTTTCAATGGTTTTCAAGATGGATCCGTCTTGGCTTTGTTAAAGATAATACAAACGGATCCTTTCTGAATGGATTCATGCGGATGCGTTTGTGCAGATCAATGACGGATCCGCACCAAACGCGAGTGTGAAAGTAGCCTTAGAGGCTTTTTACACAGTGCACTCCCATTCATATTTGACTTGGATTCAACTTTACAATAAAATCCATCCTTTGTTAATGAGTTTTCTGGAGTCGGATCAAGTGAAACAATTATTGATTCCAATGATTTACAGCCGTCTTGATGACATATTCTGATCTTTTCTATGCTTTCGGGATCTGAAAAGTTCTGGTAAGAGATTATTTTAATGTGCAGGTCACATCATCTTATCTGCAGACAGAGATAGGTTTTAAATATGTGTAATGTTCTCTAAGCAAGTCTGCATGTTTCCTTTCTTTCAATGCACCTCTTGTAATAATTACTATGAACACTAGGTGGAGCATAAACCAGCTAGCCAATTTTCTTGGATAATATTTGAATAGTTTTATATTACTGTGTAATAATCCTATTTATTATGATCTCATACTCCTACTGCTTCAACTTGTGAATCAAATTGTAATTTGCTTGTCATTATGGGCAATTTAATTTGACGCCTGAGTTTCCCTTTTTTTGTGAACTTGAGATACAAATATGCAAAGAGGTATTGTCATTGTCTGTGAGTCACCAAATGACGTGGACAAATCTGCCCACCTATAATTGTGTATCTATCTATGTATTTTTATGTTAAATATTCTCCAACTCATTTATCTTGTGTTTGCATTTTAATAGGGATCTACAGGTTTCCCTGGATTTGCTGGAGCCAATGGCGAGAAAGGGGCTCGGGTACGACTGTAAACCCTTTTTACCTCAAGCTCAGAGCAATTTTGTAATAAGAGACGATGAAGCATTTTAAAAATAATTCTTAGAATTCCTCTGACTACTGAACTAAATTGCTTCTGGATACCCTCATTTCTTGAAATTTAAGTAACTTTACTGTATACCCAACAGATAGCATCCTAAGCATGTGCATGATATGATATTTAGTACCATTCTTAAAGAAAATGCAGTGGTATTTTATGCCCTATAACATATATAGTTCCACTTCAGCTGAAGACCAACATTCCCCCCAGCCTGTATTAGAAGAAGTCAAATACTTGGACAGAAGACGTCCTATCTGCACTGTCTATCTGTATTTTATTAACATGAATATTTGTGTTTCACTAGGGTGTTGCTGGCAAGCCAGGTCCAAGGGGACAACGAGGTCCAACGGTGAGTGTGCTTCCATCTTATAGTAGAGACTATTACAAGCGCATGGGACGACTAGAAACTCATATATTGTATTTTTCTCTTGCATTCTGAATGTTGTAGTTACAATGGTGAAAGGAGTCTCATAAGGTTACCTTGTTTCCTCACTTAGGGTCCACGGGGCGCTCGGGGTCCTAGAGGTTCTACCGGAAAACCAGGTCCTAAGGTAACTATCTTGGCTTTGTCATAATATGGACTGGGCAGTTGTGGTATTATGGGTGAAATCTTCTATATGGGTGAAAAGGTATAGGAATGTTACATATCAATTGGAAAGGAAATCTAGTATATATAATGCAGTGCATACTGTCAACGAAGAACAAAATTATTGTAGTGTCATTCCCTTGTAAACACTACATGTAATGTCTCTATTCCACGTTGCTTGACATATATCCTCTTTTTCAGGGCACATCAGGAAATGATGGTCCTTCTGGCCCACCTGGTGAACGGGTAAGTGGTACCTGGAGGTTTTGTGGTTGCTGCAGTTATTTAAAAAATGCATGAACACTTGTGTGCCTAACATATCTACACATCTGAGTTTGTCAAATGCATCAGAGTTGAGTTTGGTTCTACATGTGGTTTTACAAAGGGCCAAAGATGAAACGATTGCATTATTCTATCACTAAGGGTGACCCTGTAACACATAGAGGGGCTAGACCTTCTAGAATGGCTAGAGTTCCAGTCCAGAACAGTTAATCCGCATTTGATTTCTCACCAGTTTTTATTTTATTTTTAATTTTTTTAAACAGTGGTTCTTCCTTAGAAATCTTGGGGCACATTTATTAAGACCGCCGTTTTAGACGCCGGTCTTAATAAGCCCTATAGCTGGCAGTGGATCCGTCGGAGTTATGAAGAGGCGCCGGCCTCTACATAACTTCGGCAGATCCCCCACCACTTCTAAATGTAAGACAGCTTCCTATACCAGGTGTAGAAAATGGTAATTGAGACGGGCCTGCCTTCCTCACCCACATCATGCCCCCTTTTTTAGACCTGGCTTGAGCAGCGAGAAGTCGCAGATTGCGGTGTAAAGGACCTTTGTGCCGTAATCTGCATCAGAAATACGCCTAATTTAGGCATATTTCTGTTTGATAAATGACCACCCATGTCCTTAGAGCTACTGCTGCTCTTTACACTGTGGTATTAATCTGCATAATGGTGCCGTAGTGCTCATCATGCAGCAGCATCGACAATATGGAGGCTTGGAAGTTGTCTCTAAAGATGTCCGTGCTTTCCCTTTGTCAGTCACTAGATTTCCCTTCCTTCAGTTCTCTGTTAAGCATTGAATATTGAACCTGCACTAATGTATTTGTGTCACGGGGTACACTGCTCTTCTCTTATCAAGACAGAATGCATTGTAACGTGTTGTATTTTCTTGTGTCACTGAGCAGTTTATCTGCTGCTTTACTACCATCCTCATTATAATGCAGAATATTGTAATTATCTAGCCAGTATTCAGTGACACACTGGGAAGCAGCAGATTCCTGCAGGAGTCTGATCTTAATGTTGAGAAGCAGCTGAAAATAGATTTTTTTTTTTCCTGTGAAAATCAGCCTTTACATTTCCAGAAATTTTTCACATAGACATAAATTTCAAAGAAAACAATTACGTTTTCTCTTATCTATTTCTATTTTCCTAAAAATGTCTATAAACCATAAAGGGAATCTTCCCCACCATTCTGAACTATAATTTGCAGTAATACATGGGTAGTTCTACAGCTAAGCAGTCCAGAACTCCATTTTTTTTTTTTTTTTCCTACTGCCTTCCCCCTTCATTCACCGCTGTCAGGACTGAAAGCTGCACTGAAATACAAAGTCCGGACTGCTGGGCTGCGCTAACATAATAGAGAGGACTCCTGTGTGAATGCACAGCAGTCCTGACAATGTGTTTCAGTTCAGCGTTAAACAATGACAGCTGGATAATGGGGGGTACAAAAATAAAAAGTAGCAATCTGGACTCCTTATCTGCAGTATTAGTCATGTGTGACAGATTCCCTTTAAATAGCTGACAGTTATCTCTACTGACTCTCTCGAACACATACACACTCAGTTTGCCCGAGCATGTATGTGTTTTCCATGGGGAGCTAGGAGAAAGCGACAGCAAGATACCTCTGATGGCGGCTTATCTCCTGAGAGACAAAATGATGCGCCATTCAGTATGCGCAGCACTTCTGGTCTGACATCATTTGGCAGGGAAGAGTTGGGAGCTCCCAGTACATATTAGATTGTTGGACAGTTCCAGTAAAAATGGTGGGTTCAGCCAACGATATCTTAATGTGTTTGTGAGGGAGTCTTGATCCAGGTTTGACCACCTCTACGCAATTCTACTGAAGGGTTTTCTTTCACCTGGGACAAAGATTCAGTTTGTTGTCCAAGTTCTGTTTCTGGTTCCCCTGTCCAGGGCCCCTGGATTACATCTAGATAAACATTGACAGTTTAGCCCCGCACTACACAATACTACACATTGATACCGCAAAATTTGTTTCACTGTCATCAAACAAGATGGTTCCACATGGACTTCCAAAAGAAGGTGTTGCGCAGCAGTCTATGTAACATCTGTTTGGCCACGTGCAGTGTAAGAGTTCAAGGATCCAGTCACTCGGCTCAAGCAGTAATACACATGGAAAGAGAAGATGATCTACGCACTCTTCTAAAATCCCAATGTTTATTGAAGTGCAGGAAAAAAAAAAAACGGAATATATGGAATACGGGATATAAAATGTCCAAAAGACATGTTTTGTTTGGTCCCGTGTTCAGTGGTCTATAGTCAAATGAATACATAGCTATTTAAAAACAGATAGACTGATAGGACAATGCATAACCCCCAAATTGGGAGGATTTTTAAAAATTCAGATTTCAGGGTAAAAGTAAGAGGAGCAGATGCCCGAGACTAGTAATCCGATTGCATCTCAGTCTAGCACCCGGCCCACTGGGGCATATTTATCAAAACTAGTTGTGGTTTGCCTTTAGCAACCTAGCAGGTTTCTATCTAGTAGTCCAGATCACCTTTTGAGTTAAATATTTATTAGGAAACATGCACAAGTTATATTTAAAGATAGACATTTTATAGTAGAACTTACATTATGAGGATGGAAATGATGTATTCTAATCGACCAGGGCTATCTAAGCCATATTGCAGAGAAGCACTTATTAGCTATTGAACACCTTGGCTAGAACTTGACACCCAAAATCATTTGCCCTAACATGTTCATTGCTGTACGTCAGCACAAGCTGTTCCATGAATTCATGGTTAGATACGATGACAAGGTGAACCAGTTTACAGTTATTCCCTGTGGACACAGTTCTGGATCATTACTGTAGCAAATCCTACCCTTTGATCTGGAAAATGTATATATAAAGTGTATTTTCAGCTTTTTCAGCTACTTTTCAGGATCCTTGCTGTGGAAATCTAATAGGGCAGAACAGACTATAGAGCGCGGTTCTTGGAATATGTAGCGTTCTTGTCTGTTTCATTGCAGCACACATTACAGCTGTTTGATCTTTCATTTACTCTAATTACTGCAGTGTCAAGGGCATAATTTAGTGAAGTGGTTATATGAAAATGTTAACTACTTTATCATTTCCTTAATTGATACATTGATTATTTGCTATTTGCTGAATTACTTTTAGGCATCATTTAAATGTTCTGTCACTTAACAAGAACTTTTTTTTCCTGTTGTATCATAGGGACCTCAAGGACCGCAGGGCCCAGTTGGATTCCCAGGACCAAAGGGCCCCCCTGTAAGTTTACAAACTTTCTACAGCTGCAAAAATTACCTTGATTTAAGCTGGTGATACTAGTTCTGTAGGACTGCATATGTACTGTGTCAGCTCGTCAAAGGATATATGAGAAATGTAAAAGCCCATGATTCAGTGTGACTCTTAATTTTGGTCACACTGTATCAAGATTAGATAAAATCTTGTTTATTCGAGCCTTTTTTTATGTTGCTCACTCATTATTCAGACTGTCATACGTCTTTTTCTGGCTACATATATAGAAAATGGATAATGTTGTTGGTCATAGGACCAGCTATCGGGCCAAGTGTCTGGTATTACTACAGTTGTCACAGATTCTTTAGACAAAATATGGAATAACTACTTTTTACATAAAGTCTCAAATTCAAGATTTCTTTGTTTTCATAAGGACTATTGTGAGCTTTGACAGTGGTGACCCTAGTGTAGCTGATCTCGATGCCAGCACATTTTTATTATCTTAACCATTTCCCCTGTAACATCCATTGTTTTTTGAATACTGATCTATCCTTATAGGTTAGAACATGCCATTATTTTAGACCAATTATTCTAGTAGTTGGTTCAAAGGTTAAACACAGTATGTTAGCCCATACTATGTCCAAACTGGTGTAAAATTGTATAAAATTACATATTCACAGTATAAAATATAGAACATGTAAGCAATTGTATTATTAGCATTAATTTATAACAGAAAGCTGACTTGAGCTCCTGAAAATTTAGGAACTTTAGAATTATTTGCCAGTGGAATTATAACAAGCTGTGTTTGATGTTTTTTAAGGGTCCTCCTGGAAAGGATGGGCTGCCTGGCCACCCTGGACAACGTGGTGAAACTGTAAGTATAACACTCATTCCCTTTCTTGACAGCTGTTCCACAGCCACTCTATCCTCTGTGCGTTACTTTCTCCAAACACTTCTGGACAGGTAGGAGAAGACACTTCCCAAGGTTACACCGAATGTGTGTTCTCGTACCTGGCTGGACCTGTTTATGGCAAGTAGCAACTATTTGAATACAGAGGTATGGCTGTCAAAACAGCTGTAAATATCCATGAATAGCAAGATAATTATATATTCAGTTAGTTATATTAGTGTACTATGTCTATACCATATGCACTATCTAATAAACTGATTATATAATTCTATTGCTGTTGACTTCAAAGGGGTTGTGCCAAGTTTGAAAGTTATCCTCTATCAACAGGATAAGGGATAACTAGCTGAGTGCTGGGGACCTGACCACTGGGACCCCACCGTTCATGAGAAAAGGGGTCCTGTTCCCCTGTTCGGATGGAGCAGCAAGTCGTGCATGCATACTACCACTCTATTCATTGTCTATGGAAGTGCTGGAGAGGATAGGCCGTACTCATCTTTTTCTGTTGTCCCTATAGAGAATGAATGGAGTGGCAGTGGGCATGTATGACATGCCGCCTCATCAGAATGGAGGAACGGGACCCCCGTTCTCATGATCGGTGTGGGTTCCAGAGATCGGACCCCTAGCGATCAGCTAGTTATCCCTTATTCTGTCGATAGGGGATAACGAAAAAATTTGGCACAACCCCTTTAATGGGTCATTCCTACCTTATAGATTTATAAGTGTCTAATAGAGCAGGTCCCTCACTCATCTGTCTTGTGATTATGCCTCAAATGTCTAAGGATATGACCACATGTTCAAGTTTTTAAGTCAAAACTAGAAGTGGATAAAAAAAAAAGAGGAACGTCATATCTGTCTTTACTACTTTCTCTCCATTTATATCCATTCCTTATTTTAGTTTCAAAAACTTTATCAGTAAAAAAGATTGTGTGCCAACAAGTTTTTAAAATATGGTTTCTGATCTAATAATGCACTGCTTTATTGTACAATGTCCATATAACTGATGACATTAGATCACTACCATGTTACCAGAGCTCCAAAGCTAAGACTTCCCGCCTCAGCTATTAAACCTGCTGTACAAGTTTGCTTTATAAGTTTTGCATATTGCAAGAAGCATAAGTTTATTAATTGAAATTAAGTTTCACTAACCATTTGCTTTCCATTACTCAATATGTTGCCTGTGCTGCTTAAATCATATAATTGCCTTTCAGGTACACATGGATCATCACTAGTAGCTTGACTCAGATGCATAATATTAAAAATTTTTACCACCATTTAAATCCTTTAGGGAAACTATAATCATTACACATTTATATCTATTACATATGAAACATTTTTTTGAGATTTTACAACCATTAATATTCTATTTTCATACTTTGTTACCAATGATGAACAACTTTTGGTCCAAGGCTTAAAATTGTTCCAAAAATAGAGCAAAATAAATATAACTATACAAGCTATGGTTTAGTGTTATATAATTACATATATATTAGACATTATATACATATAGATATTTGATAGATTATTAAGATGCTATTGAAACATTAAGATATATAGGTATTTATTACCATAGTTAAATGGACACTATTAAGTTTCACATAACTTTGCATAAATCAATAGTACAAGTGACCCTAAGAAACTTTGAAATATATCTTAACAGAGAGAAAAATCTAGTTTACATCTTATCAGCTGTTTAACCCCCCCAACTAAATGATTTTCTGTTCAAAAAATGCTTTCAATCAGCTCTACCTAAGAATCATATTACATATGTCAATAGAGACATTTGTCTATGGAAGGGGAAGGGAGGAGTGAGCAGGAGCTGAGTGACACACACAGAGATAAAGAGAGTAATGAAGCTAAATAGGAAGTTTATATCTCAGCCTGAGTGCTTTATTAACAACTATGCAAAAAAAAGGGGGTCAGTCAGCACCTCCCAGTGCGCAGGTGCACGCTGCCATGGCTAAAAACATTGAGAAAAAAAGACAATGCAGCAGCACCCTGCATACCAGATGCAGTACAACAATGCCATAGTCACAAAAAATATTATAATGCTAATGCTATGCTTATTTATAAATGTGAGATGCTTGGCAAATGCATTTTGTACAAAACCATTTAAGCCCGTCTGCCGAACGTCAAGGCGATCTCTGTAAGACTGGAACCTAACACTAAATACTACCTGTTATGCGCCATAATGGCCGACATAAAGTTCAGGAAGTGTTGTTTCCACATGCATGCTGGGTCCACTCTGCCTTTTACCATTTTTGGTGCCATAGGCTGATTTTAATTAATTTCAGTATAAAGCTGTGGCCTGCTCTCACTACACAAGGAAAGGTATGGAGTGGGCCCGGCATGTATGTTGGTACCTGCATCCCTTGGAAGTAATGGAGCCATTATGGCACCAAAAACGGTAAAAGGCAGAGCCCCAGCATGCATGTGGAACCAACACTTCCTAACCATTATGGCGCATAACAGGTAGTATTTAGTGTTAGGTTCCCATCTTACAGAGATCGCCTAGACGTTCGGCAGACGGGCTCAAATGGTTTTGTACAAAATGCATTTGCCAAGCATCTCACTTTATAAATAAGCGTAGCATTAGCATTATAATATTTTTTGTGACTATGGCATTGTTGTACTTTATCTGGTATGCAGGGTGATGTTGCATTGTCTTTTTTTCTCTTTATTAACAACTATACCATCTCCGAGAGAGCAGCATGCACAGAGAAAAACTGATAAAACAATGCCAGGTACAAGTCATATAGTGGTCAGAAATAGTGTTATTTCCTATGTACACACATTGTACTACTGATTAATGCAAAATTTGTTGAAAGGTTAGGTATGCTTTAAATACAAATTTATATTGTAAATTGTATGAGATCAAATGTGTAATCTGGTGATAGTTTCTATTTAAGGACAATCATTAAAGCTAACTCCTTACCTGAAAACTCAGATAATACTTCTATGGGTCCTATTTGAGAACTTGTTTAGCTGGATCCTCACATTGTAGAACTGGACAAGACTCAAAAAAAATTTCATATGACTTTAAGATTTAGGGTTACATACTTGGATTGTTAGAAGGCCAATATTTTATTAGAGGAAGAAAATCACTGCTGATACTGATCACTGATGTCTAGTGGTTGAACCTTTACTAATAACCCCCATAATCTAATCTTTAAAATATCACTTTGTGCCTTCAGCTCCTATGTAGACATATGTGTCTCCATGGTTATGAACTTCAAACAAACCGTGTGTAGTCTGATTCTGCAGTCATGTGTTACTTCACTCACCCTACTTGATCTTCTTGCTAGCCTACAGGCAGCAGAGGAGGATGCAGATGGAGAACATATGACTGCATGAAGAGACTGCACATAGATTTTGTTTGTAATTGTTTTCCATGGTAACACATGGTTCTGTATAGAAGCTGTAAACACAAAGGGAGTCATTGACTAAGATGAAATGGGCATATTTTAGGCACAGATGGTGCGACTTCACCCCCCTCACACCAGTTCTAAAATTGTGGGCATGGCGGGGGCGGGGAAGGGGACGGGCCAGCAGGCCCATCTCATTCACTATTTTCCACTCCTGTTTTAGACATAGAAAATGGTCAAAATGTAAGACTGCTTCTTAGCTGTCTTACATTTAGAACTGGCGCTGGATGCTCTGAAGCTATGGGTCCAATTGCTTATTTTAGACATAAAGGAGTAAAAAGGAAATCTGCTTAAAGGTGTGCATACTGTACTTATGATATAAAAGTGTAGTAGAAAATACGCTTTATTCAAGCTTACTGTACAAAATTATGGAGAGAAGTTAGTATTATATTTAACTTATTTAATAGTAAAACATAACTCATTACTATTGAAATGTATTGTGTTAGCAGAGGTTTGATTTTTTTCCAGCTAAATCATTTTAATGATAGTCATTATGTCCCTATGTACCTGATTATAGATTTCAGGAGTTGTTACCACATATTTGCTGCACTGCTGGAGATGCGGCTTACATTTTACAGCTTGCTGAAATTCAGGGTGTCTTACTTTCATAGCTAATAAATATTCCTTCCAATCTATAACCAGCCGCTCAGTGAGGTTAAACCAGTAATTTTCTCCCCAGTGATTATTTGATATCCATCAGCTGAGTGGGGATATAATTGCAGCTTTGCATATGTACAAAAGACAAGTGCTGATGTCTCTCCAAGTGAGAAAGAATAACATAATATGAGGATAGGTAGAAATAATCCTACCTAAAATAAAATGACTTCATGCATTTAATGAAGATGTAAAGGTGTCAGAATAATGCCACAAATAAATAAAATGAAATTTTTATAATATTTTTGTTCCCAAATGGGGCAGAGCTTTGTTAAAAAAAAAAAAAAGATGCAAACAAAAAAAAAACACAATCAATGGGCAATAAGCTTTGTTCATTATAGTATATGCTTAACAACGGAAGCAATGAAATTGAATAACTACTGTATGAGGCATTGCACATATGAATATGAGAGTTAAAAGCCTTAGCGTAAATCTATATGACTTGTACCTTTGGATGTTAGCACATAAAAGACTGAAGACATTTAATACAGTGCTTGACCTTCTTGGATTTTTCTCCCATTGACTTGCATGCAGTAGTGAAGTAAATCAAATAGTTGACTGCCCTTTTAAATGGCTGATATGATGCAGATGCATTGAGTCATATGTACAATATGTGACTCAGTGAATTCCTATGGCAAATAACATAGTTGCCACTTGGCCTAAGCTTAACACCAATTTGTGTGTATAGTGACCTCCTGATTATCCTTCATTGGCAGATGCCAGGGTAAAGAGCAGTGACGTACATAGAGAAGTAAGGGCCCCATAGCAAGGATCAAACCAGGCCCCCCACACAGGACAGAAGGGTTTCCGCCTAAACGCCTTTCAGTGACCCTTGGGCCATTTTTTTACTGCTTCATTTGCTAAAAGTTGTTC
Source organism: Bufo bufo (assembly GCF_905171765.1). Classification (NCBI taxonomy): domain Eukaryota; kingdom Metazoa; phylum Chordata; class Amphibia; order Anura; family Bufonidae; genus Bufo; species Bufo bufo. The sequence goes on from NC_053397.1 coordinate 81,536,442, forward strand.
CTTTAGAGGGTAGAGTCCTGACCAAGTTTTCACCTTCAGTAGAAGAGGAGATGATCCCAACTAAGACTGGGCCCCCTTTTGCCCTGGGCCCCATAGCAGTCGCATGGTCTGCCGCTATGGTAGTTACGCCCCTGGTAAAGAGGGATCAGCCTTGTGGGTTATTAACATGGAGTATCCTTTGTTTCCAGTAAGGTTAAAATCTAGTAAACAATAGTAAGACGAGACAAGAACTCTTAAGGTGTGACCTAGAAAATCTAACATCATAGCCACTGATATTTATAATTTGCTTCTTTTTGCTTTTTCATTACTTAGCTGAAGATATTGCATCTATTACAATTGCCAGTAAAATAATTGATTCTGCATTGTGTTTCTTATTATGCTGCCCTCTATTAACATACTGGATTTGATTGCTTCCTAACAAGTAGCTGTGCCTTCGACCCGCACAGATTACCTTGCATTTCATAGCATTTTCCCCATGCCATAATAACTCTTGTTTCCAGGCGGATTAAATGCTTTATTTTTTATTTTTTTAACCACTTCATACACGAAGCTGCGTTATGTACCATGCTGAAAGAGATCATGTAGCTTGGCAAACTCTAGATGCTTCAGCTTGCTAACACGTTGTTCTAACTGTGTTGGAGTCTTGGTAAGTAGACACGTAAGGTGATGGCACAGATGCTTTTAATATGTAAAGATGTGTACCTGTCCTAAAGCACAGCTGATATATCAAATTCACAATTTTTTTTATTATGTATGCCTAGACAATAAACAGATGTCAGTTCAGTTTATAAGATATAAGATGTACTGTAGCTTCTAGTATATAATTAACATTATAGGGGGAGTTTTATCAAGTCCAGTGCTTTGTGTGCCGGTCTTGATATCCCCTGCACTGTCTGAGGATGCACTTAATTTTTGACGAGGGGTAGGCCTCATCATAAATAAGGCACATCCTTCGGCAGTCCATGCCTCTAAACGGCTTCATTTGCACCCGAATGCTTGTGTAAATTAAGATAAATTTGTTGTGGCGTCTGGCCACTTCTGACAATTTTTTTAAAACTTGCATTTGCAACTACGCAGTTTGAGACTTTTTAACTCCCCTTTATAGGCACAAACTACCAGTAAATCATAAATCTCCCTCTATGTGTCCATTTCAGGCATTATTGTATATAGACACTTCCTGTGAAGTGGCCTTTATTATGTTAGTAGGGGAATACCTTTACCGGAGTTACTTCTTTAGTGTTACAGCTATAGAAACTCTTATTCCACTGATGTTTATGAACTGCAATATTTATTTTGTAGGGTTTCCAAGGCAAAACTGGTCCCCCGGGTCCTGGTGGGGTTGTAGGTCCACAGGTCAGTATAAAATATCTCTATCAAACCTGTGTTTTGTACAAATATCTGTCTTGTTTTGTCTCATCATCTCACAAACCCCTACCCTCCCTCTCTGCTCACCCTACCCATCTATTATACATATTTAATATACTGTTTAACTCATTTTCATTGTTCGTTTTGGGCATGAGATAACAAAACATTAAAGAAAACACTAATCAGACACAGAAAATGCATTCTTCTGTAGCAACATACACTGCTCTGTATTACAACACTGTAATTCTGTTTAAACTCAAAATCAATACAAAACAATCTTTTCACACAACCCAAGCTTACAGCTCTCCCCCTTTCTTTGTAATCACCATAAATAAGGAGAAATAGATTGTAGCAATTGTATATTTATTCAAAAGTTACATTTAGTGGCTTGAGAAGTCTAGAATGTCATTGTCCTTAGCTTGGCTCCTATCTGTCTCACACATTAAATACAATCTTTATTAAAATATTACACCTATTTTGCATAGGGTCCTACTGGAGAGACTGGCCCTATTGGAGAGAGAGGTCATCCTGGACCTCCTGGCCCACCTGGAGAACAAGGCTTACCTGGAGCTGCTGGTAAAGAAGGTGCAAAGGTGAGTTTCTCAGTAGGAGTTAGTGATAAAAGCTCAAGGAAATAAACATGTTACTCTCATTCTGTATGATGCACAGAATTGATAAAAGCATTGTAAAATGTGTTGATGAGACCCAACATGCCATAATGGATGACATTGTTGGAGTAAGGTCTTATTTTCAAAAAATGATGGCAAAGCTGCTAGGTGTGCACTCTTAACACTTCACTCTTAACAATTCTTCTAAGCCCCAAGTGGGTGAAGTACTGTATTGTCTAAATGGATATTGTCTAATAAGCACAAATGTGGTCAGTTATGTTGCCACACTAGAGATTGGTGCACGTGTCAAAAGTGTCTCTGCATACCAAAACGTCTTTAGATGATGATGCAAGACTCATTTCTACTCTGTTTTTGAACGGATCATATCCATTTAAAAAGTAGTGATTCCATTTAGTTCCAAAAGTGAACCTGTTCTCTGTTTTATTGTGGATGAACCACTGACAGCATGAACTCTCAACAGGGTTCCTCATGACAGAAAGTTATGTCTTTCTCTGAAACACTGCAGAAAAATGAGCCAGTCATGGGACATATGGTCTGTGGTGTGTCTTCTACATGCCCTGCTTATTTGGATTGACAAGTATTTCCCTATTTAGGTATAGGGAAAGATTTATCTATGACGCTGAGCAGGGCAAAGAGATGCCACAGCGCAGACTTTTCTCTTCATTCCCAGTTTCTTTCTCTTAACTATGTTTTTTCTTTTTGAAATATCACAGTGTTTCTAATTAAATCATAGTACTGTGTCATAAAGGACCCGGTTGAGATTTAATGTCGTCTGTGGTTCAGGTCAGGACATGTTCCTCATTTAAATATTAAGCTTAGATTTCTGTATTAAATATAATATTCCCTTTGTTCCTTTCTATAACTGTATTACATATAATTAATATCAGTCAATAACATTTGTTTTTGTTTGTTTGTTTGTTTTCAAACAGGGAGACCCAGGTCCTTCAGGAGTTTCTGGTAAAGATGGTCCTCCAGGTTTACGTGGATTCCCAGGAGAGAGAGGACTTTCTGGAGCTCCAGTAAGGCTCTATCCCAGTGCATCTTATCTAACTTAATCTAATAATTAAATGATCAGCCCTTTTACCATTTAGTCCAAAGCTGATTGATTACAGTAAAATAAGGTAGCTATGCAAGTAAATTATGATATGTTATGTCAACATGTTCTCACTTAAGCAACATTTGGCTTATGGGTACAATTTAAAATGTCTACAAGCCATAGTTGTTACAGAGTTTTCACAGAAAAGTATAGCATAGCAGTAAATGTAATTTTCCATTTCCTTAGAGGTAACTAAGTCAAACAATATCTGGTTGTATGCTCTCACTGATGTCTATCGCCACACAGTTCGACTCATCATGTGGGAGCATCTATTAAACTTGATGTAAAGCTACACTTATGTTGTATAGACATGTGTTATATGATACGTTTTCCCATGGTCTATGTATAATGCTATTTTATTTTAGGGTCCCGCTGGCTTGAAAGGTGGAGAAGGACCACAGGGCCCATCTGGTCCACTTGTAAGTAGTTATGTTCTTTGTCATTCCTTTCAAGTCTCAAATGATCAAACTAGAAATTGTACATTATATATTTTCTGCCTTGAGTATGCAAAAGTTTATGCCGACATGTAGAGATGGTAGAATTGGTTCACTGGACTTGAGAATCACGGGTTACCAGATGAAGCAGAAAATCAATGGAGGAGAGAATTTATAAAGATTAGCTCAACTCTACATACGGTACATGTTCATAAACCTAATGGTTGTTAGGTTTGTAGCATGGAAAAAACAAGCTATTAAGATATCACTAAAGAACCAGTGAAGTAAAACTAGATATTCTCCAAGTTCTCAGCAATACACATTTAGAGTTTTTTTATGGAAATATTTTTTGCATATTGTGAGGACTAAACAATCATTGAAAATTGAACAGTTTGTCTCCATTATGCTAATTCGATTATTGCATTTACACTTCCATATCATGACTGCTTATAGATATGCCATTATTTTAAATTTCTTTAGGGTTCAGCTGGAGAAAGAGGAGCAGCTGGAACTGCTGGACCTATTGGTCTTCCCGGAAGACCTGGTCCTCAGGGCCCGCCCGGACCGGCAGGAGAAAAGGGAGCTCCCGTAAGTATCACACTGCATATACATATCATTTCTGACACTAAGCTCAATTCATATTAAACTATCGAAAAGTGAGCCAGAGCATACTGTGGACTACAAGCAGACTAAAGAAAGAGTTAACATAGCAGCTATTTATTCCAAGGCAATGTTTATGCTTAGTCTAGATAAAAGTGCAATTAATTCCCCTACATGATTAAGACTTCTAAGATATGTCTGAAAACTCTGAAGTCAATTTATTTAGCACAGATATGTCCTTCATACTGATGCTGTTTAAGTCCCCTCTCTAGGCAACCTTTTTTGTGTCTTGCAGTTATTAGGTTCTATAATCCAAACAATTGGGAAAAGACTTTAAGAAGCCTCTAGGCAGAAACATCAACTTTATTCCTATTCCAAAAAGTAGCAGAAAAGCGACTGTCTGAAAGTCCAAGAACTGTATTTAAATGTCTGCAAGATTTGAGAAAAAATGTCTAGTATTTACTATGAAGTTGGACCAAGTGTATGTGTACTGTAGGGAGAGAGGGAAATTAGATTCTGAGACCCAATGGGGACGGGATTGATAAAGTAATAAAAATCTCTGCGCAGCAATAGGGAATAGATAAATAGCATTAGGACCAGAAGTCAGGAAGAACGTAGATCCATGGTCCAGAACATGACAAATTTGTGGAGAATTAAGGCTCCTTTACACTGAAAAATTTTGCAGATTGTCAGAAAGGAAGGGTTCCTTCCCAACAAGCTCCTGCTCTTCAGTGAAGGAGACCGTTGCATTTATATGCTATGATCTCCTGCACAGTATGGGGGGAGCGCTCTCTACTGCCATCGCTTGTTCCAATATAGAATCATTGTATGCCAGCAGCAGATCATGTTTAGATAGAACGATATGCTGCCAGCAAATTATTATTTTGGTGTCCGCACAACACAAACGATCATATTACTCAATGAACTAACATTTTGCTCATATATTGGGTAATTGGTGGTACCTTTACACCGGCAGATAATCCCTAAAGAGCCTTCCTACAAATGCTTGTTAGTGATTATCTGGCTGATTTTCAACCAGTGTAAAGGGGCTTTTACTCTGTATCCTGGAACAGAGAACCATGTGTACCACTGTATGGTGACTCCATTAGGCACTGTAGGTTAGTCACCTCTACAAGTAATTGTTGTAGAGAACAATACATCTACAATACTACATGTTTTTGGACATCAATCACTTTTTCTATCATTGATTCACATGAACTCATAGGCACACCATGTGCTGTCATATGGACCTCCAAAAGGCTCTATAGTCTTCCCTAGAAGCAATATACTAATATAGCATGAATCAGATCGTGTCACATTTGTTCATGGGTTAAATTACCTTAGTGGCCATCTGCATACAATCAGAGCCACTCAGGGGTACATTATGGGCCCATATAAGTTCAAGAGCTTTTTATTACGGATCCAAAGATCAATGATATGACCATGTGCATTGGTTGTTAGTGTAGCCATTATTACAACCAGTTGTGCACATACAGTATATGTGCACATATGTAATAAAGAAAACAAGATGAAGGTACAATATTAGTCTTGTTAGCTAAATATTATGATCAATGGTGAGATACTGGAACTAGATACTAGATATAATTATTCTGCTCTTGGGCATTGCTACAAAATGCACTGTGATGGCTAAATCTGCAATACCCTGCCTTAGCTAAGTACTGACCTCTGCTCCATCTGTCTGGTTCTATTCATTGTATACAGTGCTATGCTGGCACATTCATTCAATCTTCACAGCTTCTTCACTCTAGTCTGCATTATATGACATATAAGGATAGTATTTCAGGGAAATTGATGATACATGGATTATTAGGATTACCATTTTGATTTATCATTATGATGGATGTTTCCTGTTGACAAGGAAATGAAGCATCCTTTGAGCCACTAATATATTACATTGAGATGAGCGTCACCCAAATCGCTGTATACATAGACAGTATTTGCATTTACCATTACCAGTCATGCCAGCCAAATAAAAAATATAGCATTTAATGTGTATGATTGTCTAGGCTTATTCTGGCTTATATAAAGCCAATCAAATTCAAGAACAAGTACTAGAAATTTTTGTATTAGGATTTTTTTTAAAAGGTTTCTTGTTCTTGATTATCTTTCAGTCCATTTGATCAAATCATCTGATTTTCATTGTTATCCTAGGGAGAGAAAGGACCTCAGGGACCTGCTGGCCGAGATGGAGTACAAGGACCTGTAGGACTTCCAGGACCTGCTGGCCCACAAGGGTCACCTGGTGAAGATGGTGACAAGGTAACAACCTTAGACTGTACATTAGGAGACATTTCAAGACTCCTCTGATATCTATAAACATTATTTGCTGTGTAGAGTATTGTGTGTAAGAGACATTCCTATTTCCAAAAAGGTTGTCCAAGAAAGCTGCCTAAAATAATTGTTACTCACTAGTCAAATCACCAGATGCTCCAGTGCTACTACACCAATGCTTCCTGCATCATTCACACAACTGATAACCAGCATCAAATCACCAGTCTCAGATATCATGTAACATTGTAACATAGTATATAAGGCCAAAAAAATACATTTGTTAAGTTGATCCAGAGGAAGGCAAAAAAAAAAAAAACTGTAAGGTACAAGACAATTTTCCCCACTTAAGGGGGATAAAATTCCTTCCTGACTCCAATCTGGCAATCAGAATAACTCCCTGGATCAACGACCCCTCTATAGTAGCTATAGCCTGTAATATTATTACACTCTAGAAATACATCCAGGCCCCTCTTGAATTCCTTTATTGTACTCACCATCACTACCTCCTCAGGCAGAGAGTTCCATAGTCTCACTGCTCTTACCATAAAGAATCCTCTTTAATGTTTGTGTACAAATCTTCTTTCCTCCAGACACAGAGGATGTCCCCTCGTCACAGACACAGTCCTGGGGATAAATAGATAATGGGAGAGATCTGTACTGTCCCCTGATATATTTATACATAGTAATTAGATGTCCACTCAGTCATCTTTTTTCTGTAAATAACTCTAATGTTGATAATCTTTCAGGGTACTGTAGTTGCCCCATTCCAGTTATTACTTTAGTTGCCCTCCTCTGAACACTCTCCAGCTCTGCTATGTCTGCCTTGTTCACAGGAGCCCAAAACTGTATACAGTACTCCATGTGTGGTCTGACTAGTGATTTGTAAAGTGGTAGGACTATGTTCTCTTCGTGGGCATCTATGCCCCTTTTGATGCAACCCATTATCTTATTGGCCTTGGCAGCAGCTGCCTGACCCTGGTTTTTACTGCTTAGTTTGCTGTTTATTAAAATTCCTAGGTCCTTTTCCATGTCAGTGTTACCAAGTGTCTTACCATTTAGAATGTACGGGTGATTTGCATTATTCCTTCCCATGTGCATAACCTTACATTTGTCAGTGTTAAACCTCATCTGCCACTTATCTGCCCATGTCTCTAATCTATCCAGATCCATCTGTAGCTGTATACTGTCCTCTTACGTGTTAGTTACTTTACACAGTTTAGTGTCATCTGCAAAAAATTGATATTTTACTGTCAAGCCTTCTACAAGATCATTAATACATATATTGAAGAGGATAGGGCCCAATACTGACCCCTGAGGTAACCAACTAGTAACAGTGACCCAATTTGAGTGTGTACCATTTTTAACCACCATTTACATATAATAAGATATTCAGAGATGATGTATAGGTCTAATTAAATAAAAAATTATTTATGTCTGCAAAAATACGACCCTTAAAACTATAATGTTTAATATGACTATTTTAAAACCTAATGCCCAAACTATGATTGGATTAGAATACCAATCTAACAAACACCACACTTGATAACTCAAGTATCATAAAATATATATATGGTGAAGGACGGGTGGGGGTCTCAGGGGAAAGGGATAAAGTTACCCTACTTATCACCCTGTAGTACCCCTTAGCCCAGAGAAGAATCCTAACGGTGGAGACTCTCTGTTCTCGTTCCTCAACTATAATTCCCTAATTAACCCTAAAGGTGTTAACGGGGAATGACCCCCCGGAGACCCTGTCTTGTTTCCCCCACTAAAATGGGTTCATCAGGGGGTAGGGTGTCATTATAATTCCATGCCAATAAGAAATCTGGCTGAAGCAGTAAGATTCTCAACATAGATACAAGAAAATACAAAAAACAATATAGTAAGTGGGTGACAAAGATAGACAGATAAAAGATGTCAATATAAATCTCTGTCTCACAGTTTGGAAGTCCACCAAAAGGATATTGGCTGCCTGATACTTTGACTTCCAAACTCACGAGGCCCGCCACCGCTTACTGACGTCTGATGCTGGAGGCATAGTATAATTACAAGTACTTGCTCCATTCAAGTAAAATGACTGAGTACTTGTAGTAACATAGTACTTCCAATATGACAGGCAGTGTAATGAAGAGGAAGTAGTGCTTGCATAGAGCACCGTCTCCTCCTGATTATCGGGGGAGCCGGTTGTCAGACCCTGCAGATCAGATATTTATGACCTATCCTGATGATATGTCATCAGTACAAACAGGATGCACAACCCCTTTAATTCAGCCATAACTTTATGTTTTTTTTTAGATTTATAATGCTGTAGCTAAAATATGCCAACTGAGTTCACAGTGACAGTATGGGGAGAGTGAGCAAGATGACCTAGCTGCAATTAAGCACGAAATGAAGCCCAATTATTTAGAAAAGAAACTGGATATAAAATGCTTTATTAAATGTAATGAAGAATCATTTTAATAGTATGCCAATATATCTGACAGTAATGAATAGTATTACATACAAATAAATGTTTTAAAAAAAGTTATTTAAAATTCTTAGGGGGAGTTTTCCTGATGCCAGACAGGCTGATCGTGGTTTGCAGGGTCATACTGACCTTAGTGCACAACCAAACATAAGAACATTGGCTGCTTCTTTTGGCTGAACCTCCAAAAAGTAAATCCATGGTGGTTGTAATGTAGTGTTAGCTCGCCTGCGGTTAGTCTGGCTGGGGACTACTGATAAAAACTTGAATATGCTTGCACTAGACACACAATGACAAGGAAAATCTGTTTCCGAACAGAGATATGAATAAATACATGGATATCTGTAAATTAAGCTTACTTGTGGAACTGTCACATACAGATGGGTTAGTAAGCAAGCAGCTAGAAACCAATGCCATTCTACAAAGCCCCGGCTAAGTCACCTCATTTATATTCATAAACTACTGATGCCTCTTCAGCTGATACACAGTAAAAAAAAAAAAATTACGTTTCTACCAATAATGAAACCTAACAGATTCCAGATAATCATATATTCTGAATAATCTGTTGTAGAAAAGAATCTAAAACATATTTTTAAAGGTAGAGAAGTAAAAAACAAATGGTCAAATGGAAAAAAATAACTTTTTAATGTATTATATTTTATATCATATTGTATTTTGTAATTATTTTTTATACTGTTTATACTGTATATTGTGGTATTTCCTTTTGTTATCTCAGCTTCAGGCTGGAGCTGGATTGGCAGACTTTCTGGATTTTTTTTTTCGCTAGTATCTTTTAAAATAAAAAGTGTAGCTCATAGGTGAAATTTGTTATCTATGTAATGAATTATATCATGGCTCATAAAATGCATTTGCTTTTATGTACTAGGGGTTGCTACTTTCTTATATACTCACCAGTCATCTTGTAAGCCTCTGTGTCAGCTCCTGTGATCTTATTAGTAATCACCTCCCGCCCTTCTTATTGTCTCCCATCTCCGACTTAGTTAGCATCTATTTAAACCTCTGGGAGAGTTTGCTGCAAATCTCAGCAAGTACCATGGTAATCAATGGTAGGATTAAGCTGTCAGAATATGAAGAGTAATCAATACGCACAATGCCAACTTCGTCCCAGTAATGTGACATTCACACAAGCTGCTGGGAATCCCTTGAATAATTGCCTTTTCTATCTTTTTTTTTTTCTTTTTTTTTTATAGGGTGAAATTGGAGAGCCTGGTCAAAAGGGTGGCAAGGGAGATAAAGGCGAGCATGTGAGTGTGTAAATCTGCTTTGATTATTGGACTATCACGATAATAACTGAAAAGACTCTCATTGACTTTCCATCTTTCCATCACTTCATTACGCTTGTATAATCTTTGATCTTCATGGCTTCAATACTTTGAAAAACTTCTTACTCTAGGGTCATATGCATATGATGCGTATTACACATGAAATTTTTATACAGAAGATACACAACATAATACGAGATCTTCAAGATCTCCTGTATATGGTGTTGAAACTTGGCCTTGTGGTGCGGATTTTGAAATCTGCAGCATATCAATTCTTTGTCTGGATTTTCAGTGCTGATATCACCCTTTGAATATGTTTAGACAGAGGATTTTGGGCGCGGATTTCAGAGTGGATTCGGTACCAAAAAACGGGCTGAATCTGTGCTCCTAATGTTTTCAGTGGGAGGACACACCACAGTTCATGAGACCGAGGGTTTTTGCCATCAAGTTTTGAAGACCACACCAAGAATCCAGGTTACCACATGGATTCCTCCCACAGTGGGAGCCTGCTCATGGTTTAGCTCCATTTAATTCAAACCTAGAGCAGGTATGCATGAAAACCCACAGCAGAAACTGCAGCACAGCTCAGTGGTTTCTGCCATGGGATATACATAGAATTTTGTTGCGGACAAATCCTTTGTCTCAACATACCCTTTGCTATGCAAAAGGTAAAATCTGTGGGAGATTCTACATTTGAATCAGCAACAAAATTGGTAAGTAAAATATGGATTGGAAGGTCAGAGAAATCCCACTGCCATATGCATGTACCCTAAAAGATCCAAGTAGAAATATAAAGTGGCCAGCATGTCTTCTCTTTGGTCTTGCCATTCCACTTCTACATTTTTATGGTTCTGTAAAAAGGCTTGTCCACTTTATTTATATTTATTTATATTGATGACCTATCCTCAGTTTACCTGCTCGCCATTGCAACTGGAGCAGTGAGTAAGTGAAATTACACCTAAACACCTAATCCATCCAACAGCGCTGTAGTGTTGAGTTGAATAGGAAAGAGCCATCCCATTGAAATGAATGGGATGGCTTAGGGGTAATCAGACCTGCTCACCACTGTAGTTGCGACGACTACTGTGGCCTTCTCTTCAAACAGCTGATCAGTGGGGGTGCTGGAAGTCAGACTCCCACCAATCAGATATTGATGACTTATCCTGAGGATAGGTCATCAATATAAATAAAGATGACAACCCTATTAACACTTCCACGCTGAACACAAAATGATGTGGCGGCTTAAATTTTTCTTTAGCTACATTTAAAATGGTTACATAGTTGTAACACGTATTACAGTATGTGTGAGATTCCAGTGCATTGTTATCCTGTGCAGCTGATGAAGCACATAGAAGCCCTCTGGGTGATATCTTGACTTACTGGTGTCAAATAAATGATTGAAGCAACATTTCTTTTTCTTTCCCTGTTTCTAGGGTCCTCCTGGACCAGCTGGTTTGCAAGGCCCAGTTGGAGCTCCAGGTCCAGCTGTAAGTAATTTATTTGTGATATTTCAGAATGTGAAAAAAATTGAGTTTGACATGGAATATAGCATATTACCAGTCTATTTCTTCCTGGTATGTTACTTGTATTCCTGTGCCGAAATGTCAAGGAATGTACATAAGATATTGTGAATGCTATTAATCAGTGTACGAGTGAGAGCAGGAATTGAGTATTGTAGTATGCTGGAAGCCATCATTGACATGATATTCCATTCTAAAGACTGCTTAACTTACATGCTAGCACTGTGTACACTGAGGTGAAGGTTTCCTTTTTAAGACTGAGAATGTATTTGTTAGTTAGGACAGGTTCACATTATTGCTATTTATTTCTGTGGTTCTGCTCCAGTCGAGGAGCAAAACAACGTAAATAAGGGAAGCCACCAGATAGGGCACATATCTGACGCGAACAGAGCTGTGCAAACTATATTGACTTCAGGTTCCATTCAGAATCCTTTTTTTGCCATTGTCTTGTGGATTGTTTGTGGATTATTCACAAATATTCTCTTAAATTCTATGTAGTTTAAGTCCATAATTTAATCCACAATTAACAATTGTGTTGTAGATTTACTTCCGATTCATTCACAACAAATCCACTTACCATAAGAATCTGTAAAGGATGATATTATATTATCATGATTAGTTATAGATATTTGACATCTTCGCTTCCATTGTTTTTGATGTTTTATTAAAAAAAGGATAAGATATATATTCTTAAAGATTTTTCTTCATTGAATGCACTAGTTGACTAAAATGCTTCTATTAAAGAATACAAAGCTCAAATTCACTCTGAACAGACACGAGAGGCATGTGATTCATTAAAAACACATACTTTTTCTGGTATTTTTGTTCCACAGTTACATTTGGATCAATGCTTATCGTAGACCCTGTCATTTTTCATTTCGGATAGCTAGAATATAGTACAGCTCATTTCATTATTTAGCTACTTGATATTAATTTTAACACTTCTATATTCTTCATTTTCACAGGGATCTGATGGAGAACCCGGCCCAAGAGGTCAACAAGGAATGTTTGGGCAAAAGGGTGATGAAGGAGCTCGTGGATTCCCAGGTCCTCCTGGTCCAATTGGTCTTCAAGTGAGTAGGATGGCAGAAGGAATTTCCATTGCATTGTTCAGATACCACTCCTTACAAAAACTACTCTAGTATTCATGGACAGACTCCTTGTAATGCATGCCCCAAAAACACTTTACCCTATCCACTGCCCATGGTCACAAATCTTACTTCGTAAGGTATTAATATGAAATTTTATGGGAAACATGCCATCGCTCCTGACATGTCTGCTTTAGTAACTACTTGCATTCCCCATGCTCTCTTATGATTCTATGTAGTGCCATTCCTCTGTTATTCCTACAAGACGTGTATGAATAGATTGCCAGCAGTCTGCAATAAAGGTCCATCTGGGAGTTACCAGTTGGAGGTGTGTCCCTGCACAATGTGACTCTATCCAATCTGAGCTGACAGTGTCAGACAGGGATACACCTCCAACTGGCAACACCCATCTGGACCTTCATTGTATACTGCTAGCAATTAATTTATAACTTTTAGCAGGAATAATAAAGGAATGACACAACATAGAGTCATAAGAATAGATGCTCCAGAATTGGTATTACATGGGAAAAGTAAGCAATTACTAAAACAGGTGTCAGGAATGATGACAGGTCCTCTTTAAATATCTCAAAGCCACATATTACTACTTTTCAGAACATTTTAGGCAAGAAATATACAATCAGATATAACAATCATAAATCACTGATAATAGTTTATATCAGGAAAACGTAAAGCGGGTAATTAGGGATTTAGCAATGCAACAAAATTCTTAAACCTGGGTAGGACATGTAAACCTAATGGACATTAAAATCTAATTCAGCAACATGGATCATATTTTAAATACACAAATATCTACAGAATCTCATTTATGTAAATGTCCCCTGTCATGTTAGCTGGTATCTAGTGCAGCGCTACATAGTATACAGAGGATGTCCTCTCTATTAAAATAAATGTTATGCCCTCCTAGTATGCACACAATCTGCTCAGCAAACAGAGCGGCAAGTGTGTTTATGTATATATTCATTAGCAGTGAATGTGTGCTGGCATTTCTGGCATCGGATGAAGATATTACAGTGCCACAGGAGGTGCCCCATGCCCTTAGCAGATGAAATGTGTGCATGAGGAGATGGCACAGCCCAGATCTGTGGGTATCAGTCTGGCTGAGCCTCAGTCAGCAGTCCTGGCAGACTGAATGAATGGGCTATCAGCTCAGTAATCAGTACTATGCCAGCTGGCAGGGTTATTCATGTGCCACTGTGCTCCAAGCAGAGAGTTACTGATGTTGCAAATCCGGGAGAAGGAACGTGCGGAAGATACCTCGCTTATCAGTGGCTCATTTATCAGAGAGGTGCACTGCGCAGAAATGTGCTCTCTAGGATGATCAGTATGAAATAGAGAAGGCATTTTGCAATGCTCTTTGAATAGTAAAAATAAATGTGAGTTTCCAGATATACAGTTATTTATGCTGCGCACTGCTCAGGATGTAATATAAAAGTAAAAAAAACACATAGGGAGATATTTATCATGAGGGGAAATTTTAAAGTTGCTGTAATTTACGCCAAATGTATCAAATTTTGTGTAATATTGGATAAATGTGCATCGTTAAGTCTAACATTTCCATTTTGGGATGCTACACCCCTTTACTAGAGTAAGATAGAGACATTTTTAAAAGTCGCGGTTGATAACTATAATAGCTTAAACTAGCTTGAAAGGCTAACCATGCCCACTTCCCCAACGCTCTTTTCAACCCTGAAGTAAGTGGTGTAAGAATGTCACACGTAGCAAAATAAACAAAATAAAAGTCACAAAGCCCTATTATGCAGCTTTTTTTGAAACCTGAATTCTGGACTGCAGAATTTGATAAATCTCCATCCCAAAGTACTTTGTAAGTACAGAAGCTTAGTTAGGAGAAGACTGGTCGAGCACGTGCCTCATTCTGCCTTGACCAGGGTATTTATGTGCAGGGCCCACTTCTTTGTAGACATTTAAGGGGTTCTCCAGTTGAATCAAAGTGATTCTTGGCAACCCCTCCAATCAAATGGAAGGGCTGTGGTGTTGGGCGGGCTCTCTACGTACCTGTATGCCATACATTTAGCAGTAGATGTGTTGGGAATTGCACATTTGCCCATTCAAGTCAATTTCTTAAAATAAAGTAAAAAACGAAACTCATTGTGCAGTTTTTGTATTTTTATAAAGTTCTTTGTACTTACTTCATCATTTCCCCTGAATTTAAGGAAAATCCTGTTTTACATAGTTCACTGAATTGTGCCGCTGAATCATGATAATGATGGCATTGATAGTTTTGTTTATCCATATATTCTCTCATTCTTACAAATGTAATTTTGAATCTGTGATGAAGGTAAACTCCATTCTATACCCAATGCATATTTATATTTTTAGATATAATATTGTGCCAGTAGCTGCAGAAGGAAAATGAATGATGTGCCTTTCTGCATTGCCAGTAGCAGCTTCACATATCATCAGTCTAGCCCAGCAGGACATAAATTATTAACCATGCTCGCACTACAACTGCTGTGTACAGTTTTCATCATCCGTTTACAGCCGCCAACATCCTGCGGCCAACATGGCATTTGTTTCCCTTAGCAGTACTGTAGCTGAAGGATTGATAGCTAAATGTTGTAGAAGTGCACTGCATGCAGCTCGCCACTTCAGATCTGACTTATATAGAAGGTTTACATGAGCCCGATGCAAAATGTATATTTAGCACACTCGTTTTGTCATACTTCCATGTATTACAGATGCATATAATTAGCATCTTATATAACATAATCAAAGTATTAAAAAATATAAGGGAATATATTTGACTTCTCAGTCTTAAGGTGGATTTACACAGCCCAATGTTCATTCCTACGAACGCTTATTCCCGATAATCTGCAAGGTGCCACAGATGATGAGCGAATTGCTCGTTCATTGTGTGAAATGATCTGAGGTGCGGGCACCTCAATTATCGTTCCAGACAATTGGTTTCTCCTCGCCCATGTAAATCCACCTTTATTTAAGTCATGTTTTACACTTTACACAGCAGGCACCTGTTTTTTCCTGATAACTGCCTGCTCTTCAGAGTAGGAGAGCTGCATTTACAGCAATCTCTTCACTATATGGGGACGAGCGATCTCTACTTACGATTGCTTATCCCATAGAAACTTATTGTTTCTGGGCAGCAGATCGTTAGTTTACATGGCAAAATCTGCTGCCCAGAAACAATAACTTAGGTGTCCGCTTCAGCAATGTTGTCACCCGATGAGTGAGCGTTATCTGATTCATCAGGTGATTGGTGGCACCTTTACACAGGGCAATTATCGGGAACAAGAGTTCTTAGAAACGCTTCTTTTCGATTATTTAATCGCTCTTCGGCCCTTGTAAAGGGATTTTTAATCTTCACCCTCGAATTGCTTCATGCATAGTCATTTGTTGATGCCCACTACAATAAATGGTATCATTCAATCCATACACTACCATGTCATTATATTATCTCCAAAGAATCACTTTGGCTTCTTACCTTAGCCAAAACACTACAATTACCAAAACATTGTTCTCTTATTTTAAGGGTAATTCTGTGTGAATAACAATGTTAATCTATTACTTATTTTAGGGTCTTCCTGGACCTCCTGGTGAAAAGGGAGAGAATGGTGATGTTGGCCCAATGGTAAGGCAACATTATACAATATAGACATATACTGTACGTCATATTTGCCTTTTGTCAGCCATATTGCTATTTCTTATGCTTATATATAGGCTATGTTATAATTTAAATTAACACTTCTTTTGACTTATTGAACAGGGTCCACCTGGTCCCCCTGGTCCTAGAGGTCCTCAAGGTCCTAATGGTGCAGATGTAAGTATTTGACATTGTGTAACTGTAGGAACATGCATTTTATTATTCATGTATTTATATACTGTTTACATGACTTCTAATCTTTCTGCAGGGTCCACAAGGTCCATCTGGTTCGATTGGCTCTCCTGGCGGCCTTGGTGATAAGGTAGGTGAAAAAAATGTTCTTCCTTTTTCCTTGTTAGGAATGCTTTGCAAGCGATTCTGCATTAGGCATGACAAAGTGATATAACCCTCTATGTAGGGAGGATAGTAACCTATACAAATAGGTGACTACCTCTCCTGGCTATGCCAAATCCTAACTTATCACACATATAGAATGAATTGAAAGACGCACACCAGTATTTTTTTGCTTCTATACTGCAGCATAGGCTGTCATTAAATAATAATGTAGAGGTTCTTGTTTATGCTATGTGTATACTTGTTTTAGTGGATGTGCTATTTATGAGTTGCCAAATCCTTCTCACCCCTGATATGTTTCTCCTAATTGAGCCAGCATTTCCAATTGTCTTGCAAGTGATATATGAGTGATATGGAACTGCTGTCCTCTAGCTCTCACTCCAGAATCCCAGCATATTATTTGGGATGTAGTATCACCCTGTCTTCCCTGCATCCTGCTTGTGATAGTTATTTTTTTTTCCCTATTGAAAACAGTGAAAATCTGTGCCATATACAAATCTACTGGAGATTCTGCACACAGCACACACATAGTTTAGACTGTGCGAGTCGGGGGGTTTAAAGTTCTGCAGCTAACCATTGTAGCGACTCACCTACCATATTACTGCATTCCTGGTCTCTTAGGTAAGGCAGACATGATATGTTTAGTAGCACTCTTTGCATGGAAGGACACACAGAGAAACATGGAGGGTGAAACTTGGCAAGGAGGGGTCTGAGTGCAGCAGGAGCGATTTAATAGACATTGATTTAATCTTTCAGTTCAGAGAAAGTCAGCCACATAGCAGACCAATCTCTGGAATGGTGGTCGTACTGGGGATCACATAGCACAACTGCCAATACTGAGAGGGTTTAAAATATATAGATGCAACTGAGTTGAGATGAAACAAATTACACTGCTAGAACATCGCTGGTTACCATTATATGCAAAAAAGAATTGCTGGCGTGCTTCTTCATGGTTGATAGAAACAACAATGGCCAAATACAACAATACAAAAAATATAATAGACTATAGTATTTATTGTACCAATATACAGTACAACAATGCTTTGTTTATTCGTCATGCAAATAACATGGCGTCATCTTTATTTATGTACCCCATGCAATGATGTGAACCAATTGCTATGTCTTTTGCATATAGTCCTTAAAGGGGGATCATAATAAGGGAGTAATCATAAGGAAGTCCTTTTTAGGGAGTCATGGTGATTGCTTAGCAAATTGCTGAGGTGACCACACTTGGTCTACATGTCTTGGCCCGGATCAATATGCTCACCATCCATCCAGCAAAAGTAATGGAAGATTAGAGGTCATCAGGATTTATGGTCCTGCGCTAAGTAACAGTTGGTCCAGGCCACACTCATTGTTCACAGCCTTCTTCTAACTTCAGCCTAGTTATATACAGTATATGTGCTTCAATGTGTATTTAAATGTGTGCTTAGTGTGTTTAAAATCGACTGTAGTAAAAGTCATAGATTCCACTACTGGAGGAAATGATGTCCATATATCTGTCCTAGAAGTACCATGTCAAGAAAGCTGCAGAGCAGAAACGGATCTTAGAAGCTTACTCTCTAAGGAAGCATCAGTGCCAAAACACAGCGAATTATGCAAATACAGAGGATTTAAAATAGACATTAGGATGATTACAGGACTGCATTATAAAAGAAATCCATTTTTGTTCTTCTCTCTACCTTGTGATATGGGAACATTATGTCTCCAGAGCTTCTACTCACATCTCTAGAGTTCCCATACATTAAAAGGATTCTGCCTGCAATGTTTGCATGCAGAGTTATTGTATAATAATGGCAGTCATCTAAAATCAGACAAATGCAGACTTGTATTCCTAAGGAAGTGTGCAGTCGTATCAGGCAGGCCCTCTGCGGGTTTATCATCGCCAAGTAGAAATATTTTTATGGATTGTTTTTGTGTGAACTAAAATCTAACTAGCTATGAAATCTTTATTTTTACATTTTCTGTGCCGCCTTTATAATTACAATGCGTGTTCACATAAGCTACTCAACAACAATTTAGAGAGGTTGACCTATTGGGACAGTGATGAACAGCTTTGTTATTGCATTAAATGATGAATACATTTCTGTATCACTGGAATCTTATTATTTGTGCTATATTTTTTACATTTTTATATATACTTAGTGTTAACCCATCAATGGGAAGCCAACAGCTTCCGCTTTTACTAAACTGATCACCCCTGATACTAAGCATGACAGACAGCTCATTTTGAGCTTTTTTAGGTATAACTTTTTCTTATATTCAAGTATCTTAGCTCCAGTCAATCAGCCCAGCTGCTACACTGGAACTAACACAGTGGACAGAGCGAGAAACAGAATGCTGTGTCCACCGCGTAGTGACGATGACTTCAGCTCAGGTCCCAATAACCAAGCATGGCCACTACACATTGGATGGAGCTTTCTGCTTTCAGCTCTTTCCACTATGTTATTTAAGGCACTAGAGTCTGCTAACAGTTGATTATTAGGGGTGCAGGTGTCGGCCCCTTACTGATCTGATATTCATTAGGATAGTCCATGAATATAAAGAACTCAGAAGACCATTTGAATAACAGCATTTGGTTGGATGTTCTTGTTTAGTTCATTAAGACAATGAGTTTCTAATCTGTAAAAATCATACACTAAAGAAATAAACAAAGAAGTAAATCAAACTGAAGATGTTGGTATGTCAAAAGGACCCACATTGGACTAGTACAGAAACTCGTTTGTCAGTTGATCCGATCATTCATGCAAAACAAAATGTGATTGCTTGTTGGCAGCACGTCTCCCTATGTACACAGGGGTTTGTTGACGACAAACAATGAAACTGTGTGGGGGAAGAATAATCTTACTAATAATCAATCATCTCCATACTGCGGCAATGACTGCTGCATCTAAATGACCCAGAATGCACATTGATTTAATCATTTCTTCTTGATCGTGTCTTCTCTATTGAAGTGTAAACATGCCTTTAGAGAAAGCTTATGACACCCATTAATTATCTCACAACCAACCTAACCAAGAGTTTGATCTTTGCATTGCTTATACCTGGTTTAGTCCCTTCCAAATCACCTATGAATCCTTTTCAAAGGTTGCTAGAACTGAATAGTTGTTAAAGAAAGTTATACTGGTTGTTTACTTTTTACATTCCTCAGAAAATTTAAGTAGACCAGTGTCCCACTGCTGGTTTTCCCACTGATCAGCTATAATAGTGGGGAACCTGGCAGCAAGTGTTCAATTCCCTTGTCTCTCCACCATGGTGCCTTTTGTAATAAATGGGCTGTCCATAACAAGTTTTCCAGAGAGAAGATTAGGGCTAGGGATGAGTGAATTGAATCCCACAAAGTGGAATTTAATCCGAATTTCAGGAATTATTCGATTCACCTAGAAGCCGAATTTACTTGTGCTCCGTGTCAGCGAACCGATTAATCCTGAAATTCAAACGTACCTTCTCCATTTGCACGTGAAGGGCCATCAGCCTCCATCTTGCTTGAAGATCTCAGCCGAAATCCCGTGCGGCGCGAGATTACATCATCACTCTGGCCGGCGTGATGACGTAATCTCGTGCCGCACGTGATTTCGACCGAGATCCTCTAGCAAGATGGCAGTGGCCAGCCCATCGCGCGCAAATGGATGCAGTAAGTTTGATGTAATAATTTTTTATGTTAATTTCACATTGTTTGTACACTCAGATGCCGCAATCATGTATGTATGCATCTGAGTGGTACAATGACGGGGGCGGCGCTATCGCAGCTCCCTGTCATTGCACCCTCTACTAACAAAAAAATTTGCTTCATGGCAAAGTAATTCGTCACGAAGCAAATTTTTTTGTGAAATTCTGCGAATCAGCCAAATCGAATTTTCAAGAAATTCGCTCATCTCAAATTAGGGCGTTTCACAGGAGTTCATCTTTGAACTCCTACAAGATGTTGATTTACACATTTTTCCCCTATACCAGTCAATGACTAGGGGCAGGTAGAGCCGGGCTCTCATGAATTTCAGGACTTATTAGCTCATGCTGTGTATTGAACTGCTCCTGCACAGGATCTATTCAATACAGATTTGAGCAAAATTGCTGAGTCAAATAAAGAGAGTCATCCGGGATTTTGCTAAGGAGGTTTCACCAAAAAAGGTGACAGATTCTGCTTAATATGTAAAATTCTTACACCATGTTATATGTAGGGATGAGAGAACCCGAACTACAAAGTTCGGGTTCGTACCGAACTTTGCGACTTCTGGTACCCGGACCCGAACCCGGACTTTTTCACTGAAGTCCAGGTTCGGGTGATTTATGATTTATGAATGCAGGAGTCCAATGGAAATCAGAATGGATCCGTTATGCTGTCCATATACTTCTACTATGACAGAATGCAAAATGGAAGCCTTTAAAAGGTATTTCGTTTTGCATTTCATCATAATAGAAGTCTATGGGCAGCATGCCAGATCTGTTATGCTCCCATAGACTTCTATTATGACGGAATGCAAAATGGAATGCCTCTAAAGGTGTCCCTTTTGCATTCCGTCTTAAGTATTATGTTATTTTCCAATATAACCATGTTATAACGGAAAATAATAAAGTGAAGTTCGGGTGCCAATTGACTTCAATTGGGTTCGGATTCAGGTTCAAGTTCGGGTCAAGTTCGGGTCCCAAACCCGAACTTTGACCTGATGTTTGGCCGAATCTGGCGAACCCAAACTTCCACGGGTTTGCTCACCCCTTATATGCTAAGAACATAGAATAATTATAGCTAAATTATTACAATTGAGTAAATGGGACCATGAAATGATGGTGACAGCAGGGTGATATTTTAAAGAGCATAGATAATTAGTTGTTGTTTGTTTATCTGTCATCAATTTTGCCCACCAATATTTAAATAAATCAGGAATGAGACAATTGCAAACAGTTTGCCCTAAGGGTTTATATATATAGAATTGAGATGAGCAAATCAATTCTACCAATGTGGAGTTCATTCCAAATTTCTTGTGATTCATTTCAGGAAAATAAAAGACAAATATTACTCCACTGGAATAGAAACATGTGAATCAATTCTTCTTCCAAAGGACAAGATTACTGAATGTCTCAAGAAAAAATTGCTCTGGTTTGCTGAGTGGCCTTTTTCAAGGTCTTGGGGTGCTTTTTCTCATTAGGGAGACCCCCCAGTATAGCTAGTATGCATGTACATTGTAGTCCAGCCAATGCTGTTCAGATAGTTTGACGATACCACCAGATTTTGCCCTGGTGATAGCCTCAAACTGTTCAATGCTTTTTCATAATAAGATTTTCCCCTGGTGGTAGCCTCAAACTGTTCAATCAGTGATTTTTCATAAAGAAAAACTAATATGCATTAGGTTTCTGGGAAAGATATTCAGATTACCGTTTTATCTAAAAAGAAAAGAAAACTAAGCTTATCTGATGCCAGTAGAAGTCGATATGATAATTTGCATATATTTTTCCAAGAAACGCAGAGCAATGTTGGCTTGACGACAATACTTCTCATGCATACTAGATGGTCTCTGTATCGAGAAAGAGCACCCCCAAGGCCCCAACAGAGACCACTCAATTAATCAGGGCAATTTTCTCTTGAAATGTTCAGTTTTTTTGTCCTTATGAAATGAGAACTGATTTGCACATCGTATTCAGAGTGGTATATTATGAGAACATGTCTCTTTACAGTGGATCTATCTCAATCTGTAAAAGTATTTTTGATTTCTGTAGATTTGATTTGTACCTGAACTGAATTGATTGAAAAATGTGGTGAATTGAATCCTAAATAAATTTCAAGAAATGTGTTCATCTCTGATACAGCATAACCATAAGTAGTAGTCTCTGCAATAGCCAATTTGGTCCTTGCATCTTTGTTCTGAGGAGCTCTCCATGTATATGATGCTTGATAACATAGCATATCATAGAACATGGTATATTTTTTTCTTTTGTTGCATTCCGTGTGAAATTGATGGCATACTTAGGAATAATAGAGCTCCATATAAGATGTCCTATTACAATCTTATACAGCTAGGAGGTGTATAAGGGTGTGTATGTTCATGTGCAGGGCCCAGTATTTGAGATTGTGTTTGGTTTTGTGATTTTTTTTACTAGCTGATGCATGAGTTTTGCTTCTTATACCTATATTTGGTTTTGCAATGCTACTATATTTTTTCTCTTTCTCTTTCCGGCTATCTCATGGCTTTTCCCTAATATTACTAAACCAGGAGGACACATGATCTGTTTGTTTTCTTAACCATTATTTTTGGTGAGTGCCATTGTAGAAATGGTCAGGGCAAACTTAGGCTACTTTCACACTAGCGTTCGGGGCTCCGCTTGTGAGCTCCGTTTGAAGGGGCTCACAAGTGGCCCCAGACGCATCCGTACTGCCCTAATGCATTCTGAGTGGATGCGGATCCGCTCAGAATGCATCAGTCTGGCAGCGTTCAGCCTCCGCTCCGCAAGCGGACACCTGAAGCGTGCAAGCGGACACCTTGCAGCGTTCGGGTGTCCGCCTGGCCGTGCGGAGGCAAACGGATCCATCCAGACTTACAATGTAAGTCAATGGGGACGGATCCGTTTGAATTTGACACTATATGGCTCAATTTTCAAACGGATCCGTCCCCCATTGACTTTCAATGTAAAGTCTGGACGGATCCATCTGAAGCTACTTTCACACTTAGAATTTTTTCTACAATATAATGCAGACGGATCCGTTCTGAGCGGATCCCAAGTCTGCATTATATGAGCGGATCCGTCTGGGCAGACCCCAGACGGATCCGCTTTGAACGCAAGTGTGAAAGTAGCCTTAGGTGTTAGCAGTATTAAGCACCTTGCTTCAATAACCTTGAATTGACATTCTCTGGCCTTGTGCTCTCCTTAATTTTCAATATTCACAAAATGTTCAGAAAACATTTTATTTTAAAATAGAGTTAGTAGATAGTCTCAGAACGGTAAGCCACTTGAAGTTATTCATTTCAATTCCGCTAATGTATTCCAAGCCTTTGTTGACACCTGTGAAGGAATTGTATTATTTCCATATTTATTGCAGACTATATATCACCATTTCTGTTTCAATGAATACTGAAAATAGAAACAAGGCCATGCAGTTTATTATGGTTTAGTCACATTTTTGCACACAAAGCTGTGAAGACACATCACTCACACTGTAGCATATATATTAGATAAAATGCAAAACAAAATACTTTTAGCTTTTACGTATCACTGAGGTGCCAACATCCTATGTAATATAAGTGGAGCAGATATGCCAATAGATCTTTCTTCATTCAATCTTTACAATGGTCTAACCTTCAGGAGAATATAATTTCTTTACAGTGAATTAAAATAGAGATTTTGCTCTTAAAGCACCTGAGGTGTCTGTAAAGATACACTTTACTGCATGGTTCTGTACGCTATTATTTGATAGTTATACCTGTTTTCATTCTGTAAGGCTTCATACCAGAGCCATTACTATAGGAGGCAAAGGGCAGTCACAATGGGATCCAAGAGATTAAGGGGTATCCAACTGTTTCATATGAGGAAACCAGTACAATAAATGACATGTAATAGTTGAGGGACTCTGTTGCAGATTTTGCACTGGGGACCAGAAGCTTTAAATTATCTCACTACTTTGTTCACATCTGTGCTAGTCCTCACCATGTTCTCCTTTTAACAGCAAGTATATCATAATTTGCATAGTCCATAGTCATGCTTTCAAAAAGAACAAAGACCTGACAGAGACTAGATGGACAAGTTAGAATACAATGTAATCCATTAGGATTCATTAATGTCTGCTTCAAGTAGATCTGCTAAAACTCTCATGATCCCTGATTGGAGAAGAGCATGAGCCTGATTGGAGCAGAGTAATAGGTTCGACTTACCAATGCTTCCTTTCTCATAGTTATTATTTCTTTATACTTAATGTATTATAACTGTGCAACACTTCTCATTTAATGCGCTTACAGTCAAATAATTTTTACATATCCTACCTAAAATCTGTGCCTTAGTATGAATATATTAGTCTATAAGACAATCCCCTGCACTGTGTGGGTTAGTGTACAGATCATTCTTTGAATATCTGGTTAGAAAGACTATAGGTTAATTCTGAAATCCCTATCTACGCTGTGCAGAATAAGTAACATTTGAATGGTAAATTGCTATTTCTGGTTATATTTATCAGTCCACTGAACTAGAAAAATAATGGCAGGAGGCTTAATGTGTGCTTTGGATTTCAAATCTAAATCTCCCCGCAGAGCAGTGTAAAATGTTTGTTCCTAAAATGAACATTTAATGCTTTGCATATACTTAAATGAAAAGCTATTCTTTTTCGTAAGCGGTATTGACACCATAGTGTTCTGCAGAAAGTATAATAAGGGGCACCCCTTGAAACCTTCTCATAAGTCTTTAATAAAAGTAGAGTTAAAATACACACATATTGTCTTCATACCTGAGAAGCATTTCTTTTAGGTAGCTTGAAAAGATGGAAAAAATTAAGTCTGCCCACTTTAATAAAAAAATAAAATATTATTGTTAGTATCATAGTAGCATAGTATATAAGGCCAAAAAAAAGACATTTGTCCATCCAGTTTGCCCTGTTATCCTGCAAGTTGATCCAGAGGAAGGCAAAAAACCCCTGTGAGGTACAAGCCAATTTTCCCCACTTAAGGGGGAAAAATTCCTTCCCGACTCCAATAAGGCAATCAGAATAACTCCCTGGATCAACGACCCCTCTCTAGTAGCTATAGCCTGTAATATTATTACGCTCCAGAAATACATCCAGGCCCCTCTTGAACTCTTTTAGTGAACTCACCATCACCACCTCCTCAGGCACAGAATTCCATAGTCTCACTGCTCTTACTGTAAAGAATCCTTTTCTATGTTTGTGTACAAACCTTCTTTCCTCCAGACGCAGAGGATGTCCCCTCGTCACAGTCCTGGGGATAAATAGATGATGGGAAAGATCTCTGTACTAACCCCTGATATATTTATACATAGTAATTAGATCTCCCCTCAGTCGTCTTTTTTCTAATAACCCTAATGTTGATAATCTTTCAGGGTACTGTAGTTGCCCCATTCCAGTTATTACTTTAGTTGTCCTCCTCTGAACCCTCTCCAGCTCTTCTATATCTGCCTTGTTCACAGGAGACCAGAACTGTACACAGTACTCCATGTGTGGTCTGACTAGTAATTTGTAAAGTGGTAGGACTATGTTCTCATCGTGGGCATCTATGCCCCTTTTGATGCAACCCATTATCTTATTGGCATTGGCAGCAGCTGTCTGACACTGGTTTTTACTGCTTAGTTTGCTGTTTATTAAAATTCCTAGGTCCTTTTCCATGTCAGTGTTACCAGTGTTTTACCATTTAGTATGTACGGGTGATTTGCATTATTCCTTCCCATGTGCATAACCTTACATTTGTCAGTGTTAAACCTCATCTGCCACTTCTATGCCGAATCCTCTAATCTATCCAGATCCATCTGTAGCTGTATAGTGTCCTCTTCAGTGTTAAATACTTAACACAGTTTAGTGTCATCTGCAAAAAAAATTTATTTTACTATGCAAGCCTTCTACAAGATCATTAATAAATATATTGAAGAGAATAGAGCCCAATACTGACCCCTGAAATACCCCACTAGTGACAGTGACCCAATATGAGTGTGTACCGTTAATAACCACCCTCTGTTTTTTATCATTGAGCCAGTTATTTACCCACATACAGACGTTTTTTCCCAGCCCGAGCATTTTCATTTTATATACTAAGCTTTTATGTGGTACAGTGTCAAATGCTTTGGAGAAGTCCAGATATACGACATCCATTGATTCGCTACTGTCAAGTCTAGAACTTACCTCCTCATAGAAACTGATTAAATTAGTTTGACATGACCGATCCCTTATGAAGCCATGCTGATATGATGTTATTTGCTCGTTTTCATTGAGATCCTCCAAGATAGCATCTCTTAGAAAACCTTCAAACCGTTTACCCTCAACAGATGTTAAACTTACCGGCCTATAGTTTCCGGGGTCTGTTTTTGCACCCTTTTTGAATATTGGCACCACATTTGCTATGTGCCAATCCTGTGGAACACTCCCTGTCAGTATAGAGTCTGTAAATATCAGAAATAAGGGTCTGGCTATAACATTATTCTCTTAGGATATGAAGGTGTATGCCATCTGGCCCTAGTGATTTGTCTATTTTAATCTTTTTAAGTCGCTGTTGTACTTCTTCCTGGGTCAGACAGGGCACTTTTAATGGGGAATTTACCTTTACATTCTGTTAAATTGATTCTTTTACAGCAGTGAACTATAAAGAAGCAAAATACTGGAGTAGATTTATCAAAACTGGTGTAAAGGAAAACTGACTTAGATTCCACCTTATATTTTTCCAAGCTGCTTTGCAAAATAAAAGGTGCAATTTGATTGGTCGCCCTGGACAACCATGCCAATTTTCCTTTACATCAGTTTGATATATCTCCTCTAATATACAGTTGCAAGAAAAAGTATGTGAAACCTTTGAAATTATATGGATTTCTGCACAAATTGGTCATAAAATGTGATCTGATCTTTATCTAAGTCACAACAATAGACAATCACAGTCTGCTTAAACTAATAACACACAAAGAATTTAATGTTACCATGTTTTTATTGAACACACCATGTAAACATTCACAGTGCAGGTGGAAAAAGTATGTGAACCCCTAGACTAATGACATCTCCAAGAGCTAATAGGAGTGAGGTGTCAGCCAACTGGAGTCCAATCAATGAGATGAGATTGGAGGTGTTGGTTACAGCTGCCATGCCCTATAAAAAACACACACCAGTTCTGGGTTTGCTTTTCACAAGAAGCATTGCCTGATGTGAATGATGCCTCGCACAAAAGAGCTCTCAGAAGACCTACAATTAAGAATTGTTGACTTGCATAAAGCTGGAAAGGGTTATAAAAGTATCTCCAAAAGCGTTGTAGTTCATCAGTCCATGGTAAGACAAATTTTCTATAAATGGAGAAAGCTCAGCACTGCTGCTACTCTCCCTAGGAGAGACCATCCTGTAAAGATGACTGCAAGAGCACAGCGCAGACTGCTCAATGAGGTGAAGAAGAATCCTAGAGTGTCAGCTAAAGACTTACAAAAGTCTTTGGCATATGCTAACATCCCTTTTAGCGAATCTACGATACGTAAAACACTAAACAAGAATGGATTTCATGGGAGGATACCACTGAGGAAGCCACTGCTGTCAAAAAAAAACATTACTGCACGTTTACAGTTTGCACAAGAGCACTTGGATGTTCCACAGCAGTACTGGCAAAATATTCTGTGGACAGATGAAACCAAAGTTGAGTTGTTTGGAAGAAACACACAACACTATGTGTGAAGAAAAAGAGGCACAGCACACCAACATCAAAACCTCATCCCAACTGTGAAGTATGGTGGTGGGGGTATCATGGTTTGGGACTGCTTTACTGCGTCAGAGCCTGGACGGATTGCTATCATTGAAGGAAAAATGAATTCCCAAGTTTCTCAAGACATTTTGCAGGAGAACTTAAGGCCATCTGTCCACCAGCTGAAGCTCAACAGAAGATTGGTGTTACAAAAGGACAACGACCCAAAGTATAGAAGTAAATCAACAACAGAATGGCTTAAACAGAAGAAAATACGCCTTCTGGAGTGGCCCAGTCAGAGTCCTGACCTCAACCCGATTGCGATTCTGTGGCATGACCTCAAGAAAGCGATTCACACCAGACATCCCAAGAATATTGCTGAACTGAAACAGTTCTGTAAAGAGGAATGGTCAAGAATTACTCCTGACTATTGTGCACGTCTGATCTGCAACTACAGGAAACGTTTGGTTGAAGTTATTGCTGCCAAAGGAGGTTCAACCAGTTTTTAAATCCAAGAGTTCACATACTTTTTCCACCAGCACTGTGAATGTTTACATGGTGTGTTCAATAAAAACATGGTAACATTTAATTATTTGTGTGTTATTAGTTTAAGCAGACTGTGATTATTGTTTTGACTTAGATGAAGATCAGATCACATTTTATGACCAATTTGTGCAGAAATCCATATCATTCCAAAGGGTTCACATACTTTTTCTTGCAACTGTATGTATTTTTACTACATTTCAACACCACAATGGTCTATGCAGAAAACTAGAGAGAAGAGATGAGCATAAAATGTGTTTGTACAAGCCAACATGCAATTAGATTTTTGTATGAATCAATTCTACCTGAATACAGGGAATGTACTAGAATATACATTGAACATACTCGAATATACATTGAATTCTCTCTCTGGAAAAATTCTCCTGAACCGAATTTCAACTAATGTGGGTTCTAATGAATCAGATTTTCTTTTTAAAAAAAAAGTCTGGATAGATTTTTATTTATTAGAATCGTTTCACTCATTTCTACTACAGAGATCCATGCTATATTTATTTATCAACCACAATTTTAAGATTTTATGAACATTACTGAAAGTGAATGTGATATTTAAGCGTGAAATAAATATATATATTCTTTTTTCCATTTTAGGGTGAACCCGGTGAAGCTGGAAACCCAGGTCCACCTGGAGAAGCTGGTGTCTCTGTAAGTTATTTTGCAATAAGGCTCATAATTATTTCTGCATCTAAAATGGGAATTTGTCTATGATTGAATGATTGAACAGGAGAAAAATAATTCATGGAAAATTTCAGTAATTGTGGTGTTGGGGTGGTCAGAGATATCCATGTAGTCAAAATGACCATTTGTGCCACTGGTTAAATTTGAGCATAAGTGGTAGAGGCTTTTTAGTTGCACAGGACCTTTATTACATTGTATACTGCACTGCTATCTATATTCCTTAAAGCCTAGATTGGACCAGGCAGCCTTAAAATGTGGCAGAGAATGTCTCAGGTTGTATGATAAATCTGGCACATATTTAGACTAAGTTTGCACCATCAAATGGTTGGCCTAGTTTGTTTTTTTTCTACTGAATTTTGGTGAAATCTGGTGAATTTCACATTTTAGGCCCAATCCCTTTTCCATTTTGCCATGCCACGTCCTACTAGGCTGCACCCCTTTTTCAAGTGAGTCTGAAAATATTGCAGAAAACCTATCTGCTAAAAATTGTGCCACTTTTTTAGATAGGTTTGAAGTACAGACACATTAGTAAATTTTGTACTTTGTTTATTCAGGGGAAAAAACACATTACAGTTGTGCTTTGATAAAATTGAGTCAGTATTGTAAATGAATTTCCCATTTGATATTAAATAATGTTGATGTTCCATAATTGTTAGTCACAAACTTTTTACAACAAAAAACATGTTTTAAAGTATAATCTAAAATATAAACTCCCCCATCCCACTAAACTATGTATTGTTGTTGGGCAGTCCCAGTCTACATACAAACAATCATTTTTTAACACATAATAGCCATATGGATGGAAAATTGCCTCCAATGGATTTTAATGCATTCAAAACTTTGCATTGTGACAAAATTATTTCTTCTCTTCTTCCCTTGAAGAATTGTGAATCTAGTAATAAAATTATGGTTATTTAACACCCCATAAGTAAAACTCACTTTCCTAATGTGACTGTCTAATTTATTGGGTATCTTATGATCATGTCTCCTTTACTCAAGCATATTGGCTACTTCCCATTAACTGTCTGGAGCTTAAGAACTGCTTTGAAAGCAAAGAACAGAGCTAAAGAGAAATTAGCCTTGGGATTTGAGGGATGACATAGATTCATTAAATAAAGACTGTACAAGGCTTTCAAAGCTTCTGGGTTTTTATAATCTGTACAATAGCAAAAATAAGGTTTCAGTCAGTTTATAAAATTGCTACAAAGGACTTAATCTTCTTACTGTATATCCCCAGAAAGGCTTTACAAGCTCTAAACATTTCTAAAACCATATAATCTGCAATCCTCATGTAATTTTCTTATATATACACAGGGCCCCAAAGGTGAAAGAGGAGAAAAGGGAGAAGCTGGACCTTCAGGGGCTGCAGGACCTGCTGGTCCCAAAGGTCCACCCGGTGATGATGGTCCCAAAGGAAATCCCGTAAGTGTACCATTCAATTATTAGTATTTTCATGTTTTCTAAAAAAATCGTTATGTACAGTATGAAACTCACAATGTCTCCATCCTCCTCCAAACTTTTTAGGGTCCCGTTGGTTTCCCAGGAGATCCTGGTCCTCCCGGAGAACCTGGTCCAAGTGTAAGTATAATGAGTTAGACCCATCCACTATGAGCCTGAATTTTTTATCTTAATTTTTTAGCTGAATTTACCCTTATATTACAGCAACAAATATTGATTACATATGTACGTAGATACTGATATGAACATGGTTAAAATAAGAGGTGGCATATTTTTATAGGCCTACTTATTATTTAAGGTAGGTCAAAATATAATCATGAAAAAAATAGCACAGATAATAGACATATTTTGGTTGTTCAGTTTTTAGTTGCAGAATAGCATTTATAAGATGATTAGTTGCTGTGGGCAAGACAACTTTTCCCATTTAAACTGCTATTACACATTTCATTGGCATATAAACTATTACACATTTCATTGGTTATAATCATAGTATTACAAGAGGAAGCTATGGTAATACACTACCAAGTGATCTATAAAACTCTTAGTTAAAGGGTCATTTTCATCAGAGATAACCCCTTTCAAAAAATGCAAAGGGTAGGTCAGTCTGCCATTTGTCCTGGGTCCTGCTTCCAAGTACCCATGATAAACAGCTGATTTTGCTTAAAGAAGCTGCAGGGAAAATGTAGTATGGTGGAGATTTTGCTGAATGGTGATCATGTAAAACAAGGACTGTTGTAGTCTGTTGTAGAACAGGAACCTCAAAGAAAAACTCTCCATTCTCACTTATAGAAGGCAGACCAGATACTGGGACTTCCACCTCTATGATGTCCATATGCCTGATAAATCATATGGACAGTGGTTGGATCTAACAAATCACCTTAAGTGTATTGATCTTTCAGTTTTGCAATTTTTATAGGGAATGTGCATCAGAAAAAGACCTATTGTTTAAATGAGCATTTTTTTGTTTAATGTATTTTTGTAGATTTTTTAAATTATACATATTTTTACAAACTCCTAAAGTCCTGCAGTTTTCTTACTGGCCACCAAAACTGCTATATACAGTAGATAACACAGGATCACTTGGTAAACAATGATGAACATAGCTTATCTACCCCTATCACTGCACAGTTACCTCTGCACAGGCCACAGGACATGTATAGAAAAATCTCCCAAAGATGTCAATGAACATCTCCTGTCTATTATGTCCATGTAGCTGATGTAAATCATATCTCTTACTCTGTTAAGAGCAGCACAAGCACAATGGCTGCCTCCATCCATGCATAAAAATATTTTTAAAAAAATTATACAATCAGAAAATAATAAATTACAAAAAGACTACTTATCATTATCTGGTTTTAATTGCCGATGAACTATAGGCAATATATTCCCTTTAAGACAGTCAGCACTCATGGGCTGAAATCCTCATACTTTATGCATATTTCTCATATGGTAAAGAAAGCTTTTGTTATCAAATAGAAATGTGTTCTGGACATATTTTAATAGCACAGAAGCAACATTAAGTCCAACTCCTAAACTCTCTAGCTATATCTGCTGAATTTTCATGAGCTTCATGTTCAAGACCTGCTCAGAAGTTTGCATAGGATAGACTTTATTTGCAGAGTCATTTTATATTGACAACAGTTTTCTTTTTAGAAGCTGCATGCCATTTCATTCACAGATTTTATAATTATCTTCACTTTTATATGTTTACTGAAGGGTGTAGATGGCGGACCTGGTGATAAAGGTGAAGACGGGGAATCAGGCCAACCTGTAAGTATTAGTGTATTTTATTAAATGTTCAGATTCCTTTTTGGCCCAGGTGATATACACAATTTTGTCTATTCATAGTATAAAATTCTAAACTAGGCCATATATTTTCAAACTTGTATATCTGTTTCATATCCTTGCTATATTACCATTATTTTGTGTTATTTTATAATTACAGGGTCCTCCTGGACCATCTGGAGAATCTGGACCACCAGGCCCTCCCGGCAAAAGGGTGAGTTTAGTTTAGTTGCGTGCAAACATATGAATAGTCTTTGGATTAGCAATGTTAGATATCCGCACACTATAATCTTGAAAGCTTCAAGGTGAGACAAATGAAAAAAGCTTTCAAATTGAATAAGATCTAAATAGTCATAGCTAAGGGAGTACAAAATGATTATAGTTGGACAGAATAGAATATTGATTGATTCAACTACCATACATATTGTGTAAGTAACAAATGAAGGAAGGCAACAACGGTTGGCATTAAAGCCACATGCCACAATTATTATATTAACCATACAGATAGGAAAACATACCCTCTGGTGAACTTTGGTAGTCATAGTCTGTAGCCTGAAATAGCAAAATATCTTATAAAGTATTTTAGTACAGTGAAGCACCTGGGCATTGTTTAACAAAAGCTCTGGGTGCTGACATGAACTTGTCATATCTTCTCTGACAAAGCAATAAACTGTGCACTCCTCCATTATTTTACATTTTTGGTGGACTATTGTAGGCCTACACAGAAACTCAAAATACTATAGACTCAATATAGTTCATCAATAAAACTCTGTGGATGGATGCTGGTGGATTAATTTAAATTGGTTTTCTGGGAGTAGAATATTTGTCACCTATCCTCGGGTTCGGTTATCGATATTTGATTGGTGGAGTTCTAACTTCCAGCACCGCCATCAATCAGCTGTTTGAAGACCACAGCATACCAAGCACCATCACATCATACCGAGCACAGTACTCTTCATTATACATTGCCTGTCCAAAAAAAAAGTCACCACCTGGATTTAACTAAGCAAATAGTTATTATGAGCCTCCTATTGGATAATTACTGCATGGGCGATTATCTTTCAGCTGGCAATAAGTAATTTAACCCCAACTGGTGCAATGAGTTGCTTTTCATTTCTTACACAACCATGTCGAAAGACACATCTCGTGGTCGTGGAAAAGATGTTAGTCTGTTTGAGAAGAGTCAAATCATTGGCATGCATCAAGCAGAGAAAACATTTAAGGAGATTGCAGAAACTACTAAAATTGGGTTAAGAATTGTCCAATGCATTAGTAAAAACTGGAAGGATAGTGGGGACCAATCGTATTCGAGGAAGAAATGTGGCGGGAAAAAAATGATCGTGATCTGCAATGACTTAAACGTTTGGTGAAATCAAATCGAAGAAAAACAACAGTAAAACTCAGGGCTATGTTTAATAGTGAAAGAAAAAGCATTTTCACATGTACAATGCAAAGGGAACTCAAGGGATTGGGACTGAACATCTGTTTAGCCGTAAGAAAACCACTAATCAGTGAGGCAAACCAGAAAAAATTGCTTCAATTTGCTAGGGAGCATAAAGATTGGACTCTGGAGCAATGGAAGAAGTTCATGTGGTCTGATGAGTCCAGATTTACCCTGTTCCAGACTGATGGGCGCATCAGGGTAAGAAGAGAGGCAGATGAAGTGATGCACCCATCATGACTAGTGCCTACTGTACAAGCCTGTGGGGGCAGTGCTATGATCTGGGGTTGCTGCAGTTGGTCAGGTCTAGGTTGTGCTCCAAGAATGAGGTCAGCTGACTACCTGAACATACTGAATGACCAGGTCATTCCATCAATGGATTTTTTCTTCCCTGATGGTACGGGCATATTTCAAGATGACAATGCCAGGATTCATCGGGCTCAAATTGTTAAAGAGTGGTTCAGGGAGCATAAGACATCATTTTCCCACATGGATTGGCCACCACGGAGTCCAGACCTTAACCCCATTGAGAATCTTTGGGATGTTCTGGAGAAGGCTTTGCGCAGCAGTCAGACTCTACCATCATCAATGTAAGATCTTGGTGAAAAATTAATGCAACACTGGATGGAAATAAAGATTGTGACATTGCAGAAGCTTATCGAAACAATGCCACAGCGAATGCATGCCGTAATCAAAGCTAAAGGCTTTTTTTTGGACAGTCAGTGTATAACGACTGTGCTTGGTATTGCAGCTCATGCCCATTCACTTGAATGGAACTGAGCTGCACATAGGCTATATTTCCAATGAATGTGACATCAATGGCCTAGGAAGAGGCCACAAATCTCACTTGTGCGCTGACCGCTTTTGACAGCTGATCTGCGCAGGTGCCAGGAGTGGGGCTCCCAAGATTAGGTATTGATGAACTATACTGCGGATAGGTCATCAATATTTTACTCCTCGAAAACCCAGATTTGAGAAGAAAGTTGTGTATAAATGTGTATGTATCACAAACCACCATGTATGTAATTCCTGGTATATGTATAAACTTTTCTTTCAGGGACCTCCTGGTGCTCATGGTGCAGAAGGCAGACAAGGAGAGAAAGGTGCAAAGGTAAGGGTATACAGTATATTCTGTTACATTTTTAGAGCTTTCCATTTCCATATTTATTTACTTTAGAACATTCATCATATTTTCTAATATATAAAATTGTTTCTTTAAGGGTGAAGCTGGTGCTGAGGGACCTCCTGGAAAGACAGGGCCAGTCGGAGCTCAGGGACCAGCAGGAAAACCAGGTCCTGAAGGTCTGAGAGGAATTCCAGGACCTGTGGTGAGTGTATACAGTGTTACTACAGGTTTACTATGCATAAAAAGGAAATGTAATGATTTCCATGTACTTAAATATCTTTCATTAGACATAATGTAAACCTATGGGTATACAGATAAGATTTCAATATTTTTATGATGTATTAGCAGATTTGGTGTGTTCATGTGGTCTATTCTGTTTAGGGAGAACAAGGTCTTCCAGGTGCTCCAGGACAGGATGGACCTCCAGGTCCAATGGTAAGTGACAAACGCATGTTTTAATGATATGGTATGGTATTAATGTAGTGCCAAGCACTGTCACTGTCCGAAGGCGTCGGATGCTAATTATAATTTAGGTATTTATTTATTTGCT
This sequence comes from Bufo bufo, assembly GCF_905171765.1. Classification (NCBI taxonomy): domain Eukaryota; kingdom Metazoa; phylum Chordata; class Amphibia; order Anura; family Bufonidae; genus Bufo; species Bufo bufo. The sequence continues at coordinate 81,572,154 of NC_053397.1, forward strand.
GTAAAATACAATTATCTTGTACTACACAGGGCAACATGGCTATAAAGGGATATTCCAGTATTTTAGAAATGGTGACTTATTCTCATGATAGGCCATCAATATTAGATTGGTGGGAATTCAACAACCTGCATTCCAACAAGTCAACTGTTCAGGAGTACTACACAGCTCTGCCCATTGTGTAATGGACAGGACTGCCTACTGCATTGTTGCTCCCAGTAACCTGCACAGTAGCAGCACTGCAGTACCCAACTCTATCCACTGCACAATCGAGCTTTTTCTGAACAGCTGATAGGAGGGGGAGTGGGCCTATCCTGAAAATAGGATATCACTAACAAAATACTGGAAAACACATTTAATGTAAGTTTCTAGGACATTGTATAAAAAGTTGACATTGTTCCTGGACTTTTCCTTATATCATGTGGTAATTAAATATTCAATATAAATAATACTATTGTACTATTATATATATTAGACATTGGCTCTTGGCACAAAGGGGCCACAAAAGTGCTTCCCTGCTACCCTATAAAAAAAGCTTTCAGAGGCTACTTTTGGGTCATGTACCTCTTGGTGAGAGATTGTTGACTGCTGGACATGCCTCTATGACACACATGCCTCCATGGCACACTGGACTGAGAGAAGCAGGGTGAATTACCCACCATCTAGGCCTTTCTGACCTAGCTGTTAAGTGTTGTTAAGAGCAGTGGTTACATGAGGGCATACATACGTGGCAAATTGGCTATGGACAGTCCAGACAGACTACCAGTAGAGAGGATTATTTGATCTGCTGACAAGTACAAGCTGCTTCGTTGTCCACCATCCAGACTCAGGTGGAATCTACATTACACACTCCTGTCTCTCCCCAGATCATTTCCAGGTACTTAGCACTGCAGATGGAAATTTTGTGTGATTGCACCCTTTATGCGTCCTGCCATTGACAGCCAGCCACTATCGTGGCTGCCATTTACAGCCAGCCACCGTTGTTTGCAGTTGTTTCCTTAACAACAAACCTGGACTACTACAGCTTGGAACCTTATCATCTTTAGCGATTAATGGTTCTGTTTGGGATCCCACGATGGTTGGGTTTGAGTATGGAGGTCTCATGGAAAGTGCTTCAATCCCGCATTTGCTGTGGAATGGCACACTGGCCCCACTGTTGTGGTGATGACATTGTATATGACGGTCATCATTTTTGTGATATGAGGAACATTAATAGCTCAACAATATGTGCAGGACATCCTGTGGCCACATTTGTAGCTAGTGATGGACGAACATCTGCCGGGCGGTTTGCGAACACGATCACGCGAACGCGATCAAATGTTCGCGAACTGCAAGTTCGCGGCGGGTCTAATTCATTTTACTGGCAGGCGAACCTGAAAAACCTTCAGCTCATATTTGCAGCCAAGAAATAATTACTAGAAGTGCACAAATAGTCCCACAACATGGACAATGACATACCAGATGTATTATTCGAATTTGCGATCTCCATTCATTATTTTTTTCAATGCGAAATATCGGCAATATAATTTTCGCGTACGCTCATGTGCAAATGCACTATACAGTACCCAAATGCACTATAAGGAAAGTATATTGGTATATAACACCCCGCTTCAATCAGTATATCACACCAGTAGAAATTATTTGTTCCAATAACGCTTGTACCTCTATATACCTGCAGTATCGCAGCAGAACCGCACACAACTGCCGCACAATACAAATGCACTATAATATACTTTCTAACATAGAAAGTAAATTATAACTTTGTGCAAGGAACGCAATCCATTAGAATATACATGAAGATAAAACGTAACCTTTAATAATTTTATTATGAGGGTCCATTCACACGTCCGTAAGTGTTTTGCAGATCCGCAAAACACGGACACCGGCAATGTGCATTCCGCAATATCTGCAATTGCGGACAAGAATAGGACATGTTCTATTTTTTTGCGGAAACGGAAGCACAGATGCGGAAATGCGGAACCGCAAATGCGGATGCGGACAGCACATTCCGGCCCCATTGAAAATGAATGGGTCTGCACCCGTTCCGCAAAATTGCGGAATGGATGCGGACCCATTTTGCGGACGTGTGAATGGAAAAGATATCCCTCAAAATGAAAATAAATTAAGGTATTAAAGTTAAGCAAAAAGCATAGATGTGGTAGGCAATAACAAGTGCTCGGCGGCACCAAACAGAAACCATATGTCCTACCACAATCCAGGGGGTTCCAGTGCACATTCATGAATCCCGGAGGGAAAGCCAAAAACATCTATCCCTGGGCTAGAAGATGATGTGGTATTGAAGTACAGGGTGGGCAAAGAACTGTCCCCAGTGGCGACTCTAGGAACAATATATAGGGGGTGGCACAAAGATACCACAGTCAAAAATGGGGGGGGGGGCAAAAACAAAATAAGTATATATAAATAATATTACAAAATACGAGAGAATTGCGGTATGCAGGGATACATTTATAATAAAACAATTTACTTACAAAAGAAGCTATTCAGTCGTCTGCTGTGCCGTCCTCTGCTTGCTTCCGCAGGTGCACTGTTATGGTGGATCTGTGCAAGACACACTGTTATGGGGGCATCTGTTGATGACACATTATGCCTCTCATAGCCTAACCACAGACCACCCGCCCTGATAAGAGCGACCCCGTCCAGAACCATACCCTATATAAAAATGGCCCTAGTAAGCCCCTAGCCCCTAGGCCCCTGACTTCCAGGTAATCACTATATAGATCTATGTGTTTTTGACTCATTATAAAAGCATATTATAAGTATATAGCACCCCTCTGTGTATCACACATATTGATAGCACACCTATACTAGTCCTTAAAATGACTTTTGTGGCCCTATTAGCTAGCGTTTGGTGTCCCTAACAGACTGTCCCTGCTCCACACAGCGACCTCTCCCTACACTGGCAAAACACTGAATGTAAAATGGCGGCCAGATCAGGTTTATTTATAAGGTAGGGGGTATGAAATGTCTCAATTGGCTGTCCTGTACCACCTGATGGATGTGTCATGGGTCAAAGTTCTTCATAATGTAAAAGAATATGACGGGCGCAAATTTCTTCATATGTTCGCATGTTCGGCGAATCACGAACACGCAAAGTTCGCCGCGAAACGACCGCCGGGCGAACCGCAAGGCCATCTCTATTTGTAGCCTCTCATGGCAGGGCTTCTAACTGGCATTATTCAGCAGGATAATGCTCGCCCAGACACTGAAAGAGTTTCCATGAATGTCTTCATCAGATTGGCAATAAATCTGATGATTGGGCAGCCAAATAAGATTGAAATCACTCAATTATGGTACCATCTGGGATGCCAGCTTCTGCAACCTACAAGTCTGCAGGATCTATAGGCCCAGGTGCAACATCTGTGGGAAAATGTGCTACAAGATAACATAGGGAGCATGCATGCCTCCATGTCCAACCGTAACTTATTTTGTATCCAGGCTAGAGGTGGCTCAACAGGGTACCAGAGCCTCCTTTCAAATGTTCCGTTTTCCCCAATCAACTTATTTTTAACTTAAAGGGTTTGTCCGGGTTCAGACCTGAACCCGAATATAACCTCTTCTTTACTCATTTACTCTATATCAGTGGAGCATCGGAGCATTTCCTTGCTCCGATGCTCCCCCTTGCCTTGCATTGCATCTCACATAGCAATGTCTGTTTGTTTACTGCTGGTGACGTACCAGGCTTCTCATCACTATGCTAGGTGGAGACTTCTGCCTAGCAGAGAGCCCGGTGACATCACCGGCACAGATGGGTGGTGTATAGTGCTTCCCTAAGCTGTTTTAGAGGCAGGTACTATTGGCAGTAAACAAATAGAACTTGACCTGTGCGATGCAGTGTGAGACAAAGGCGAGCATTGTAGCAAGAAAATGCTGTGATGCTCCATTCATATAGAGAAAATTAGTAAAAAACAGTTCATATACAACCCCTTTAATTGATTACAGCATTTTTGACTGATTGTATATACAGTATATATATATATATATATATATATATATATATAGAGAGAGAGAGAGAGAGAGAGAGTACACATATTTCAGTTATTTTCATTTTTCAATTTGTTTGACAGATGTTACAATGTATATTTGTTTTCTTTAGGGTCCACCTGGACTTCCAGGTCTGAAAGGTGATCCTGGTACAAAGGGTGAAAAGGTACCGTATTTTTTTCCATTTACTGTACTATTAATTTCCTATTCTTTTGTGAAAACTTTGAATCCCAGACTGTATAATGTAACTGAGAAGCTATAACAATTATTAAAATGATGGCGTTTGCATTCTAGCTTCTCTAGTACTAAGGGTTATATATGCAAAGTATAGAATTTGGTGTTTAGTTTAGTAGTGGACATTCATTTTGGTCAGACCATTTGAAATGTTGTGCCAAAATTATGCCCACATTGTGTAGCTGTTTTCAATTTTTAGGTCTGCCATTGATCCAATCCCCCCCCCCCTCCAACACCTCCAAAAATTTATAATGTCTATTTTTTTTTTTTTTTATCATTGACAATTTTTTATGAAGGATGTTTTTTTTATTACTACCTCATAGAATTTAGCTAACATTTTCTTGTCTTCAATTACTTTTAGGGACATCCTGGTTTGATTGGTCTTATTGGTCCACCTGGAGAGCAGGGTGAAAAGGGAGACAGAGGACTTCCAGGTCCACAGGGAACACCTGGATCGAAGGGTGATGGTGTACGTGTGATTTTATTATACGTCTAATTTTTCTACTTTATATCATTAGTCTTTAAGCTTATCAATGTTTAGATGTTATACATAACCATGTCCTTAAACCTATGAAACATCTAAAGTCTAATCTTTCTCTAATAATATACCTTTCTAATTCCAATAGGGTATATCAGGTTCTGGTGGCCCCAATGGTCCTCCAGGTTCTCCTGGCTTGCCTGTAAGTATCCAGTAAAATATCCATGCACACTGAATAAATATAATACTACATAGAATACCATACATATCTGAACATATACAACTTATCAGAAGCATGTCTTTGAAGAATCATGATTTCAACATAAAATATTGTACAACTTGAGATTCATAGATTGAGCTTGTTATATTATGCCTGTTAGTTTCTACTGTTTCCACCAAGTGTCTGTCATAAAGCTTAGCTTGATCCCCCCCCCCCCCCCCCCCCCCGCCAGCAAAGTCTAACATGTTCATATGATTAAGCCAAATATACATTTTAATGATTTATCCACTATTATTATTTTATTGCAAACTTTTTAGGTCTATAATAGTTTTATTTTTATAGGCAGCTTTAGAATAAAACCCAAACTTATATAGACTAGGGTAGTTAGCAGTTTGATACTGAATGTTTGAAGTGAAATTTTGAATCATAAATTATTTTTAAGATTGTTTAATCAACCGGGTCATAAAAATGAAAAATTTTTGTTATATATTTCTAGGGCCCACAAGGTCCTAAGGGTTCGAAGGGTTCATCTGTAAGTATTTTGCACTTATCATTATATACCTGTCTATAATACTTTCATCTTTCTCTTATGGCATTCAAAATCCTCTGTGTTTTGAATCATTTACTGTATTCTTTGATCCTGATCCCAGGTTGCTATCTTTTGTCTCTGCTGGCTTTCCAACCCTTTAACTGTTTCATATATCATAGAGATGAATCTTCAGGTCTCTTCTACAATGTACCTTATTGCATTACCTTGATCTTCAGATATGTTTATTAGTTCTGTTTTCATTTCTTTTTTTGATATGTTGCTTGTAGGGTCCTGCTGGTCAGAAGGGAGATTCTGGTCTGCCTGGAGTTCCTGGTCCTCCGGTAAGAAACCCTAAATTAGTTTAAGTTTGATGATTGATTGGGGGATCCAAGCTGTTTATCTGTATTCTATAAAATATATTGTACTAACTTATGCTTTTGATACCTCAAAACTTTTTGGATCTTGCATCAATACATTAAATAATGTACAAATTTGTATGGAACTAGCTTTATGGAGAAATATAGTACTTTTATTAATTGTCCAAAAGAGAATCATTTTATGAGCAAAGAGGGACCGATGATTTGGGTAAAAAATAAGCACTGTCCCTTCAAACGAGGGACACTAGGGAAAAATGTTTTTGTTGTCATTGTTCTTGATTTCAACATAAGTATAACTTCTGGTCATCCAGCAGTAGAAGTAACTGGAATATTTTTTGTACAGGGTCCACCTGGAGAAGTCATCCAACCATTACCTATCCAGTCACCAAAGAAGACTCGCAGATCCCCAGATGGCATGATGGCTGATCTTGGAGACAACATTTTGGATTATGATGGAATGGAGGAGGTCTTTAACTCCCTCAACTCACTGAAACAAGATATAGAACGTATGAAGTATCCAGAGGGATCACAGAACAATCCTTCTAGAACATGCAAAGATCTCCAGCTATCTCATCCTGAGTTCCCTGATGGTAATTATGCATAAAAAGTGTTTTCCTACTGTTCCTCTAACATGTTACTATAGATCTTCTACATGCAATAAAAAAAACAACTGTGCAGTATAATGCATTTTTCATATATTCTCAAGCTCCATAAATTAATTTTTTTTAATACTGTTAATATTACACATGAATTCTATCTCATGTTGACCCACAGTCTTAATTTCATTAGTTGCTCATAAAAATGTGAAATCATATGCCTTGTAAATATTAATAGTATGTCTGACAGTGATCAGCCTTAGTGGATACAGCCTAGCCACTGAATATTAGACCACTGTTATGCTCCCTAGTTATACCTAATTAATGTGACCAATTTATCACGTGCTATCTGAAAAAATGGTCCTATTCTCATGTATTATTAGTCTGACTAAAATCGTTACAAACTAAGTAATATATTGGCTAGATTAGTGTATTCTTTTTATTTGTAGCAGTATGAGTTTCATGAAAGCTTGTCAATTTTAGTCATACCGTAAATCTTTTTTACTCTCGGGTCATTTCCTTGGTCCCAAAATGGCCAATGATTGAGGGTCATTTAACCCAACCCATTCATCAACCTATTTATATCCATTGAATAAGAGTGTGCATGGCAAGTCAAACTAGCACATGTGCAATGCGGTGTACAGTGTTATTCAAAGGACAGCACTGATGATCAGGTTGATCTACGTGACCCTTCATTAGTGATCAATTTGAGACCCGAACAACATGCTGGGGGTGTGGAATATTGGCATTCACAGTGGGCAGCACTATAGAAAACAGATTGGCAAATAAAAGTATATATAGCTATATATGTTGTTTCCAGTATATGTTGGAAAGTAAAGGTAAAGTAGCCATCTCTTTGAATGGTTAAGTGTTCACTACTGTGAGAGTTTGGCTTGTTTTATTTTTATATTTTATATTTATGCAAATATGTGGCATACATTTGTATATGACACACATTGACCTCTGTTATAAAAACATATATATATTTTTTTTACTGTAAACAGTAGTGTAATCTAAAACCCTAACCTGTTGCCTACACAAAAAAAAGTATCCTTAACATAATGCACAAAATATATTCCTAAATGACCCATCTATGCATATGCTTGCATATGTTTGCGCATATATAACAATGGGGAACTTTAATTCATTACATGGAAAAAAGATTAGTGAAAAGATAACGTAGCAAGTTGTATAGTAAAGAAAATAAACACCTCAGGTCCTTGTCCAGTATTCAGAGGTGGTGGACAACAAACAGCAATTTGACCAAGCTGTACATTAACCTCACTTTTTTTTATACATATACCACTGACAATTTTTACAAGATAGCATTAAATTCTCAGTTTAAACATCTGGAAATTCTGAACATACTGTTATGTTTTATTATTTATTACATGCATCCTTATTCTTTACTTTAGGTGAATATTGGATTGATCCAAACCAGGGATGCTCAGGAGACTCTTTCAAAGTCTATTGTAACTTCACTGCTGGAGGAGAAACTTGTATATTTGCAGACAAGAAGTCAGAAGGAGTAAGTTAGTCTGTCCATAATTTAGCATTATAGAATATTTTAGTTTCCATTTTAACCATAATCATAATGGTCTTGGATAACTAACTTGTCTGAATAAGAACGATACTCAGAGATCTTTTGGCACTTTGCTGCAATAAGGCAAACTCAGGAGTCTACAGCATCTGTAGCTCTAAAATACTAAGCAAAAGAAAGCATTTTTATTGGCTAGAAAGTTAATCATGAATCCTATTTAACTGTGTCATTGTTTGTCTAAATCATAGTTACCAATTGTTCTGCATGTCTTGTTGAATATAGGTACGGATTTCATCATGGCCAAAAGAAAACCCTGGATCCTGGTTTAGTGAATTCAAGAGAGGAAAGCTGGTGAGTTCATCAGTTCATGTTAAAGGGGTTGTGTAGTGCAAAGATATTGATGACCTATCCTCAAGACAGGTCATCAATATCAGATTGGTGGAGTCCGATTCCCAACACCACCATTGTTTAAAGGGACAGCATGTTAGCGCTGCTTCCACTTCAAAAATACCTGTACACCCTAGAAATCCACCTTTCTTGGCTAGTCTAACAACATTTCGGAGCCTACAGATAAAGCCACCATTATTTTGACTGGATAACATTACAGTAATACAACAAATCACACTAAAGGGACCACTATGGCACAATCGGTGTACACATAGTGCAGATTACATCTTTATATAATTTGTATAGAGGTTGCTAGTAGGTTGAGAAGAAATAAAGCATATATTAAAGAAAATACATTATATACAGGAGTTCTTGATACCTCTAAATTTAAGCTTGACATAGATACTTACAGTTGTCACCAGGTGACTTGTGCTCCATATCCATACTTAGTAGGGTCAGTTGTATTGCATAGAAAATAGTTGTTGGCCAAATGTTAAATTTTTGATGCATGTTAGTTACTAAATACACAACAAGAAGAAATCACAGCAGGCACTAATGAATGCGGTCCAATGTCAGCAACACTTCTCTTTCAGCAAACATGCAGTGAAATAGGTGGTGCTCTGCCAGAACTAGCCAATAATCGCATAAATAAATAGAAGCGGCACTCACCGAATCTTCACAAATCATAGCTTTATTACAGGTTAAAACACTGCGGATGCGGGTCACAATTTGACAAAGCGCAATCTTAGCGCAAAATGGCTGTTGCCTGATTTGCTGCAATTGTGACCCGCATCCGCAGTGTTTTAACCTGTAATAAAGCTACAATTTGTGAAGATTCGGTGAGTGCCGCTTTTTCCTTTTATTTATTTATGCAATTGTGTTAGTTACTAAATAGATTTAAACTATTTGAGGATTCAAGTCGGTATGTTTTCCACTGACACCATTGTCATTTCTACCCCATAGCTCTCCTACGTTGATGTTGAGGGGAACTCCATTAATCAAGTTCAAATGACTTTCCTGAGACTGCTCAGTGCCTCTGCTCGACAGAACTTCACCTACAGCTGCCACCAGTCAGTAGCCTGGCATGATGCTGTAAACAATAACTATGACAAGGCCCTGAGGTTCTTGGGATCAAATGATGAGGAAATATCTTACGACAACAGCCTCTTTATTAAAGCCCTGCACGATGGATGTGCGGTAAGTAAAGAAGATTATATATATATATATATATATATATATATTTATAGATAAAATATATAGAATTAATATGACTGTAGGTTCCAATACACATCATGTAGAAGTTGTATGTTTATTCACTTTGATTGTTGAAGGCACACTGATCATAGGCCCCTTCAATGTTTGTCAATTCGTATGTGCCTGGTACTGAAGCACAGACCCGTTTTAATCCCCTTCGTTCTGCTGATCATAGAGGTTTTGGGGATAGAGTACCTACCGATTATGGATTATTAGATCTCTAATAGTGTCAATTTCTTAGCACTTTTAAGAAAACAGAAATATAAATTCCTAATAAAATTTCTTTAACAGCAGCAGAAAACAACTTAAAATCTTAGGTTCCATGTCCAAGACAATGATTCATTTAGGACTTCTCAGTGGTTTAAAACCCCTTCTTCCAAAGGTTTCTATTGGTAGGAGGTTGAGTGGTAAAACCTTTAGGCAAATAGAAAGTCCATGCTTAGTGATTATCACTTTTTACCTGCTTGTACAAAAAATTCTGTAACAAGGTTATAACATATATATATAACTTTTAGAAAAGAATACATCACCTATTGACATTCAGGAAGAATCCTTCTTCCTTGCTAAATGAGAAGAAAAAGTGTTTTCCACATCAATAGGCACACATCCATGTTGAGCATTAATACATTTCCTTTGCTTTTGGCAGATCTTTGTCTTAATGTATTCTGATTAAATTACAAACGTGTGCAAATTATAGTAAAACGTGGAAATTAGACATAGTTATTGATGCAGCTGCTTGACTTACTCAAGACTTGTAATTATTAGATTTTCAGGTTTAGAAATATCTCTCAAGTTAACTTGGTTCAAATATTTGTATTTGAATTTTTATGTGAGGCAGTTGGGAAGATAACATGAAAATATACAGAAAAGTTGTTGCTACTGTATCCTATAATAAAGTTAATAGAAGGGAGTTTTTTAAGACTTGGCACATTTTTGCATAGACAGCTGTGAATTGTATAATAATTTTTTGCCTATAGTAAAGCTACAAAAAAAAAAATTGTTCCCAAATTATGTGGGCTCGAAGCTGATTCATATAAGAGATATTACATGGTGCTTTTTCTCTCTGTTCTGTATAATAAAGAGGGTCCCCAAATTGCTCTCCTCTATAATATCTATAAATAGGGGTGGTCTTAACTCCTTTCCAGCCACTGCTCTACATGTATGAAGGAAGCTGGGACTTTAAACATGATGCTCGCTCACGAGCTAAGCTAAGCACCATAGCTGCCAAATTTCTTCTGTTTTACACAGCAGATACCTGGAGGCAAAGTGCTGATGACAGACTTTTACACCTCTCAGATGCCATAATTGTGACCACAGTATCAGAGAGGTGAAACCCTGAGAGCTCTGCCCTATGGCTTCCCCACATTGAGATCAAAAGAGCCGTTTGGTTGCTGTGGCAGCCTCAGGCTCTCTGAAGAATCTGAGGCCTGCCACCGAGATGTCTATATAGAGCCCTACCTCAATGTAATGAGAGAAATGGCTGATTTGCTGCTTTTTCATCACTTTACCTCCAGAAAAAAAAAAAATGAATAAAAAGTGATGGTATCAATATGAATTACAGATTGCCCTCCTAAAAATGAGCCCTCACTCAGCCCCATAGACATAAATCTAAACATTATGGGAACATTTTTATTTTTTTACGTATGAAAACAAGAAAAACTATAAAAATTAGGTATCCCTGTGCAGACCCAAAGACTAAAATTAACAGTTCAGTTTTACCGCACAGAGAACATTGTAAAAATAAAATCAATAAAACTGAGGTGGGATTGCATTTTTTTCAAATGCCACCACCTTTGGAATTTATTTTCCAGCTTCTCACTATATTGTATAGACTATGGTACCATTAGAAAGCAAAACTTGTCTAACAAAAAAAACAAGCCCTCATGGCTATATGATAGGAAAAATAAAAAAGTAATGGCTACATAAAGGCAGGCAGTAAAAAAATGAAAACACAAAAGGTAAAAAGAGGTTAAAAAACTGTTCATATAAAGGATGCCACAGAGTTGTAAAAGGTACAAAAAAAGAGCACTAAACTGATAAGGGGAAAGGGGGACTTAGTTGTTAAGAAAGTTAAAAATAATTACATTTATTTAGTTTTGAGAAGAGACGTCTAAGGGGAACATGATTAACTTATATAAATATGTAAATGACTTGTAGAAAAATATGGTGAAAAGCTGTTCCATGTAAAATCCCCTCGAAAGACAAGGGAGCACTGCCTACATCTGGAGAAGAAAAAGTTCAGTCTCCAGAGGGGATGAGGTTTCTTTACTGTAAGACTTATGAATCTAAGGAATAATGCTTCAGGACATGGTCACATAAGGAACAATTAATACTTGCAAAAAAGACTTTGATGATTTCTCAGAACAGAGTAACATTAACACTGATGTAAATGTGTAGAATTCTTGTTTGGAGCATTTTTTCCAGTCCTGGGGGTGGAAAGGAAGGGATTATGGGTTTCTCACCTCCCATTAGATCAATAGGGGGAAACTTTTTATTGAAAATGTATCCATACACTTTCCCTTCATAGATAGACATGTTTTTTCAACTGTGCTGTGTAACTATATAACCACTTTGTGGAGGCAACATGACCAAGAGCTGTATTAGACTGGCAGATGAGCTTTACGATTTTCGAGAAGGAAGCGTTCCTTCCCAACAATTGCCTGTTCATCAGTGGAGGAGACCGCTGCAATTACATGAAGCAGTATCCTCCACAGTGTGGGGAGGACTGATAGCTAATGCCTTCACAAGTGCCCACACAGAATCATGGTTTGCTGGCAGCAGAGCAATTTTTGTGCTTGCATTAAAGATGTGATTGCCCAATAAATGAAGTTCATCGCGTAATCAGTGGCACTTCTAAGGCTGTATTACACTGACCGATATTTTGGCCACCAATCGCTAATAAGCGTTCGCATGAACGCTCGTTAGCAATCATTTGGCAATGTAATACTGCCGCTGCATGCCGAATGAACAAGCAAACACTCATGCTGTCTAATAGCTATCTGCTGCCGGCAAACCACTAGATAGTATGGGGACAAGTGACGGCATAACGATCGCTCCTTCCTATGCTCTGGAGGAAATTTCTGCATGTAATAGCAGCTGTCTCCTCCACTGATGAACAGGCAATTGTCGGGAAGGAACGTTTCCTTCTTGAAAATTTTAAAGCTCATCTGCCAGTCTAAGGCCTTTTTCAATTCCGCTATTGAGATCCGTCATATGATCTCAATAGCAGAAGAAAACGCTTTAGTTTTGTCCCCATTCATTGTCAATCGGGATAAAACTGAACTGAATGAAACATAATGCACTAAAATGCATTCCGTTCCTTTGGTTGCACTCCCATTGCGGACAGAATAACACTGCAAGCAGCGTTTTTCTGTCTGCGATGTGGTGCGGAGCAAGATGGATCCATTCTGACACAAAATGTAAGTCAATGGGGACGGCTCTGTCACCCATTGACTTTAAATGGTGTTTAAGACAGATCCGTCATGGCTATAGAAGACATAATACCCGTTCATGACAGATGCATGAGGTTGTATTATTGTAACTGAAGCGTTTTTGCAGATCCATGACGGCTCTGCAAAAAATGCTAATGTGAAAGTATCCTAATACAGGTCTTAGTCATGTTGCCTCCACAATGTGGTTATATAGTTACCCAGTACAGTTGAAAAAAAACATGTTTATCTATGAAGGGAAAGTGTATGGCTACATTATCGATAACATTTTTCCCATTGATCTAATGGAAGGAGAGAAACCCATAATCCCTTCCTTTCCACCCCCAAAACTGGAAAAACTAGCTAGCAAGTGATTGCCAGTAGGGAACGCTTCCCTCTCGATGATTGCTTGCTGATCTGCCTATCTAGGCTTTACACAGGCAGATCATCTCTAACAAGCTTTCCAACAAACGCTCGTTAGCAATGATCTGGCCAACCATCAGCCAGTGTAATACAGGCCTAAGTCATTGTTCTTGCAGAACTGCTATTCTGTTAACCATTGACTAATTCCTCATTGACGACTGTGGTAGTGGAGAATACCATTAAGGTGATTGTACAAAACCAGTTAGTTACAGAAAGTTCAGAAAAAAATTGACATATTATAGAAGTATATTGGGTAAGTACATAAATGGGAGCAGACCACTTTATTGACAAACATGGTATAAAATATATTACAATAGTTTTATATTTATTATTTTTATGTATGCAAACAATTTACTTTACCCTTAATAGTGATCACTAATGCTTACCATTCTTTTACAGCTGAGGAAAGGATATGCAAGAACAGTCCTTGAAATCAATACGCTGAAGATAGATCAGTTGCCTATAGCAGATGTTATGATAAGTGACTTTGGGGATCAGAACCAGAAGTTTGGATTTGAGGTCGGACCTGCCTGCTTCTTAGGTTGAGACTGGAATTTCGGACGATCAGCTTAATAAAAAGTGTAAAAAAAATCTTCAAAAAAAAAAGCGTCAGGCTTTGGATACCACCAGAGACATGTTCGCCACATGCAAGTTTTGAATATGGATTGTGCAGAGGGGAAGAAAAACTAAATACATAGCTCGCTGCATAAAGGTTACTTAGAATTTGCCAGGCGCCCTCATTTGGGGCAGAATCACATGACTTAAGCAGTTACAAAAATATGAAGGACTTAGATGTGATATAATAGAGACAGCTGTGTCATCCTTTCATAGGAAACGTTTGGTGCTGAAGAACATCCAAAAACAGGCTTCGTCCATCATAGGTGCTATTCTTGTACATGGGTTTACCAGATGCTGTATACATGTAGTTACTCTGCATACTTATTATCAGGCTTGCATGTCCTTTTCCAAAACTTGCATGTGACTCTGGGTTGAGCCATAAAACTAAGAAAAAAAACAAAACCCAAAAAGGTTCCCCACTGTCTAGACCGGATGCAGTGTCTGTACTGTGCAAAATACCTTGTAATTCCAGTGGACTCTAACCCTTCTGTCTGACTCCAAATAAAATCCCTTTGTATATATTGATGTGGACGACCTCTCTTATTTGCTGTTGCTAAACAAAATAAATCTATATATATATATATTTACATTCTCTATATATAAAGCCTCAGGTTGCCAAACTGGAAGACAGAAATGATAATCTTAAATTTCACTATTTTTGTGTTGCATTTTTCTTTTGCAAAATGAAACCATTTTGGTGCAATATTTGATGGTGCTAATACCTCATTCCAGGATGTTGTGACATGCATGTATATACCTAAAATAACTTTTTTTTAATTATTATTTGTGGTCGGGGTAAAATGTGTATTAAGAGAACTATTTCTGTATAAGATATTTGTCAATTTTGTGTGAAGGTCAAACGCACGTATATTTAAATTTATGTATCATCAAGGGTTGTGCAACTTCTAACGCGTAATAACTGGATGCGAAACAGTCATGTTATGAATTTGTTCAGTTTTTTTTTTTTTATTCTAGGCGTTTAATACCAGATGGACAGTATATATGTTAATAGTGCTGACTGCTATTTATAGCTATTCCAAACAGACACAGCAATAGGGTTGGCCAACAAGTTACTACGCTGTTGAACCCATGAATAGCTTTCAGATATTTATATACACAATTTTGTCAAGGTCATGTGATTCTACCTGGTTGCATAGCAACATAGGAGGCGCTTCTAGTAACGCCAGTTAATTTGACATCCAAATTCTGAATTAGTCTTCCAAACTTCTTGTGGTCTTTTCCTCCCATTCTGGTTTTAGCTGGCAAATAAAGATAAAGATTTTCACATTAAAAATTTAATTCTTTTGTAATTATTTTTCATAATATATGTAAGACTTGAAAATTGTGTGTTACTCTTTCATAAATAAACTGTTAAATTAATTGGTTTCAGATCCCGCTAGCTCATTTTCCCATGACATTTAATTAGCAGGATATAGAATAAACATTTTTCTTTTGCTGTTGAATATTTTTCTACAAAAAATGTTTCTGTCACCTCAGAGAAGATATGAAAATGTCATCAATAAATTCAAGTCTTGTTTACGTTAAATGCTCCTTTTATTTCTTAAAATAAATGCTGGGTCAAGCATAAAAACAAATCCCATTACAATAGTAAGAAATGGTCAGTTTCTTTGTGTTTTTTTTGCCTCAGCAAGCAGATTGTCACTGCAAGGTCCCATAAGCTGCTATTGATTTTCCATTTTAAACTGTCTCATTGTGACAGAAGATACATTGATGGAATTCATGAGTAGGGGCCTCAACTAATTCCACAATGATAAGACTATAATGTGTCCAAAACCCTTCCGTGACTGTTGTGATATCATCTTCAACACATCTCTACGTCTGATGAGTGTCCATGTTCTGGGGATCAATGGGGAGTCAAGCTTACTTTTGTCTAAATGAAATAGCAGAATATTTTGTAAAGTGTATTTGCACATCTCATGGTTCCTATCTAGCACAATCCAACACAACGGCATGTCTTATTACTGAAGAATCTCAGACTCTGACCAAGCTACCACAGAAAAGTTATGGCTAAATTTAGCAAATTCTGGAATCTCTCTCCAGCATTAGACTCAAGCAGTTACTTGCTTGAAGACCAAAACATCATTTAACACATTAGAAGGATGATTAATTAATGTGCATTTTTTTCCAATTAAAACTGATATGGAATTTGGGGTTGACTTCTGCAGGACATTTTAGTTACATACTTTTGGGAGCTCCCAATCTAAGTTCCCTATCAGTACTTCTTTGGAGTATGGAAGGAAACCGAGTACCGGGAGGAAACACAAGGAGAACATACAAACTCCATGTAGATGTTTTCCTGGTTTGAACCTAGGACCCCAGCGTTGTAAGGCACCAGTGCTAACCACTGAGCCACCATGCTGTCTATTGAAGCCTTCAAAATAGCTGTTAACATTCATTCAAGCAGCTCAATTTGATCTGCAATCATTTATGCTTCAAAATATTGAAGTTGCCTTATACATTTTTCTCTTTCATAACATTTGCTATGAATTATAACGGTTATATTAGCTCACAGAATACAATAACCACCTATATTTATCTTTCAGACAAGAGGCATCCACTTACAGTACAGCATTTGGAGATTATGTAAACTCAGTAGGTTACAGCAGTGAATGAGTAGACATAGAAATATGCATTCCTAATAGTTTACCATCATAGATCATTTACTAGTCCAGTTCATACTGGGAGATTCATATGTTAAATGACAATTTTTGCCTGGGAATAATTTTTCACACATTTTCTTTTGATACAAGGCAAAATGTTGATTTCACAAAGTTCAGACCTAATAATTATTACCTTTATTCTATTGCTCCCTCTTTGCAATTTATTATTAAATATAAAAAATCCAATGTACAAAAAAATTCTAATTACATAAGTTCCAAGTGTAATCCTTCCCTTCCCACTAACGCATACAACAGTACGAGAGGAAAGAATAAAACACACAGGGTAATACAGTACCACGTAGCTCTTACATCCAGTGATGTCCCCACTGATGTAGACATTCTCTTTCTTCATCTTCTCCATTCAGACCAGACCTGCATGAGGATTTCTTTCAGCTATCTCTTGTCTTTTTGTCTCTCATTTTATTTTGATAAGAGGTAACATGTTGATTTCACAAAGTTTAGACCTTACCATTATTACTTTTATTCTATTATTACTTTTTTCCAAGTTCCAACTGTAATTATTCACTTCTACCCTAAAGCATAAGACAGTACGAGAGGGAAGGATAAACAAAAAAAAACCTGACCCCAATGTCACCCCAATTTTCTTATATATATTTATTAGTTTGC
Organism: Bufo bufo; assembly: GCF_905171765.1. NCBI lineage: Eukaryota > Metazoa > Chordata > Amphibia > Anura > Bufonidae > Bufo > Bufo bufo. Next base: position 81,589,545 of record NC_053397.1, read on the forward strand.
CCATACACAATTTTTCTAAAGTTGTAAATTTTATTTCTAAAGTTAGAAATTACAGGTTTCAAAACAGTTTGTTTTTATATTTACAAATCTTTAATACATTTTTCATATTTTCCATTTTTTTCATATATGGGCCTGTCAATTTCCAGTTTTTAGCAATAGGTCAATCATGCATATCTTACAAATCATATATTGTAAAATACATCCTCACATATCCTAAAATACAGATTAAACTGAACTACAAATTAATGGAGTACATTTTATTTCCTTTACAAAATACTAGAGCACATAAGATAAATAAAATAGTCTAGATTTTTTAGGCATTTTCAGATTCTACTGCTATTATTTTCATCAGACCAGCTGACTTTTTAGTTGTCAGTTACTATGCTAAGGCATTCTACTGTCAACTGGTGTCAAGTTTTAACATTTAAATGGCTTGGGAGGAATAAAATTGAAATATTTTTTATTAAAGTTCATCAAACATAGGACAATGAGTAGAAGTAAATTGTCATTGCACTATGTGTTGGGCTGCTTTTTATCTTCCTCTCTTGCTCTGAAGTACCTGACACAGCCATTGTACTTGGGTCAACCCTATATAACTGGCCATCCATTATTTTTTCAATCCAGTTTGTTAGTGAAATGCTGGAAGGAAACTAGTGGCAGAACTCATCCTATTATTTTCTCCTGCATCAGTTGTAGCATCAGATATTTTCCTACATCAGACAGAAAACAGCATGCAGCATTTTCTGTTTAGTTATGTTGCCGGACTGCTGCATACAGTGGCAAAATTGTCTTCAGTTGTCTTTGGCTCAAGCATAGAACAGCTGGCCAGATACAATTGATATGTGCGAACCCAGAATTATATGGAAGGCTCACTTTTTAAATAAGCACTGTGTAATACTTCCTTTTTCCCTGTGGTGGCACTGTAGGAGAATTGAACACAAATCACAGTTGCTCCTAGCAGAAAGACATCTTGTGGGCAACTTTTCATCAGTGTCCATGTTCTCGGCATCAATAAGGGACTCCAGACAAAAAGGTTCCCTTTAATACCCCTTCCCCACCTCACTGTTAGGGAAAGTTCAAATTTGGAAGTGATTTTGAGGGAGATTTTCCTGCTGATTTCAGCCAAAGCCAGAAATTGATTCAAAAGACATCAGAAATATAAAATAACTTATTCCTTCCCTTCTAGCACGATCCACTCTGGCTGAAAAAAAACACATGAAAATCTGCTTGAAACCCCCCTCTAAAAAACGGTGTGAAACTACCCTTATTACTTTGTTTTCTTCAAAGGGTTAACTTTTCAAATCCCAGATTTAGGACTTTTCCTTCTGTCTATGAACTACAGTCAGGTCCATAAATATTGGGACATCAACATAATTCTAACATTTTTGCCTCTATACACAACCACAATGGATTTGAAATGAAACAAACAAGGTGTGCTTTAACTGCAGACTGTCAGTTTAATTTGAGGCTATTTACATCCAAATCAGGTGAACGATGTAGGAATTACAACAGTTTGCATATGTGCCTCCCACTTGTTAAGGGACCAAAAGTAATGGGACAGAATAATAATCATAAATAAAAGTTTCACGTTTTAATACTTGGTTGCAAATCCTTTGCAGTCAATTACAGCCTGAAGTCTGGAACGCATAGACATCACCAGGTGCTGGGTTTCATCCCTGGTAATGCTCTGCCAGGCCTCTACTGCAACTGTCTTAAGTTCCTGCTTGTTCTTGGGGCATTTTCCCTTCAGTTTTGTCTTCAGCAAGTGAAATGCATGCTCAATCGGATTCAGGTCAGGTGATTGACTTGGCCATTGCATAACATTCCACGTCTTTCCCTTAAAAAACTCTTTGGTTGCTTTTGTAGTATGCTTTGGGTCATTGTCCATCTGCACTGTGAAGCGCCATCCAATGAGTTCTGAAGCATTTGGCTAAATATGAGCAGATAATATTGCCCGAAACACTTCAGAATTCATCCTGCTGCTTTTGTCAGCAGTCACATCATCAAAAAATACAAGAGAACCAGTTCCATTGACAGCCATACATGCCCACGCCATGACATTACCACCACCATGCTTCACTGATGAGGTGGTATGCTTAGGATCATGAGCAGTTCCTTTCCGTCTCCATACTCTTCTCTTCCCATCACTCTGGTACAAGTTGATCTTGGTCTCATCTGTCCATAGGATGTTGTTCCAGAACTGTGAAGGCTTTTTTAGATGTTGTTTGGCAAACTCTAATCTGGCCTTCCTGTTTTTGAGGCTCACCAATGGTTTACATCTTGTAATGAACCCTCTGTATTCACTCTGGTGAAGTCTTCTCTTGATTGTTGACTTTGACACACATACACCTACCTCCAGGAGAGTGTTCTTGATCTGGCCAACTGTTGTGAAGGGTGTTTTCTTCACCAGGGAAAGAATTTTTCGGTCATCCACCACAGTTGTTTTCCGTGGTCTTCCGGGTCTTTTGGTGTTGCTGAGATCACCGGTGCATTCTTTCTTTATAAGAATGTTCCAAACACAAGTTTTGGCCATGCCTAATGTTTTTGCTATGTCTCTGATAGGTTTGTTTTGTTTTTTCAGCCTAATCATGGCTTGCTTCACTGATAGTGACAGCTCTTTGGATCTCATCTTAAGAGTTGACAGCAACAGATTCCAAATGCAAATAGCACACTTGAAATTAACTCTGGACCTTTTATCTGCTCATTGTAATTGGGCTAATGAGGGAATAACACACACCTAGCCATGGAACAGCTGAGAAGCCAATTGTCCTATTACTTTTGGTCCCGTAACAAGTGGGAGGCACATATGCAAACTGTTGTAATTCCTACACCATTCACCTGATTTGGATATAAATACCCTGAAATTAAAGCCGACAGTCTGCAGTTAAAGCACATCTTGTTCCTTTCATTTCAAATCCATTGTGGTGGTGTATAGAGCCAAAAATCTTAGAATTGTGTAGATGTCCCAATATTTATGGACCTCACTGTATATGTTATCTTTATTAGGATGTATGGAGTAATGGTGGCCAGAGCCGAATTAGTCTATATGATACCACATTTTAGTTCTATTTGGAGATAGAATGTAGGACACATTTACTCCCTTGGTCAAGAGTCCCATCGTTGCCAAGTGCAGGTCTCATTAAATATAATAGTAATGGCAAATTTTACTGCCCTTTGCACTATTGAAAGTGTACAATTATCTGTTACTATGTGACCATCTTAAAGGATAGCATATGGGAAAAAAGAAGACAGAAAGATAGCTTGACAAGAAAGAAGGAGATGCTCTAGGCTTGTTGTGTGACCTTGGCAGTTGTCACTGTGCAAGGTGAGAGAGGTGGTGAACTGTGAGCATCACCTATTGTCAATGGTAAATACAGTAAGTGCTATCGGACAACAGCAAATGAGATAACTGCTAAGAAATGTTCCCTACAGGACAGGATGTTAGGCTGGGGCTCATATCTGCCTCAGTCCTGGGCAAGCGGTGCTCAGTGAACTTCCTTTCAGCCATGCAAGAGTCAAGCCTTTCCTCCTGCCCCTGTCCAGGTGCTGGTTAAGTTGCTGATCAGCTTCCCTATTTAGCTTAGATGTAAATTCACCTCTTTGCCTGAGCTTTGAGGTTTTCTAGTTGCTAGTAACTAGCAAAGGTGATCTCCTGTCTGAATACCCATGCACCATACCTTGTCTGTCCACTGATTATGCTTCTTGTCACTTGCCCCAACCCTAGAACTGGACTACACATGTACACTGCCTGCCCCGACCTTGGAATTGTTATTTGGAATACTCAAATCCTGCCCTGACTATTGGAGTGTGTTCAGACTATGCATTTTGCTTAGTACCAGTGTCTCTGACCCCCATGGGTCAGAAGCCAGCTACATCAGGACTACTCCAGAAGGTAGTGGCCTGTCTGGTTCCCTGCAGTGAAGTCCAGATCCCTGTACAGGGTTTAAAGGGTGAATACCAGGGAACGGCCAGGGCAACGACCTCAGGTTTAGCCCAAAGTCAAACTGGTTAGTTGGCGCAGTTGGTGCTCACCCACTCTCCATTAAACAAGAAATATCAGTTTCTCATGAGTCTCAGTGGTCAGACTGAAAAATTTAATATTTTAGAAATAGAAAATTAGAAAATATATTTTTAACAAACACAGTTAACAAAATAAAAATTTAAAAATATTGAAGAAAAGTAAGTATCATTTATACCAGGAACTGCTTATAGCTGGTGTAGATTTTAAAGTCTGGAGCACAGACTACCTAAATCTGCTAAATTTGGTGCATTCTGTGCAGATGAACTTTATAATAAGACTGGTATTTTTAATGCCAGTGTTAGTGTATCTTGATTTAAACGGTAGATATTATTCAGATTTTACATTCCCTTTAAGATTTTTTTTTTTTCATGTAGAATAAGTGGTCTTTTAACAGTTGCTGTTAGGTATAATTATTAGTCATTTATCAGGATCTTGAGAAACTCCATTTATAGTTATAAACATGTTTTTTTTCAATTTTATTTTTATTATATGGAGACATATTGTATGCCTCACTATAAAATTATACAAAATTGATTTTCTCTGAAGTGAAAACATGTAAAATGATTCAAATTAAACCGTGTGACGGAAATAATAAAGCTGAAAGTATTTTAGTATTGTATTGTGTATATGGGCTATATGCATAGAGTTACCAAGTAACGAAGATATTTTACAATGCTTCACTAAAGAGAACAGCAGGAAGGTAAATGTGTACTAGACAAGCAGCTGTGTGAAGATAAGTAATTGCACATTTCTGGAGGATTGTTCTACATGACACTTGAATTCCTTATTCTTTACAATTAGAGATGAGCGAATTTCTCAAAAATTTGATTCAGCTGGTTCACCAAATTTTTGCTTTGATCCAAATTAATTAGCGACGAATCGCATAAAAAAAGGCTATTTCCGGGCTGCATAGAGCCTTTATATGCGTGTAGAACACTGTGCCTTGCAGTAACACGCATAGGGAGTCTGCTGGCGTAGTGAAATAATACTGTGAGTCCGTATGACATGCAGATGACAGGCGTCGCTATTAGAATCACACTGCACACTTCACTTATTTGGGCAGTCACGGGGCCAAAACCGACCAAATAACTTAAGTGTGAACTCAGTCTTACAGGTCGATGTTAGCACTAAGAAGAAGCACACTCCATTTACACCCTCGTCAGCTGATTTCACATAGATGTCTATATCTTTTTGCTAAATTGCCCAAAACTTGTTAGAGACCCAAAAGTCCTTTTAAGGACTATTGTGTGTGGCAGCAATATATATTTTTAGTGCAACCTGCACTAATATGCTAAAACTTTTTAGAGACTCAAAAGTCCTTTTAAGGACTATAGTTGTATCTGGCACCAAAATATATTTTTAGCGCAAACTGTGCTAAATAGCTTGCAATTGTTTGGCTGCTGCAGACAGCGACATTATCTGTGCTACATCTCCTGTCTTACATCGGCGCAGCCCAAAAATATCTGTGACATCCAGTGAACTTTTTCCGTAAACGGTGTCCGCTGCGGACAGTTACATTACCTGCGCTGCATCTCCTGTATAAAGTTTGCGTATACGAAATATCAGTGACATTCAGTCAAATTTTTTTGCCGCTGGTGGCAGTGACATTACCTGCGCTACGTCTCCAATATAACGTTAGCGCATCCGAAATATCAGTGACATTCAGTGTCATTTTTTTCGCCGCTGGTGACAGCGACATTACTTGCACTACATCTCCTGTATAACGTTTGCCCATCCTAAATATCAGTGACATTTATTCTGTGTAATTTTTTATTAGGCGGTGGTGACAGCGACATTACTTGCGCTATACCTCCTGTTTAACGTGTGCACATCCTAAATATCAGTGATATTTATTCAGTGTAAATTTTTTATTAGGCGGTGGGGACAGCGACATTATTTGCACTATACCTCCTGTATAACGTTTGTGCAACCTAAATATCAGTGACATTAATTCAGCGTATTTTTTTATTAAGCGGTGGTGACAGCGACATTACTTGCACTACATCTCCTGTTTAACGTTTGCCCATCCTAAATATCAGTGACATTTATTCAGTGTAATTTTTTATTAGGCGGTGGTGACAGCGACATTACTTGCGCTATACCTCCTGTTTAATATGTGCGCATCCTAAATATCAGTGATATTCATTCAGTGTCATTTTTTATTAGGCGGTGGTGACAGCGACCAGGGGCGTACATAGAAATCGGGCCCCATAGCAAGAATCTGAATTGGGCCCCCTAACTCCTCCCACTACACACCCCTGGCCCATCCCACTACCTACCCTGGCTCCCCCCCTGCCACACCCCCATTGTATTCCTACTGACCCAGAGAATAAAAGGCACAGGTCAGTTTCGCCGCAAAGGGAACCCCGTAGGAACAAAACCCGTAAAATGGTGGAGGAATTCAGTTTTTTTTTCCAATTCCACCCCATTTGGAATTTTTTGCCCGCTTCCCACTACATTGTATGCCATATTAAATGGTGGCATTAGAAAGTACAACTTGTCGCGCAAAAAATTAGCCCTCATATGGTTATGTGACCGGAAAAATAAAAAAGTAATGGCTCAAGGAAGATAGGGAAGAAAAATAAAAATGAAAAAAAAAACTCTGGTATCCCGTTAAAGGGGTTATCCAACCCCTATTATGCCCCCCAAAATTGTTGGCCACCGCATACAGGTAATACTTATGCTCAAGGGGGGGGGGGGTGCAGCCAATAGCAGGCCGTGAAGGAAATGAGCCTCCCTAGCGTCACCCGTGATGCTAAGGAGGCTCGTTCCCATTGTTGCCGGCTATTGACTGCCCCCCACATCTCTGGATGTTTTCATTCATGTGACGGGGGGGATGCAGTAATGGCCATGTGGGCATCAGTGACGCGGGTGCCGGGAGCGGGCAAAGTATTACCTGTATGAGGTGCCCTCGAATTTTGGTGGGCATTATAGGGTTTGAATAACCCCTTTAACTCCTTACTGCTGATGCTTAGTTTACCATGAGAAAAAATAGCCATTTATCATGAATAATGACTTTAGAGTATAAGTTGATATTGCTGTCATAACGTGCAAGAAATAAAAGCATGAACATCATACGTTATACACAAAAAATATTATCTATTACACGTTACACACCAATAAAGGTTGTTTAACCTTGCACACACCAGTAGCTCCACCATATAGTGCTTCTCCCATACACTATGCACAAATAATAACATAATATGCTATACAGATAAATAATCCTGTTAAGGGTCCATTCAGACGTCCAAAGTGTTTTGCGGTCTGCAAATTGCGGACCGCAAAACACTGACGCCGCACATCACCGGCACTTAATAGATCATTCCTATTCTTGTCCGCAGCTGCGGACAAGAATAGGACATGCTCTATTTTTTCCTGGAGCCGCGGACCGGAAGTTCGGGGCAGTGGAGAGGAAATGCGGATTTGAAAATGAATGGGTCCGCACCCGTTCCGCACAGATCCGGACCCATTCAACAGACGTCTGAATGGACCCTTATACAATGTGCACAGATAAAGCCATCATATCCTGCACACAGTGGGACAGGGCAGCTATTAGCAATTTTTTGTCCCATAATTGCCACAGAGTCAGTGCCACTAGGCACTGTTATAGGTGGCAGATGTCAGGGACACTGCAGTGGGTGGGAGATTAGAAGCTGCTAGAGGCTCTATGAGGGGAGTGTGTTCTGTCAGAATACTATACCTTATCAGGTACCACTTAATGCGCATGCGTGAAACCGGCCAGGACACACTGCGCCTGCGCTCGGAGCCACAGCTGGGTAGGAGAGGGTGTGCACGTGCGGCTATATACTCCCGTCGGCCACACACATCAGGATTGCACCACGCGTGCGCACTCAGGGGTAGGTAGATTTGGACAGGAGTATATAGCCGCACGTGCGTACCATCTCCTACCCAGCCGTGGCTCCAGGCGCAGTGTGTCCCGTCCGGTTTTGCGCATTAGGTGGGCGCTTCTCCCGTGGCGCTGCTATAATTTTGACTTACCCGTGGATCTGTGCTTGCGCAGCGCCGCACACCCCCTCCTCCAGCTGATTCTCGTCACTTCCGGTGCGGCCACGTCACCGGAAGTGACAAGGGTATAGCATTCTGATAAGGTATAGTATTCTGACAGAACAGAGTGAACATAAAAGACAAAAGGTGATGGAGATCTGTTATTAGAGGGAGGGTAGCAACAGCTGGCATGGGCTCTTTTATATGAAAGGGGATAGAAGCAGGTGGCAAGGACTGATAGATCAGGGGGCAGAAGTTGACAAGGGCTTTGTGCTAAGGGATTGGGCACATCAAGTCCAATAGGTTATAGGGGCTCAGTTACTGATGGGTGGACAGAAAGAGATTGGAGGAGGACAGAGGGTTCCATGGGCTTTGTGAGTGGGTGGTGGTGACAAGGAATACAAAAGGTGGCAGGGGCTCTGTTATGAGAAGGGGGCACAGAAACTAGTACAGGTTCTCTGGGTCACAGAAGGTGGCAAGGAGTCTCTGGGGACTTCAGGGAACATAGGAGATGATAGTGGCTGGGAGGCCACAGATGTTTGCAGGCTTGCAGCTATTCTGTGGGGAGAGTAGTAGAGGGGCATACAAGAGAGGTTCTGTGGGGGCCAAGAGGGAGATAATAGGTAACAACAGCCGGATAGAGGGAGGTGACAGACAGCTAGTTTCCTACCGAGATTCTCCCTTGCGATGGGGTCGTGGCTTCACAGGACGTGGGCGTGGCTTCATGGATGTGGGCGTGGCCTGTGAAGTTCTGTCTGCTTGAGAGGGTGGGGACATCAGCAGAGTGTGCTCATTTGTGTACAGAATGGGGGGGGGGGGGAGTTCGGAGGGGGGCCCTGAGCATAGAGGAAGCAAGCAGGGCCCGGCCAGGACTGAACTGAGGACAAGTGGGCGTGCTTCCTCAATGCCCGATAGATTGTCTGCAGATGTAGGGGGCGGGGCCTTCCATGCGCTTCGGGCCCCCCCATGCCATGGGCCCTATAGCAGCTGCAGGTACGCCACTGACAGCGACATTACTTGCGCTATACCTCCTGTTTAACGTGTGCGCATCCTAAATATCAGTGACATTCATTCAGTGTAATTTTTTATTAGGCGGTGGTGACAGCGACATTACTTGCGCTATACCTCCTGTTTAACAAGTGTGCATCCTAAATATCAGTGGCATTCATTCAGTGTAATTTCTTATTAGGCGGCGGTGACACCGACATTACTTGTGCTATACCTCCTGTTTAACGTGTGCGCATCCTAAAAATATCTGTGAAATTCTGTGTACTTTATTTGTGCATACACTTACAAAACCTGCACTACTGTACGTGTGACATACTTGCAAGCATATATACCATTTAATGCGCAAGGCCAGCAGTAAGTGACGGGGAAGTGTCTGTGCTGCTGATGGATCACACAGAGGCTGTGGCCCTGGGCGCGGTGAAACTGTGCCTGCTGCCAGAGCACAAGAAACACACTCATCCACGATACCTAGCTTCATGTGCCAGTTTGCATGGCGGAGCAGGACACCACTCTCGAAGTCAGACCAGTGCGACCAGGTGGTCGGTAGTGTTGAGCGCGAATATTCGAATCGCAAATATCACCACTTCGAGAATTCGCTAATATTTAGAATATAGTGCTATATAATCATATTCGTGAATAGTGTTAAATATTCTAATGGCAAATTTATCGCAAATTTATCGCAAATATATTACATTGCCGATTTTTGCAGGCAAGTAAACAGTGACTGGAGATCACAAATTCTCGAATTTACAAATTTATGGTGAATATTTGGCCCAAAATATGCGAAATATCACAAATTCGAATATTTCCTATGTCGCTCATGGTCGGTTGGATTGCAGCAGATAATGCTTCCAGTCGGTTAAGCACCACCCTGTCTTACACAAAGTCCAGTCTCAGTAGACAACAGTCTGGTCAACAGAATCCTCACCCTGATAGTCCTTTCACCCACCATGGAGATTCTTGGCAAACAAGTGATCCCACACTCGGATATTCCAAGAAGCTGTTTTCATCGTCATTCCTTAATTTGGGCCTCTCGCCAAAGCATCCTAATAAGTTGGCCAAACGCCTGGGTCCACAACCAGTGTCTGCGGGTCACACCACTGCCTCCTCTTCCTCTGTGTTATGTGCTGGCCAATCCCCTGTCGAAGACGCAGGCCTATATGCCTCCCACAATTGACCTGGACCTTTGCAAGCACCATCAGCTAGCACATCCACTTCTGTGTCCCAGCGCAGCGTACAGATGTCTATACCCCAGGCCTTTGAACGAAAGCGCAAATACCCAACCATCCACCCACAGACCATAGCACTAAATGCGCACCTTTCCAAATTGCTGGTCCTGGTCATTTAGGCTTATGGACACTGAGGCTTTCCGCAACCTGATGGCGGCGGCTGTCCCGCGGTACTCTGTCCCCAGCCGGCAATGTTTTTCACTGTGTGCTTTTCCAGCTTTACACCAGCATGTGTCCCGTAAAATCACCCTTGCCCTGACCAACTCAGTTATTGGGAAGGTACACTAAACGACTGACACATGAACAAGTGCTTTTGGCCAGGGACGCTAGATTTTCCTGATGGCTCACTGGGTGAATGTTGTGGAGGCCGGGAGCGAGTCATACCCTGGGATGGCACAGGTGCTACCAACGCCAAGGATTGCGGGCCCTTCTTCCATCAGGGTTTCCGCCGCCACCTACGTTAGTGGCTGCAATCCCCCCTTATCCTCCTCCGCCAGTCAGTAGCTGGAAGCAGTGTAGCACTGCAGTGGGGAAGCAGCAACAGGCCGTGCTTAAACTGATCTGCCTAGGTGACAAACAGCACACTGCCGCAGAGCTGTTGCAGGGGATAAGGGACCAGACTGAGCTGTGGCTCTCGCCACTCAACCTAGAATCAGGCATGGTTGTGTCTGATAATGGCCATAACTTGATGGCGGCTTTGGAGCTCGGCAAGCTCACACACATACCATGCCTAGCCCACATCTTCAACCTAGTTGTTCAGTGGTTTCTCAAAACCTACCAAAATTTTCCTGAGCTACTGGTGAAGGTGTGCCGCATGTGTGCTCATTTCCACAAGTCATCAACAGCTTCCTCCGGTCTGGCAATGCTGCAGCAGCGTTGGCAATTGCCAGCTTACCGAATGTTGTGCGACGTGAGCACGAGCTGGAACTCCATGTTCCACATATTGGCCAGGCTTTGTGAGCAGCAGAGGGCAGTAGTGAAATACCAGCTGCAATATGGTCATCGCCTTTCCAGTCAGCTTCCGCTCTTCAAAAGCGACAAGTCGGCATTGATGTCTGACCTCTGTGAGGTATTACACAACTTAGAGGAATCAACACAGATAGTGAGTGGCGATAATGTTATTATCAGCGTAACCATCCCACTTCTGTGTCTACTCAAACGCTCGCTGCTCACAATTAAGGCGGACGCTTTGCATGTGGAAGAGGTGGAAATGGGGTAAGACAGTACACAGGGTGATAGAAAGACCACCTTCAGTTCGTCTTCTCAGCGCAAATTGGATGATAAAGGAGGAGGAGGAGGAGCAGAAGACGGTTGCCTCCGTTACAGAGGGTAGTACCCATGGAAGTTTTATTCCATCTGTTCAATGTGGATGGATAGAAGAGGAGAAAGAGGATGAAGAGATTGAGAGTCATCCTTCTGATGAGGACAGCGAAGTCTCTTCTGTTTTCGACTCTGGCACACGTGGCTGACTTTATGTTAATCTGCCTTTCCCGTGACCCTCGCGTATGCATTTTGGCCTACACGATTACTGGTTGTTCACCCTTCTCGACCCCCGCTACAAAGAGGACTTCTCATCTGTCATTCCTGTGGTGGAGAGGACGAGCAAAATGGTGCAATACCAGAAGGTCCTTGTGGAAAAATTGCTCCAAAAATTTCCAACTGACAACTTGGAACTGGCTGACAACTGCTGTAGAGTATTGTAGTTCCTTGGCCAATTGAGGAAGGGAGATGAGGGGAACACACAGCAGTTCCAATAGAGGAAGGGCTACACTCTCCAAGACCTGGGACAGTTTCATGACACCCTTCCAGTAGTGATGGACGAACATCTGCCGGGACGGTTCGCGAACGCGATCAAATGTTCGCGAATCGTAAGTTTGCGGCGGGTTCCATTCATTTTAATGGCAGGCGAACCTGAAAAACCTTCAGCTCATATTTGCAGCCAAGAAATAATTACTAGAAGTGCACAAATAGTCCCACAACATGGACAGTGACATACCAGATGTATTATTCGAATTTGCGTGCGCACACCAGTTATAATTATTTTTTCCAATACTGTTTGTCACTGTGTGTCGCAGAGGGAACGCAGCAAAACCGCAAGCAAATGCTGCAGTACCCAAATGCACTATATAGAAAATATATTATTGGTATATAACACCCCACTTCTATCAGTTTTTTTTGGGGGGGGGGCGGCTGGTATATCACACCACTTATAATATTTTTTTTCTAATTGCGTTAGTCACTCTGTGTAGCTGCAGTATCGCTGCAGAACCGCTCACACCACTGCTGCACAATACAAATCCACTATAATATGCTTTCTATGTTAGAAAGTATAGTATAAGTGTATTACACCCCTCTGTACTGCACACCTATCAATAGTAGACCTATACCAGTCTTTAAAAGGACTTTTGTGGACCTATTTGATAGCGTTTTTGTCCCTAACAGTCTGTCTCTGCTCCACACAGCAACCTTTCCCTACACTGACAAAAGACTGAATGTAAAATGGCAACCAGATCGGGTCTATTTATAAGGTAGGCGGTATGTCCATGTGCTAAAACTTTTTAATTTTCTGTCCTGTACCACCTGATGGATGTGTCGTGGGTCAAAGTTCTTCACAATTTAAAAGAATATGACGAGCGCGAATATCGCCATATGTTTGCATGTTCGGCGAATCGCGAACGAGCAAAGTTCGCCGCAAATCGACCGCCGGGCAAACCGCAAGGCCATCACTACCTGCCAGCACCCTCATCCTGAAGCGCGGCCTAGTGTCACAAGGAGGGAAAAATTTTGATGGTGAAGGAGTACGTAGCAGACCGTGTCAGAGTCCTCAGTGATCCCTGTGTGCCTTACAACTATTGGGTGTCCAAGCTGGACATGTGGCACGAACTGGCACTCTACGCCTTGAAGTTGCTGGCCTGCCTCGCCGCCAGCGTTTTGTCAGAGTGTGTTTTTAGTGCTGCTGGGGGCATAATAACTGATAAGCGCATCTGCCTGACAACTGAAAATGCTGACCGGTTGACTCTTATAAAAATGAACAAGGCCTGGATTGCCCCTGACTTCTCTACTCCACCACAGAAAAGCGGCTGAACATAAAGGCACTTTAAATGAGGCTTTTATTGTGTATTGAATACACTGTATTAACATGCACCCCTTCCACCACTAAAAAGGGTATATGTTTCAATCTCCCTTTTCTCTTACTCCTCCTCGATTATATTAACATGCTTATTAGGCTGCCCTCGCTCCTAATGTTTTAGAGGGTCAGCTCAGCAGAGGGCCCTCACCCATAATGTTTTAGAGGATCACCCGCAGGCCCTCAACCATAATGTTTTTGAGGGTCACTAGCAGGCCCTCAACCATAATGTTTTAGAGGGTCAGCTCAGCAGCAGACCCTCACCCCTTAATTTTTATATGGTCAGCTCGGCAGCAGGCCCTTGCCCGCAAAATCTTTTAGATGCTCTGCTCGGCAGCAGGCCCTCGCACACAAAATTTTTTCGATGGTCAGTTCGGCAGCAGGCCCTTGCCCACAAAATTTTTAAGATGGTCAGCATGGTAGCAGGCCCTCACCCACAAAATAATTTAGATGGTCAGCTCGGCAGCCGGCTCTCGCCCATAATGTTTTAGATGGTCAGCTCGGCAGCAGTCCCTCACCTACAACATTTTTAAGATGGTCAGCTCGGCAGCAGACCCTCACCCACAAATTTTTTTAGATGGTCAGCTTGGCAGTAGGCCCTCACCCCTAATGTTTTAGATGGTCAGATCAGCAACAGGCCCTCGCCCCTAATGTTTTAGAAGGTCACCAGCAGGCCCTTGCTCCTAATGTTTTTGAGGGTCACCAGCAGGCCATCAATCATAATTTTTCAAGGGTGTGTATGATGCCCTCCTTTATGTGTAAAAAAGCTTGTATTGGAGTGTCGGTTCCTTGTAATTTTTGGCAGCACTTTCCCTTAGTGCATAGGCTTTTTGAGTGTAGGAGTCCCACTACCTGAACAATTGTACCGCAATGTGAATGAGGCCCTCCTTTATGTGATATACAGGGTGTATCTGAGTGCCTCTTCCTTGTAATTTTTGGCAGAACTTGCACTTTATATACAAGTAAATATACAGGAAAGAACGTTTCCTAACAACTTTTCCTCTAAAATTAATTTTATCTTCGGTTTGGTGCGTATTATTGTCAGTCTGTAAAAGTAGTGTACTACTCGGACAACATTATTCCCAGCAGCGACCTGGGAGTCCAAGATGCTTTCAGGCATCCTCCCAATGCTGTTCCCGAACCATTTCAGTGGTGTTTCCATCAATTTCTGACCTATTCCTATGAACCAGACACCCTTCCCTCTTCAGAGCAGGGGGTGCCTGGTTTAATGCTCGGGTTCTCCCATTGACTTCCATTGTAGAGTACCCGAGCATCCCGAGGTGTTCTACATGCTGATTGGCTGCATGCATGGCATTATTGGTCATCTCACCTTCCCAGAGTTCCTTGCCCCATATCCTCACACGTGTAGGCTCCATTTTAGCCGCCATTGTAGCTGCCATGTTAGGAAAAATTGCGATTCGTTAGCACGAAGTGAGAGGAAATTCGCATTTGCTCAGAATCTAATTTTTCCTGAAATTCGGAACGAATTCAACTTCATCAGCTTCGATTCGCTCATCTGTACTTACAATATGTACCATGTTAATATTATGTCATACATTTAAAATATATAGCTTTATAACATTTTTTTAACTAAGAATGGCTTACAGGGACAGCACAGGACCTGAATATGTGTGCTTTGGACCACCAGACATGTATATGGTATATATGGAAAGGTTGAAAAAAAGACACAGGTCCATTAATTTCAACCTGTAATCCTACAGTGGCAATCAGAAAAAATTCCAGCTTCAGCGTCAGATCTCCAGGAACCTGCAAATTTTTACATTCAAGGAAGGCATCCAGGCCATCTTGAACTTGTGTAGAAGAAGAGCTGGACCATAAAAGTCAAGCAGGCTTGTTGACGACAAAGGGCGCAGAGCCACAACCAGGCGTGATATTAATCCTGTTTTATTTATAGACGACATGTTTCGGGGTGCCTGACCACTTTATCAAGTCTTTAGGTAGCGAGCTGCAGCCTCAACTCGACCGCTGTGGGACGGCACCTGGAGCGTCCACTATGTGTAACACATAGCAAACGCTCCATGTCTCATCCCGCAGCGGTCAAGCTGAGGCTGCTGCTCGCTACCTAAAGACTTGATAAAGGGGTCAGGCACCCCGAAACGCATTGTCTATAAATAAAACAGGATTAATATCACACCTGGTTGTGGCTCTGCGCCCTTTGTCGTCCACAAGCCTGCTCAACTTTTATGGCCCAGCTCTTCTTCTACACAATATTTACCTGACCGGTGACTTGGCTCCCGCCTAAGGTCATCGGATGAGTTCGGCTGCACCAACCAGTAATCTTCTTGTTTGGCCTTAATTGTGGTTGCACCCAATTTAATGCAACCAAAAAAGGTGAGCACATTACCATCACCAGAAAAAAGCACTGCTAACCAACATACTCACCCTA
Organism: Bufo bufo; assembly: GCF_905171765.1. Lineage (NCBI taxonomy): Eukaryota > Metazoa > Chordata > Amphibia > Anura > Bufonidae > Bufo > Bufo bufo. The sequence continues at coordinate 81,605,342 of NC_053397.1, forward strand.
TGAGCGCCTTCTCTCCCTCTCTGCCTTTTTTTTTTTGCTTTCTTGAACTTGTGCAATGAATAAAAAATCATGGCATCCACTGGCAAAGTGTTTCATAGTCTCACTGGTCTTATAGTAAAGAAGCCTTGTCTATGCTGATGTCGAATTGATGATATAGCTATGCTGATGTAAACCAGGGATTTGCAAAGTTATAGAAAACTGCGGCACTGCAATGTCATAGAAAACTTCGCCTTTTATTTACACCAAATTCTGCAACGTTTCGACCTTTAAGGTCTTTATCAAGCTCAAACAAACATAACAGTAGTGAACATATATACTGTAGCAACCAAATCTCTTGATTTAAATATAACACCTCCCGCTTCACATTAAAAAGAACTTATCCTTTGTCAGCCACATCACTTTATCATCTCATCCAGGCGGTGGGAATAACATCGATGGAGGAAGGATTGTGTGTTCTTTAGGCCTCATGCACACAACCGTTTTTTTTTACGGTCCGCAAAAACGGGGTCCGTTGGTCCGTGATCCGTGACCGTTTTTTCGTTCGTGGGTCTTCCTTGATTTTTGGAGGATCCACGGACATGAAAAAACAGTCGTTTTGGTGTCCGCCTGGCCGTGCGGAGCCAAACGGATCCGTCCTGAATTACAATGCAAGTCAATGTGGACGGATCCGTTTGACGTTGACACAATATGGTGCAATTTCAAACGGATCCGTCCCCCATTGACTTTCAATGTAAAGTCAGGAGTTAATATACCATAGGATCGGAGTTTTCTCCAATCCGATGGTATATTTTAACTTGAAGCGTCCCCATCACCATGTGAACGCCTCTATGTTAGACTATACTGTCGGATATGAGGTTACATCGTGAAACTCATATCCGACAGTATATTCTAACACAGAGGCGTTCCCATAGTGATGGGGACGCTTCTAGTTAGAATATACTACAAACTGTGTACATGACTGCCCCCTGCTGCCTGGCAGCACCCGATCTTTTACAGGGGGCTGTGATCAGCACAATTAACCCTTCAGGTGCCGCACCTGAAGGGGTTAATTGTGCATATCATAGCCCCCTGTAAGAGATCAGGGGCTGCCAGGCAGCAGGGGGCAGACCCCCCACCCTCCCCAGTTTGAATATCATTGGTGGCCAGTGTGTGACCTCCCCTCCCCCTCCCCCCTCCGTCGGCCCCCCTCTATTGTAATATCATTGGTGGCCAGTGTGCGGCCCCCCCTCTATTGTATTAATATCATTGGTGGCCAGTGTGCGGCCTCCCCTCCCCCCCCCCCCCCCCCCTCCGTCGGCCCCCCTCCCCCCCTCTATTGTAATTTCATTGGTGGCCAGTGTGCGGCCTCCCCTCTCCCCCCCCTGCCCGATCATTGGTGGCAGCGGAGATTCCGATCGGAGTCCCAGTTTAATCGCTCTGGGGCTCCGATCGGTAACCATGGCAACCAGGACGCTACTGCAGGCCTGGTTGCCATGGTTACTTAGCAATATTACAATATTACAAGCATCATACTTACCTGCTGGGCGGCTGCTGCGATGTCTGTCTCCGGCCGGGAGCTCCTCCTACTGGTAAGTGACAGATCAATGCGCCGCACAGACCTGTCACTTACACGTAGGAGGAGCTCCCGGCCGGAGACAGACATCGCTGCAGCCGCCCATCAGGTAAGTATGATGCTTCTAATATTGGGAATCGCTTTCTTGAGGTCATGCCACAGCATCTCAATCGGGTTGAGGTCAGGACTCTGACTGGGCCACTCCAGAAGGCGTATTTTTTCTGTTTAAGCCATTCTGTTGTTGATTTACTTCTATGCTTTGGGTCATTGTCCTGTTGCAACACCCATCTTCTGTTGAGCTTCAGCTGGTGGACAGATGGCCTTAAGTTCTCCTGCAAAATATCTTGAGAAACTTGGGAATTCATTTTTCCTTCGATGATAGCAATCCGTCCAGGCCCCGCAGCAAAGCAGCCCCAAACCATGATTCCCCCACCACCATACTTCACAGTTGGGATGAGGTTTTGATCTTGGTGTGCTGTGCCTCTTTTTCTCCACACATAGTATTGTGTGTTTCTTCCAAACAACTCAACTTTGGTTTCATCTGTCCACAGAATATTTTGCCAGTACTGCTGTGGAACATCTGAGTGCTCTTGTGCAAACTGTAAACTTGCAGCAATGTTTTTTTGGGACAGCAGTGGCTTCCTCTGTGGTATCCTCCCATGAAATCCATTCTTGTTTAGTGTTTTTACATACCGTAGATTCGCTAACAGGGATGTTAGCATATGCCAGAGACTTTTGTAAGTCTTTAGCTGACACTCTAGGATTCTTCTTCACCTCATTGAGCAGTCTGTGCTGTGCTCTTGCAGTCATCTTTACAGGACGGCCACTCCTAGGGAAAGTAGCAGCAGTGCTGAACTTTCTCCATTTATAGACAATTTGTCTTACCGTGGACTGATGAACAGAAAGGCTTTTGGAGATACTTTCATAACCCTTTCCAGCTTCATGCAAGTTAACAATTCTTAATCGTAGGTCTTCTGAGAGCTCTTTTGTGCGAGGCATCATTCACATCAGGCAATGCTTCTTGTGAAAAGCAAACCTAGAACTGGTGTGTGTTTTTTATAGGGCAGGGCAGCTGTAACCAGCACCTCCAATGTCATCTCATTGATTGGACTCCAGTTGGCTGACACCTCACTCCAATTAGCTCTTGGAGATGTCATTAGTCTAGGGGTTCACATACTTTTTCCACCTGCACTGTGAATTTTTACATGGTGTGTTCAATAAAAACATGGTAACATTAAATTATTTGTGTGTTATTAGTTTAAGCAGATTGTGATTGCCTATTGTTGTGACTTAGATGAAGATCAGATCACATTTTATGATCAATTTGTGCAGAAATCGATATCATTCCAAAGAGTTCATATACTTTTTCTTGCAACTGTACACGTGGAGAAGGATGACAAAGCGTCTGTCAACCCCCGTGTTTATGCATATATGTAGGGGATGGAATTGCATAAATAGATGCGCCCTAGGGTTGAGACGGGTGCCCCGCTGGAGAATGAGGGATGCATGAGCCGGCAACCCATCGAGGGGATTAAACGACACCGGCACTATTTTTTTGCATATATTAAAAGAAAATATATATATACATCTCTTAGGGAGGACATTCTTAATGTGATAGTATGATAACCATTAAATACTTAAAGAATGTCCGTTATCAAGAGAAAATGTCCAGTGATAAGTAACTATAGACAAGAAGCCGCTACGCAGTGAGGTTTATGACGGTCATGTGGAGCAGCATGAGAAGACGCACGTGACCAAGAAGGGCAGTACCAGAGAAGGACCGCTTCTGATGACCATAGCTGACCGATGCGATAAATGTCACGGATGACGTAGTGGCGCATGCTCAGAGGAAACATGAGGACGCCATACACACCATGTGAGGTGCGGAATATATGAGCTAATGGAATGCACAGTACACCCCCCATGGATGTATCCCACATCCAGTGACAGGGATAAGAAATGGAGTAATGGATTGGTTTAATGGTTGGATGAGATGATAAAGTGATGTGGCTGACAAAGGATAAGTTCTTTTTAATGTGAAGGGGGATGTGTTTATATTCAATTTAGGTGGAGTAAACAGAGATTTGGTAGCTATATATGTTCACTACTGGTATGTTTGTTTGAGCTTGATAAAGACCTGAAAGGTCGATATGTCGCAGAATTCGGTGTAAATAAAAGGTGAAGTTTTCTATGACATTGGAGTGCTGCAGTTTTCTATAACTTTGTAAATCCTTGAGGAGTTTCGGGGGCCAGGACTCAACACTGAGGGCACCGCCCCAAAACGGAAATGCTGAAAGGACTCAGTGAGTAGTGCTGTCTTGTTCATATTTTTTATATGTAGACCAGGGGTCAGGGTGTGCAATAAAAAAAAAACATAGCTGAAGTTCTCAGTCTTACTGCCATTTGGTAGCAGTTGGTGTGCCAGTAGAACATGGCCTGCATGCCATCTGTGGCACTCGTACCACAGGATGACGACCCCAGCTCTAGATCTAGAGGTCTTCAGTTCAGTCTTTTTGACTGATCAGGATGGAGATAATACCGCAGCATGCTACTGTTTTATCTCCGGCCAAAAAAACTGAATACTTACCGTAATGCCGGACCCGTCCTTCTGGTCTGCGCATGCCGGATCCGTTTTTTCAGATGACACCGGAAAGACGGATCCAGCATTTCGATGCATTTGTAAGACGGATCAGGATCCTGATCAGTCTTAAAATGCAATCAGTTGGCATACGTTTTGCCTGCCAGATTCCTCTGCCGCAAGTGTGAAACTATCCTAAGATATATTTTATTACATTTGACCACAGCATCTGAGGGGTTAAATGTCTGCAGTCAGCGTTACTGTCAATCGTGGATGTTAGCCACAGGTGTCTGCTGTATAAAGTAGCAGGCACCCGGCGGCTATGGTGCTCATGCCGCTGGAGTGGGCGTCATCTTTAAAGACTCAACGGCGGATGTCAGGAAAGAGTTAATAACCTTTCATGTTACTGCAATCCAACCATTCCCTTAAATAGAAATGTGATAGCACTCTACAGTCTGCATTCTGCCCTGCCTCCATGCTGGATGAGGCATTGGTGTACATTTTGGCCAAAGCGTAATAAGCCACTCACCACGTCAAGGTCGCCTCTATTGAGTGGTCCCTAACACTAGTTCCTACCTGTTTATGGGCCATGACAGTCACACAAAGTCCAGGGAATGCAGGTCAGCGTGCACGCCAAGCACACTCTGCTTTTAACCCCGTCCGGTGCCATTACAGCTTTCATCGTATCCAGGGATGCAAGTACTAACATGCACGCTGAGCCCACCATATCCTTCTCCTGGAGCCAAATGGCTACTGGTAGGTTCTATATAAGCAGACTCCATTTTATACTGACTTTAAAACCAGCCTCCACGACAGATTGACTGGTCAGGTGTGCATGACTCCAAGGAGATCGCCACGCCTCCAATATATACAATGGCACCGGACGGGGTTAAAAGCAGAGTGTGCTTGGCGTGCACGCTGACCTGCATTCCCTGGACTTTGTGTGGCTGTCATGGCCCATAAAAAGGTAGGAACTAGTGTTAGGGACCACTCAAAAGAGGCGACCTTGACGTGGTGAGTGGCTTATTACGCTTTGGCCAAAATGTACACCAATGCCTCATCCAGCATGGAGGCAGGGCAGAATGCTGGATGTAGAGTGCTATCACATTTGTATTTTCCGTTTGTATATGTATTTCGCCATAGTGATGTGCACCTACATGCAGGTTGTGCTGACCCAATCCCCCACATTCCCTTAAATAGTTTTTACCATTATTAATATTAATAAAATCAGACATCATATAATACATAATGTTCTATTTCTAACAAAGCTAGGACCAGCCCTGTATCTCACATGGATGCAGAGATCTCCCCATTCATTGCTTTGATTGCTGGCCGCTCAGGGATTGTGTCCTTTCTGCTGCAGCTCTCTCTATCACAGTTCTATCATATATATTTCATTACTATACAGTTTATAGTAATGTGCAATTATAATGAAACAACTGGAGAATTTTCTTATTAGAAAGTAAATTACAAAAGTAACTTGTTTTTCATAGTCATCCTCTGCAACTGCTCTAGTTCAGATATGTCTTTTTTATACGCAGGTGCTCAAAATTGTACACAGTATTCCATGTTTGGTTTGAATATTGATTTGAACAGAGGCACAACTATGTTCTTGACATGAGCATCTATGCCCCATTTTATGTATGTATTATTGTATTGCCTTAGCAGCAATAGTCAATAAAGATAAGTCCACCAATATCCCCAAGTTTTTTCAGGCAGGTTTACCTATTATTTAATATATAATTGTATATGTTGTTTCCTCTGCCCAAATGCATGACCTTAGAGCTATCTGCATTGAACTTCATTTACAATTTTTGTCCCATGATGCCTGCTTTCCCAAAACTGCAATATTATATTCTTCTCTGTGTTGAATAGTTTGCAGTGCTTAGTATCATCTGCAAATACTGAAATTCCCTCTGTGAAGGGTGTATTAGACACCCTGATGCTGCAGACGATTATTGAGAGGGAAGCGTTCCCTCCCGGCAATGGTCAGATAGCTAGCGGAGGACACAGCTGCTATTACATGCAGAGATGTCCTTCGCGGCATGGGGAGAAATGATTGCTATGCCATCGCAGTGGTGTGCCGGTGGGAGATCACTATTACACAGAGCGGTCTGCCGCCGACACTATTGTGATTTTTAAGCATGCTTAAAAATCACAATTGCCTGATGAACAAACTTGTTCATCAGGCATTTGGAGGCAGTATTAGACTGCAAGATGATTGTCAACAAGCGTTCATAGAAATGCTCATGAGCGATCATCTGCCAAAAAATATGGCAGTCTAATACAACCTTAAGTCCTTTATGAGGTCATTAATGAAAATATCAAAAAGATGAAGACTCAATACGGAAGCCTTTGGTACCCCTCTAGTGATTGTGTCTCAAGCTGTATCAGTAATAACCACCCCCTATTTCCCTTCACTGAGCCAGTTGCTAACCCATGTACACTTATACTATCTAGTCCTAGCAATCTCATTGTACATGCCATTTATGTGGCACAGTATGAAATACTTTTAAATAGTCTAGAGGCAAAACATCCACTATCTTACCTGGGTCAGTGTGGGACTTACATCCTCATAGAAGCTGACTCCATTATTAGGGGAACAGATAGGGCAATCTGTCAAAAAGACCGTGATCGCCAAACAGTGTGTTGTCTTCCTGGCGCTAGAGTTCGACACATCGTGGATCGGGTTGACAGATTACTGGGAGGGGCTGGAGAAGATCCAGCAGTCATGGTCCATATCGGAACCAATGACAAAGTTAGAGGTAGGTAGAGAGTCCTTAAAAATGATTTCAGGGATTTAGGTCAAAAGCTTAGGGCAAGGACCTCAAAGGTAGTATTTTCTGAAATACTGCCTGTACCACGAGCCACACAAGAAAGGCAGCAGGAGATTAGGGTGATTAACAAGTGGCTCAAGAACTGGTGTAGGAAGGATGGGTTTGGGTTCCTGGAGAACTGGGCGACTTCTCTATCGGCTACAGGCTCTATCATAGGGACGGGCTGCACCTCAATGGGGAAGGGGCAGCTGTGTTGGGGAGAAAGATGGCTAGAAGGCTGGAGGAGTGTTTAAACTAGGGACTGGGGGAGGGAAATTACATTATAGGAGGGGAAGAAAGTGCAGATAGAGACCGGGGGCAAGGTAGTGGGACTGGGGGAGGAATGGAAGGAGGGACTAAAACAGTTCAGAAGGAAAGGTTTAGGGTAAAAAATATACATTAACCTCTCAAATGTATGTATACTAATGCCAGAAGCCTGACTAATAAAACTGGGGAGCTGGAATTAGTGATGTGTGGGGAGGACTATGACATAGTGGGAATAACGGAAACATGGCTGGATGACAGCTGTGACTGGGCAGTTAATGTACAAGGTTAGAGTCTGTTTAGAAAGGATTGCCAAAACCGTATAGATGGGTAGAGATACATGGAGCTAAAAACAATAATAAATTACTAATAGGAGTTTACTATAAACCACCTAATATACCAGAGTCCACAGAAAATCTACTACTAAACAAGATAGACAAGGCGGCAAATCATAATGAGGTGGTTATTATGGGGGACTTCAACTACCCAGATATAGACTGGGAAACTGAAACTTGTATATCTCATAAAGGAAACAGGTTCTTGGCAAAAACCAAAGATAATTACCTCTCCCAACTGGTTCAGGACCCGACTAGAGGGACAGCCATACTGGACTTAGTATTAACCGATAGGCCTGACAAAACAACAGATGTGCAGGTTGGGGGACACCTGGGAAAAAGTGACCATAAAGTAATAACCTTCCAATTATCATTGAAAAAAGCGTTTCTACAGGGAGGAACAAAAATACCAAACTTCGAAAAAGCTAAATTTAGCCAACTAAGAGAGGCCATAGGCCTAACTAACTGGGACAAAGTCCTGAAAAATAAAAATACAGCCACAAAATGGGATATCTTTAAAATCATCCTAAAATCTCATTGTGAGAGCTACATACAGTATGGGAATAAAAGGTTAAGGAACAAAAAGAAACCAATGTGGATAAATAGAACTGTAAAGAAAGCAATAAATGACAAAAAAGAAAGCATATAAATTACTAAAACAGGATGGTGGCACGGAAGCACTGAAAAACTATATGGAAAAAAAATAGAACATGTAAAAAACAAATAAAAGCGGCCAAACTAGAGACCGAGAGATTAATTGCCCAAAAAAATAAAACTAACCCTAAAATGTTCTTTAATTATATAAATGTTAAAAAGTATTAATCTGAAGGTGTCGGCCCTTTAAAGAGTAATGAGGGGGGAGTCGCAGAGAGCGACGAGGAGAAAGCAAAGCTGTTAAATATTTTTTTCTCCAATATATTCACTGAGGAAAATAAACTGTCTGAAATGCTGAATGTAAAAATAAATTACCCATTAAAAGTGTCCTGTCTGACCCAGGAAGAAGTATAACAGCGACTTAAAAATATTAAAATAGACAAATCGCCAGGATTGGATGGCATACACCCCCGTATCCTAAGGTAATTAAGTAATGTCATAGCCAGACCCTTATTTCTGATATTTGCAGACTCTATACTGACAGGGAATGTCCCACAGGATTGGCGCATAGCAAATGTGGTGCCAATATTCAAAAAGGGTCCAAAATAAGAGCCTGGAAACTATAGGCCGGTAAGTTTAACATCTGTTGTGGGTAAACTGTTTGAAGGTTTTCTAAGAGATGCTATCTTAGAGCATCTCAACGGAAATAAGCAAATAATGCCATATCAGCATGGCTTCATGCCAAACTAATTTAATCAGTTTCTATGAGGAGGTAAGTTCTAGACTTGACAGCAGTGAATCAATGGATGTCGTCTATCTGGACTTCTCCAAAGCATTTGACACTGTACCACATGAAAGGTTAGTATATACAATGAGAATGCTCGGACTGGGAGAAAACATCTGTATGTGGGTAAGTAACTGGCTGAGTGATAGAAAACAGAGGGTGGTTATTAACGGTACACACTCAGATTGGGTCACTGTCACTAGTGGGGTACCTCAGGGGTCAGTATTGGGCCCTATTCTCTTCAATATATTTATTAATGATCTTGTAGAAGGCTTGCATAGTAAAAGAAAGAGAGACCACATCCAAGGGAGATAAATGGATGAAATTTTATTTTGATTGAGCGGAAATATGGGGAAAGTTATTGAAGCGCAATGTGGGACAAATTATTAAAGCGCAAATGTGGGACAAATGATTAAAGCGCAAATGTGGGACAAATTATTGAAGCGCAAATGTGGGACAACTTGTTAAAGTTTAAGCATTGAATGAAAGGAGGTGGCGCGCATCAATTAAATAAGAATTTCTGAAATTTTATTCCCTGTCACCTATGCAAAGCAGGTGTTTATTCAAGTCCAAAATTGTAAAATGTCAACCCAAGAATGTAACAGAAAAATTAGTGAAATTTATTAACCTGTCTACTTGGTAGAGCAGGGGTCTATGACAGAAAAAATTGTTTTTGTCATCTGAAAATGTAAAAGAAAAATTAGTGAAATTAAATAAGCTGTCAACTAGGTAGAGGAGGGGTATATTACACCCAAAAATTGGTGAATTTCCCCTGAAAATGTAACAGATAAATTAGTGCATTTTTTTAACCTGTCTACTACGTATAGCAGTGGTACATCACACCCAAAAATTTGTGAATTTCACCCGAAAATGTAACAGACAAAGTAGTGAAATGACATAAAATAAAATACGTACAAATAAAAACATTTTTTTCTATTTATGAGGCGGAGGTCCATATGGAGTAGGAGTTTGTGGAGTAGGAGTTTGAGGAGGCAGTGGACGTAGCGTTGTAGGTGGAAGCAGCGTTGGAGGAGGACGAAGTAGCCAACACCGTTTTTTGGTTTAAATTTTTTTTTTTTTATTAGTGTACACTCCAAAAGAGTGTGAAATATCCAAAATGCAAGAATGAGCAATTGCGCTGCTTAAGGCAGCAATGGCTGCTTAAGGCCGGTATACATGTCTATTCTGCACAAGGTACGGACAAGTCCTGTGGGATCCATGCCTGGTTAATTTTAATGAACCTGAGCTTGTCCACATTGGCTGTGGACAGGCGGCTGCGCTTGTCTGTGATAACACCCCCTGCTGGGCAGGCCAGCACCGCCAAGGCGTAAAGGGCAAGCTCAGGCCATGTGCCCAATTTGGAGACCCAGAAGTTGAAGGGGCAGACCCGTCATTCAGTACGTGTAGGCGTGTGCACACATACTGCTCCACCATGTTGCTGAAATGCTGCCTCCTGCTAAGACGTTCCATATCAGCTGGTGGTGCTGGCTGTTATGGCGTGCTGACAAAGCTTTTCCACATTTCGGCCATGCTAACCCTGCCTTCTAAGGTGCTGCCGGTGCCCTAGCTGCGTTGGCGACCTCTTCCTCTGCCTTCGCCTTGTGCTTCCACTGTGCCCCCACTGTCAGGTGGAAATGCCACCAGCAGCGCGTCTACCAGCGTGCGCTTGTACTCGCTCATCTTACGATCACGCTCCAGTGAGGCAATTAAGGACGGTATGTTGTCCTTGAAACGGGGATCCAGCAGCATGGCCACTCAGTAATCAGCACAAGTTAGAATGTGGGCAACTCGGCGGTCGTTGTGGAAACAGGCTGCCCAGAGGCAACGAAAAGCTGTCCTCTGTGGGAGGTGTATCGTCTGTGTCCTCTGTATCCCCCCAGCCACGCACCAGTGATGGCCATGAGCTGGTCTGGGTGCCACCCTGCTGTGAGCAAGGTTTGTCCACCTCCATCTCCTCCTCCTCATCCTCCACCTCGTCATACTCCAGAACTGTGCCCTGGCTGGACAATTGTGTACCTGGCGTTTGTGGGTGCAGGAACCCACCCTCGGAACCACTTGTGAATGACTGTCCGGAAACCCTATGAAATGTGAAGAGACATGAGAGGTGTAGGAGTATGTGTTGCACAATTTACAACGCAGTCCAGTGCACATCTTGCATGATGTATGCAGTCCTGGAACAGCCGTTCGAGGGTGTATATCTTTGTTCTAGATGTGAGCAAATTACCCGTTTGGAATCGCAGATCGAGTCTCTAAATGGGCAAGTTGCAACACTGAGAGGCATTGATAATTTGCAAAAGAGTTTGCTTCTCACCGAGCAAGCACTCTTTGGGGTAGATGAGGGGGAGGGTGACAGAGAGGAGGCTGAGGAAAGTGAGGTAGCTAGCTGGGTAAAAGTTAGAAAGCGGGGTAGAGGGAAGAGTGCCAGGGAGGCTAGCCCTGATCTGACACACCCCAACAAGTTTGCACGTTTGGCAGATGAGGGGGATGTCAGTCCGGGGACGGCACTGCTGCAGCCAGACACTTCCTCTGCCAGTCAGGGGAATGTCAGCTCCAGTAAGCAGGGAACCAGGAGAGCAGGGCAGGCCAGACAGGTGCTGGTAGTGGGAGACTCCATTATTAGGGGAACAGATAGGGAAATCTGTCACAAAGACCGTGATCGCCGAACAGTGTGCTGTCTTCCTGGCGCTAGAGTTCGACACATCGCGGATCGGGTTGACAGATTACTGGGAGGGGCTGGAGACGATCCAGCGGTCATGGTCCATATCGGAACCAATGACAAAGTTAGAGGTAGGTGGAGAGTCCTTAAAAATGATTTCAGGGATTTAGGTCAAAAGCTGAGGGCAAGGACCTCTAAGGTAGTATTTTCCGAAATACTGCCTGTACCACGAGCCACACAAGAAAGGCAATGGGAGATTAGGGAGATTAACAAGTGGCTCAAGAACTGGTGTAGGATGGAGGGGTTTGGGTTCCTGGAGAACTGGGCCGATTTTTCGATCGGCAACAGGCTCTATCGTAGGGACGGGCTGCACCTCAATGGGGAAGGGGCAGCTGTGCTGGGGAGAAAGATGGCTAGAAGGTTGGAGGAGTGTTTAAACTAGGGACTGGGGGGGAGGGTAATTACGTTATAGGAGGGGAAGATAGTGCAGATAGAGACCGGGGGAAAGGTAATAAGAATGGGGGAGGAATGGAAGGAGGGACTAGAACAATTCAGAAGGAAAGGTGTAGGGTAAAAAATATACATAAACCTCTCAAATGTATGTATACTAATGCCAGAAGCCTGACTAATAAAACTGGTGAACTGGAATTAGTGATGTGTGAGGAGGACTATGACATAGTGGGAATAACTGAGACATGGCTGGATGATAGCTATGACTGGGCAGTTAATGTACAAGGTTACAGTCTGTTTAGAAAGGATCGTCAAAACCGGAGAGGGGGAGGGGTCTGCCTTTATATAAAGTCCTGTCTAAAGCCCACAGTCCGAGAAGATATAAGTGAGGGACATGAACATGTGGAGTCACTATGGGTAGAGATACATGGAGCTAAAAACAACAATAAATTACTAATAGGAGTTTACTATAAACCACCTAATATACCACAGAAAATCTACTACTAAACGAGATAGACGAGGCGGCAAATCATAATGAGGTGGTTATTATGGGGGACTTCAACTACCCAGATATAGACTGGGAAACTGAAACTTGTATATCTCATAAGGGAAACAGGTTCGTGGCTATAACCAAAGACAATTACCTCTCCCAACTGGTTCAGGACCCGACTAGAGGGACGGCCATACTGGACTTAGTATTAACCAATAGACCTGACAGAACAACAGACGTGCAGGTCGGGGGACACCTGGGAAATAGTGACCATAAAGTAATAACCTTCCAATTATCATTCAAAAGAGCGTTTCTACAGGGAGGAACAAAAATACCAAACTTCAAAAAAGCTAAATTTAGCCAACTAAGAGAGGCCATAGGCCAAACTAACTGGGACAAAGTCCTCACAAATACAGACACAAAATGGGATATCTTTAAAAACATCCTAAAAACTCATTGTCAGAGGTACATACCGTATGGTAATAAAAGGTTAAGGAACAAAAAGAAACCAATGTGGATAAATAGAACTGTAAAGAAAGCAATAAATGACAAAAAGAAAGCATATAAAACACTAAAACAGGAGGGTTGCACGGAAGCACTGAAAAACTATAAGGAAAAAAATAGAACATGTAAAAAACAAATAAAAGCGGCCAAACTAGAGACCGAGAGATTAATTGCCAAAGAGAGTAAAACCAACCCTAAAATGTTCTTCAATTATATAAATGTTAAAAAGTATAAAGCTGAAGGTGTTGGCCCTTTAAAGAGTAATGAGGGGGGAGTCGCAGAGAGCGACGAGGAGAAAGCAAAGCTGTTAAATATTTTTTTCTCCAATGTATTCACTGAGGAAAATAAATTGTCAGATGACATGCAGAATGCAAAAATAAATTCCCCATTAAAAGTGTCCTGTCTGACCCAGGAAGAAGTACATCAGCGGCTTAAAAAGATTAAAATAGACAAATCGCCAGGACCGGATGGCATACACCCCCGTATCCTAAAGGAATTAAGTAATGTCATAGCCAGACCCTTATTTCTGATATTTGCAGACTCTATACTGACAGGGAATGTCCCACAGGATTGGCGCGTGGCATATGTGGTGCCAATATTCAAAAAGGGGCCAAAAACAGAGCCTGGAAACTATAGGCCGGTAAGTTTAACATCTGTTGTGGGTAAACTGTTTGAAGGTTTTCTGAGAGATGCTATATTAGAGCATCTCAACGGAAATAAGCAAATAACGCCATATCAGCATGGCTTCGTGAGGGATCGGTCATGTCAAACTAATTTAATCAGTTTCTATGAGGAGGTAAGTTCTAGACTTGACAGCGGCGAATCAATGGATGTCGTATATCTGGACTTCTCCAAAGCATTTGACACTGTACCGCATAAAAGGTTAGTATATAAAATGAGAATGCTCGGACTGGGAGAAAACATCTGTATGTGGGTAAGTAACTGGCTGAGGGATAGAAAACAGAGGGTGGTTATTAACGGTACACATTCAGATTGGGTCACTGTCATTAGTGGGGTACCTCAGGGGTCAGTATTGGGCCCTATTCTCTTCAATATATTTATTAATGATCTTGTAGAAGGCCTGCATAGTAAAGTATCAATTTTCGCAGATGACACTAAACTGTGTAAAGTACTTTACACTGAAGAGGACAGTATACTACTACAGAGGGATCTGGATAGATTGGAGGCTTGGGCAGATAAGTGGCAGATGAGGTTTAACACTGATAAATGTAAGGTTATGCACATGGGAAGGAAAAATGCAAGTCACCCGTACATACTAAATGGTAAAACACTCGGTAACACTGACATGGAAAAGGATCTAGGAATTTTAATAAACAGCAAACTAAACAGCAAAAACCAGTGTCAGGCAGCTGCTGCCAAGGCCAACAAGATAATGGGTTGCATCAAAAGGGGCATAGATTCCCGTGATATGAACATAGTCCTACCACTTTACAAATCGCTAGTCAGACCACACATGGAGTACTGTGTACAGTTCTGGGCTCCTGTAAACAAGGCAGACATAGCAGAGCTGGAGAGGGTTCAGAGGAGGGCAACTAAAGTAATAACTGGAATGGGGCAACTACAGTACCCTGAAAGATTATCAAAATTAGGGTTATTCACTTTAGAAAAAAGACGACTGAGGGGAGATCTAATTAATATGTATAAATATATCAGGGGTCAGTACAGAGATCTATCCCATCAGCTATTTATCCCCAGGACTGTGACTGTGACGAGGGGACATCCTCTGCGTCTGGAGGAAAGAAGGTTTGTACACAAACATAGAAGAGGATTCTTTACGGTAAGAGCAGTGAGACTATGGAACTCTCTGCCTGAGGAGGTGGTGATGGTGAGTACAATAAAGGAATTCAAGAGGGGCCTGGATGTGTTTCTAGAGCGTAATAATATTACAGGCTATAGCTACTAGAGAGGGGTCGTTGATCCAGGGAGTTATTCTGATTGGAGTCGGGAAGAAATTTTTTATTCCCCTAAAGTGGAGAAAATTGGCTTCTACCTCACAGGGTTTTTTGCCTTCCTCTGGATCAACTTGCAGGATAACAGGCCGAACTGGATGGACAAATGTCTTTTTTCGGCCTTATGTACTATGTTACTATGTTACTATGTTAAATGATCCCTCTTCCTCCTCCTGTGCCACATACTCTTCCATCATCGCCAGCAGTGTTTTTTCAAGGAGGCATAGAAGTAGGTAGTGGCGGCTGGGCACTAAGTACTGTGGGACAGCCACCACCATAAGGCCTTTAAAACTCTCTGTCTCCACCAGATGGAATGACAGCATTTCAAAGGCCAGTAATTTAGAAATGATGGCATTCAGGGCCAGGGATTGCAGGTGGGTAGGGGGGTACTTCCTCTTCCTCTCCAGTGTTTGGGATATGGAGAGCTGAAAGTTACCATGGGACATTGTGGAGATGCTTAGTGACCCAGGTGGTGGTGTTGCTGGCAAATCCTCTGTTTGCAGGGTGGCAGGTGGCACTGTCACTCCAGAGGTGGATGAAGAGGCCGAGACTGCAGCAGAAGAGGAAGCAGGAGGAGCCAGAGACCTTTCTTGGTTTTTGAGGTGTCTACTCCACTGCAGCTCGTGCTTTGCACTTAAATGCCTGGTCATGCAGGTTGTGCTCAGGTTGAGAACGTTTATGCCTCGCTTCAGGCTCTGATTGCACAGCGTGCAAACCACTCGTGTCTTGTCGTCAGCACTTTGTCTGAAGAACTGTCATGCCAGGGAACTCCTTGGAGCTGGCTTTGGTGTGCTTGGTCCCTTGCTGCGGTGGGCACTGGGCAGTAGCAGGCGTACTGTCTAGGGGACGGCCGATCCACTTTTGCACCCTGCTCCCTCTTCTGCTGTGCTGGTGGCTCTGTGCGACCACCGCCTCTTTCTCTTAACTACATAGGTCACTCGTATGACCTTGATTTCATGTGGGGTCGAGGACCTCATCGTCCTCCACATCATCTTCCACCCAGTCTTCTCCCCTGACTTCCTTGTCGGTCTGCACACTTTCGAAAGCCCCAGCAGTTGGCACCTGTTTTTCGTCATCATCTGAGACGTGCTGCGATGGTCCTCCCATGTACTCATCTTGAAACATAAGTGGTTGGGCATCGGTATACTCAATCTCTTCCACTTCTGGGGCAGGGATAGGTGGATGGCCCTGGGAAACCCTGCTAACAGAGTCATCAAAAAGCAGAAGAGACTGCTGCATGACTTGGGGCTCAGACTGCTTGGCTGATTTGCAAGGGGGTGAGGTAAAAGACTGATGGACATCGGCTGCAGGTGCCAACTCTGATATTTCAGCAGGAGACTGGGTGGGAGACAATGTGAAGGAACTCGAGACACTGTCAGCAACCCAATCTACTATTGCCTGTACTTGTTCTGGCCTCCCCATTCGTAGAGCAGCATTCGTCCAGACCAAATACCGCTGCAGGTTCTTTGGAATACTCGCACCTGAGGAAGGTGTTTCACTTGTGCGTGTAGCTGGCACAGATCGACCACATCCTCTCCCTGCAACAGCAGCTCCACCAGCAGCACCACGACCTGTGCCACGTCCCTTATTTGACGCTCTCCTCATATTTCTCAAATTTAGGATCTATCCCTAAATGGGTGTTTAATTAATAGCAGAATAGAACGACAGTATGTAAAGGTTGTATCTCACACGTACAGATGCAGACTAGGCCGCATTTAATTTTTTTTTGCCCAAAATGGTTGTTTTTCAAATAACTGAATAGAACCACAATATCTAAATTGTTTATCTCATAATGACATATGCAGCAAAGGCTGCAAAATTACGTTTTTTGCCCAAAATCGCTGTTTTTCAAATAACAGAATAGAACCACAGTATGTAAAGGGTGTATCTCACACATACAGATGTAGACTAGGCCGCAATTAAAGTTTTTTGACTTAGGTGTTTGTGTAATAACAGAATACGACAGCAGTATATAACCCTTGAATTTCACACGTGCTGATGCATCAAGGGCTGTAAAATTGTGTATTTTGCCCAAAAAGGGTGTTTTATTAATAGAAGAATATAACCACAGTATCTAAAGTGTGTATCTCAGACGTACAGATACAGACTAGGCCGCAATTAAAGTTTTTTGCCCAAAATGGTTGTTTTTCAAATAACTGAATAGAACCACAGTATCTAAAGTGTGTATCTCACACGTAAAGATCCAGACTAGGCCGCAATTAAAGTTTTTTGCCCAAAATGGTTGTTTTTTAAATAACTGAATAGAACCACAGTATCTAAAGTGTGTATCTCACATTGACATATGCAGCAAAGGCTGCAAAATCCTTTTTTCTGCCCAAAATGGGTGTTTTTTTAATAACAGAATATCAAAGCTGTATATAACGCTTGAATTTCACACGTGCAGATGCTGCAAGGGGTGTAAAATTGTGTATTTTGCCCAAAAAGGGTGTTTTTAAAAACCCAGAAAATTATAGCGGTTTTTCTAGCTTAACTTGCAAACTGACTAATCCTGCAAAGGCACCAGATGTTGAATATTGCCAAAAATGTGTGTTTTTTCAAAGCCAAATTATTATTGCAGTATTTCAAGCTTGTATTTGAATGTCACAAAAGCACAGATGCAGTGTCACGGGGTTCCGAAGGTACACTCGGTCCCCCATCGCCCGCAGACCTATTGCTTAGCTTTGGGAATGAGGATCTGTGTTTGACCTCATTCCCAGGGCGGCTTTACTAGCTGGGTGGCTCCCTGCTCCTAAGTCTGCCTTGAGCGCCGAGCTGATCACTCGGTGCTCGACTGGTTGGTCTGTCGGTCATGTGACGCTGGCCACGTCACATGACCCTCACTCCCCACTATAAATACAGGCAGCCTGCTGGCTACAGGTTGCCTGTTAATTTCTAGGTTCCTGGCTATTTGTTGGACTGCTGAATACTTACCTGATCCTGTTCCTTGACCATCCTTTTGCCTGATCCTCCTGTACTGCGCATCCGTCCTGGTATTGTGACCTCGGCTCCCACCTGACTACTCTCTTAGGACTCCTCTTGTACTTCTCTGCTCTCCTGGTATTTGATTCCAAGTTAGGGATTGCCGTCCAGTTGTCCCCTGTCATTAGGACTCGCGAGGCAAGTAGGCAGGGCCAGGGGTAAGGGTGGAGCGCAGTGGTCACTTCCCTCCCCCCCTGTGTGTGTTGTACGCGACCGTTACAGATTAACAGGCCCAATAACCACTGTATTATGAATCCTCTGGTGACCCTGACTGACTATGTCTCTAATCTGACGCAGATGGTGCAGGAGTTAGGGGAAAAACTCAGCTCTTTTGAGTTATTGCAAGGCTCTTCCACTCCTCAGGCCTCCAGTCCGCATTTTGAGCCCCAGATTAAGCTCCCAGAAACCTTTTCTGGAGACCGGAGGAAGTTTCTCTCTTTTAAGGAGAGTTGCAAACTTTACTTCCGTTTGCGCCCCGTGTCCTCTGGTCCCGAGAGTCAACGCGTGGGCATTATCATTTCCCGATTACAGGGTGATCCCCAGGACTGGGCGTTCTCTTTACCTGCTGGCGCCAGTTGTTTATATTCTGTGGAGGGGTTCTTTCAGGCCCTAGGTACTCTCTATGATGAACCAGACAGGGCTCTAGTAGCCGAGACTGCTCTAAAGGCACTGGTTCAGGGCAATTTACCAGCGGAGGATTATTGCACCCAATTCAGAAGGTGGTGTGTCCCCTCAGGATGGAACGAACCAGCCCTGAAGAGTCAGTTCAGGTCAGGTCTGTCTGATAAATTAAAGGATCTTCTGGTCAGTTATCAACTTCCAGAGACCTTAGAGGAGATGATGACCCTTGTTGTCCGACTTGACCGACGGGTTAGAGAGAGACGACAGGAACAACAGTTCTCTTCCCAGATGGTGGTCCAGCCAGAGGCCTATCCCAGAGACAATGCTGAGGTCTCCACCGAGGAACCCATGCAGGTTGGCATGACCCGAGGGAATCTTCGCCGCACACATGGAGAATGCTTTGACTGTGGAGATTCTGACCATTGGATCAACCAGTGTCCTAAGAAGGTCCTCTCTGTCAAGTCTCCTAAGGCAAGGCAACCTAAAGACCAGGTACACCCTGAACTTTCTAAATGTAAGCTTTCGGTACCCATTACGATTTCTCTGGGAGTAGATAAATGGCCGGGTAAGGCCTTTATTGATTCTGGCTCAGCGGCTAGCTTTATTGACTCTGAGTATGCTGTAAGATTGGGTATTCCTATGTTTGCCTTACCAACTCCTATCCATGTCATGGCTATTGATGCTACTCCTCTTATTGGTGGTACGGTGAGCTAATGTACCTCGGAGATTTCTCTAACCGTGGGTGTGTGCCACTCAGAGAGATGTTCGCTTCTAGTCCTGGAGAACCTACCTGCTGAGGTGGTACTAGGGTTGCCTTGGCTCCGACTACATAACCCCACTATAGATTGGTCCAATGGGGAGTTGGTGAGATGGGGGCCTAAGTGTGACTCGTGCCTGTCCGTGGTACAGGCTGGGGTCTCAGTAAAGTCTGATACTTTACCCTCTGTTGTTAGAGAATATTCTGATGTATTCTCATCACCAACCCCGGAGGTTCTACCCCCCCATAGACCTTATGATTGTACCATAGAGCTAGTAGAGGGGGCCAAGTTTCCTAAAGGACGAATTTATAATCTTTCTATGCCCGAACGCAAGGCCATGGAAGATTATATTAAGGAGAGCCTTGGTAAAGGGCATATTAGACCTTCTGTCTCTCCTATGGGGGCGGGGTTTTTCTTTGTTAAGAAAAAACATGGTGGTCTTAGGCCATGTATCGATTACCGGAGATTAAATAAAATCACTGTCCAGAATAGATACTCCCTCCCATTGATTCCGGATTTATTTAACCAGGTCCTGGGGGCAACCTGGTTTTCCAAAATTGACCTGAAAGGGGCATACAATCTAATCCGAATCAAGGAGGGAGACGAATGGAAGACGGCGTTCAATACTCCGGTAGGACACTTTGAATATCAGGTGATGCCTTTTGGACTCAGCAATGCCCCAGCTGTGTTCCAAAACTTCATGAATGACATTCTTAGGGAGTTCTTAGGTAAATTTGTTATTGTCTATCTTGACGACATTTTGATATTCTCTCCTGACTTCGAATCCCATGTGTCTCATGTTAGACAAGTATTAGAGGTGTTGAGGGAGAATCAGTTATCTGCTAAACAAGAGAAATGTGTCTTTGGTGTGCAGGAGATTCTGTTTCTAGGGCATGTTCTGACTCCTCACGCCTTCAAGATGGATCCTGGTAAGGTACTAGCAATTAAGGAATGGGTAAGACCTTCGTCCTTAAAGGCCTTACAACGGTTCTTAGGTTTCGCCAATTACTATCGTAAATTTATTATGAATTTTTCCGTAATTGCTAAACCGTTGACCGACCTTACTAAGAAAGGGGCGGATTTGGAGAATTGGTCTACTGAGGCCATTTCTTTATTTGAAAAATTAAAAAAGGCATTTAGTAGCGCTCCCATTCTGATCCAGCCTGATCAGGAGAAACCTTTTATTGTGGAGGTGGATGCGTCCGAGGACGGCGCAGGAGCAGTCCTTTCACAAGGTCCTGCTAGCCTCACTAATCTGAGACCATGTGCCTTCTTCTCCAGGAAATTCTCTCCCACGGAGAGAAACTACGACATAGGGAATAGGGAGCTGCTGGCCATTAAATGGGCATTTGAGGAGTGGAGGCATTTTCTGGAGGGGGCAAGGCATTGTGTAACTGTTGTCACTGACCATAAAAACCTTATGTTTCTCGAGTCTGCTAAGAGGTTGAATCCCCGTCAAGCCAGATGGGCTCTGTTTTTTACTCGTTTTGATTTTTCCATCACGTTCAGGCCGGGAAGTAAAAATGTGAAGGCGGACGCATTATCTCGGAGCTTCCAGGCTTTTCAACCTACTGAGGTACCACCTGAATCCATCCTACCAGCAAAAATCTTCTTAGCAGCTCTTACCCAGGATATCTCGGCTCGCATTAGGTCGGAACAACATCTGGCACCGGTATCCACCCCAACAGATAAGTTGTTTGTTCCCGTACAATTTCGTCTCCAGCTGTTGGGTGAGTGTCACGATTCTGCCTTTTGTGGACATCCGGGTGTTGAGGGCACTAAGGATCTGGTTTCTAGATCTTATTGGTGGCCCACTCTAACTAGGGATGTCAAGTCCTATGTGTCAGCCTATGAGGTTTGTGCCAGGTCCAAGACACCTAGGACTCGCCCTGCTGGTAACCTACGACCCCTACCCATTCCCAGTAGACCCTGGTCCCATATCTCGATGGACTTTATAACTGACCTACCGCCGGCGGAGGGTAAGACTGTAGTGTGGGTAGTGGTGGATAGGTTTAGCAAGATGGTCCATTTCATTCCCCTGTCTAAACTCCCGAATGCCAAAACCCTGGCGTCTTTTTTTGTGAAAGAAATTGTTCGATTGCATGGTATCCCGGAAAATATTGTTTCTGACAGGGGTGTGCAGTTTGTGTCCAAATTCTGGAGGGCCTTCTGTCAAAAATGTAAAATTTCATTGTCTTTTCCCTCTGCCTACCACCCTGAGAGTAATGGGCAGCCTGAACGCCTTAATCAGTCTGTCGAACAATTCTTGAGGTCGTATGTTGCTGATGACCAGCAATTATGGGTGAAATTTCTTCCATTGGCTGAATTTGCTTTGAATAACCGTGTCAATTCTTCCGCTGGGGTCTCCCCTTTCTTTTGTAACCATGGTTTTCATCCCCGTTTTCATTCTGGGTCGTCCGTCTCCTCCTCTAACCCTGAAGCGGATAAACTCTCCTCCGAACTGTGCACAGTTTGGGCCCGGGTTCAATCGAACCTAGAAAAGGCTCAATGTTCTCAGAAACTCAAGGCCGATAGGAGACGTTCAAGGGGGGTAAACTTTCAGGTTGGGGATAAAGTATGGTTGTCCTCCAAGAATCTATCTCTCAAGGTAACTTCTAAAAAATTTGCTCCTCATTTTATTGGACCATATAAGATCACGGAAGTGATTAACCCGGTATCTTTTAGGTTGGAGCTGCCCGAGTCATTCCACATTCATAATGTGTTCCATAAATCTCTGCTTAAAAAATATTTTGAACCGGTAGTACCATCAAAAGCCTCGCCTCCGCCGGTTCTTGTTAATGATGCTGTCAAGTATGTGGTGTCTAAAATAGTGGATGTAAGGAAGGTGCGTAATTCCTTGCAGTACCTGATTCACTGGAAGGGGTATGGACCTGAAGAGAGATCTTGGGTACCTGCCAGGGAGGTTCATGCTCCTAGACTTGTTCGTAAATTTCATTTAGAACACCCTGAAAAGCCATCGCCTGAAGTCTTGGGTCCGGTGGCCCCTCGTAAAAGGGGGGGTACTGTCACGGGGTTCCGAAGGTACACTCAGTCCCCCATCACCCGCAGACCTGTTGCTTAGCTTTGGGAATGAGGATCTGTGTTTGACCTCATTCCCAGGGCGGCTTTACTAGCTGGGTGGCTCCCTGCTCCTAAGTCTGCCTTGAGCGCCGAGCTGATCACTTGGTGCTCGACTGGTTGGTCTGTCGGTCATGTGACGCTGGCCACGTCACATGACCCTCACTCCCCACTATAAATACAGGCAGCCTGCTGGCTACAGGTTGCCTGTTAATTTCTAGGTTCCTGGCTATTTGTTGGACTGCTGAATACTTACCTGATCCTGTTCCTTGACCATCCTTTTGCCTGATCCTCCTGTACTGCGCATCCGTCCTGGTATTGTGACCTCGGCTCCCACCTGACTACTCTCTTAAGACTCCTCTTGTACTTCTCTGCTCTCCTGGTATTTGACCCCGGCTTCTCCTGACCATTCTTTGCTTAATCCTTTGTACTTTGTAGCTTTCCTGGTATTGACTCGGTCTGTTCACGTCCTGTTGTTTGTCTGTCTGTCATCCCTGCACTTATTCCAAGTTAGGGATTGCCGTCCAGTTGTCCCCTGTCATTAGGACTCGCGAGGCAAGTAGGCAGGGCCAGGGGTAAGGGTGGAGCGCAGTGGTCACTTCTCTCCCCCCCTGTGTGTGTTGTACGAGACCGTTACATGCAGTGCTGGTGCACTGAGCTTGCATAAAATGGCCGCGGCTGCCTCCCACCTAACTAACAGACGGATAAAAGTTGTTTTTCTCTGGCACTGGGCTCAGGGCAGGGTAAAAAGATTGTGCACTGCACCCACACAACTATATCTATGTAGATCGCTGAGCTCAATTGGAGTTCTGATAACAGATTTTGTCCTATTATCTCCCTCACAGCAGCATCCTCTCCCTACACTAAGCCCAGCAGAGTGACGTGCAGCGCTACGTGACTCCAGCTTATATATAGGCTGGGTGACATGCTGCACTGGCCAATCACAGCCATGCCATTAGTAGCCATGCCATTAGTAGGCTTCTAAGGTCACACAGTTAAACGCTTGTTGATTGGCTGCTCTGTAGCCTTTCAAAAAGCGCTAAGAAATCACCGAAAACCAGTTCGGGTTCGCTAATGTTGACATCTTGTGCTTCTGCGATTCTTCTGCATTTATACTGCGTTTGTTTCTGACTTTGCCTGTGTGCTCCTACACTGTCAGTTTCTGTTCTGTGCATCTAAGTTAACCCTGTCCCTCTGCCTTGTTTGTGTTCCTGTCAAGTACCCAGCCTGCCTATTCTATCTGTGTCTTCACCACCACCCAGCCTACCAGTTTGTCCTGTGTTTCCAATAATCTATACTACTAGTCCACTAGTCCACAGTCTGAATGTAATTACCTGCATTTAAGTCTTAGTGACTGTTCAGACTGCTCGTGTGGTTTTCCTGCATTTTTGGTTTGTTTTCTGAATCCTAAGCTCCAAGTGCTTGCATCTGAATCCCTGCCAACTACACCTTAACTATTCCAGGAGGTGGCTGTCCGGTTGTTTCCGCGCAACAAAGGCCAGAACCCTATAAAGGGACTAAAGGGTGAATACCCTAGGAGAGTGGAATAAGCCCAAAGCCAACCCGGTAAGTTGGCACAGTGGGTCCACACACTCCACACTGATCCATAATAATAGAGATTATTTCAATTCTGAAAAACACTAAAATAGATAAATTGTTATATCTGGTGTTCCTAGTGAACACAGTTGGCTTGGGGTTACTCCTAATGGCATAGTAAGTCTGCATAGCTGACATAAGATGGAGACAGACCTTGTAGATTCTGCAAAACCTGTGCCCATACAGAAACCAGACAGCATGAATTTCATCTTGATCCCAGGCGCAGGACCTGCCCATTGTCCCTTTTATTCAAAGGAGCATGGGAATAGAGCCACAGTAACCCCAGCAAGGTCACCGGTTCACCAAGGCCTGATGTAGGAAGTTACCTGCCCATCCCAGCCACAATCCAGGAAGGCTAGTTTGGTAAACCACATGTTACCACATGTCAGTAGCACATCAACTGTCTATGTTGGAGAGAGATTGCCTTTGCCAAGGATCATTTCTCAAATTGATCCCAAGTTTTGGAATTTCCTGGCTTGAATGGGGAAATCCACACATAATGACCCTTTGCCGCCACAGTATAAACATACATTGCTGTTGCATCTGTGCAAATGCTCTTCTTAGGATAACTACTTGAGTTTGTCCAGCTGCATGAGCTCCTTAGCAGAGACCAAAGAAGAGGGAAGCAGCAATGGCATCTGGAATGAGGGAGTCAGTCAAGGAGTTGTCCTCTTCCAGGAAGATTCCTTGAAAAGCTCCCTGAACTGGAGATCTTTGCAGGTGGCTAATATAATTAGATCATCCAAGATAGCTGTTACATATCAACATACTGTACCAGTTGATCCATTATGTGCCCAGAGAGAACCTGCCAGCTATGAACAGAGGGTATTGAACTAGCTAGCATATTGTTCTATTGTAAGATTGCAGTAGATTGCAGACCCAAAGGGGTCAAAAGACACGAAGAGTCAAAAAAAAATATAGTCAGGGAAATGCCAAGGTCAGGACAATTGGGGTTTGTGCAATCCAGATTCAGGGCCAGGGCAGGCAGAAAAGGGTCAGTATGAGAAACAGGAAGAGGTCAGGTTAGTAAAGGCTCAAATCCAGAAGATCTCCACACAGACAGTTAAAAAGAATAATGGCACACCCTCACAAGACACTAGCTTATTAGAACCTATTGTTCAGGAACCCTCCCACGGGGAAGGTGCACCTTAAATACAATGGGACGGACAGCCATAGGCTGATGAATAGTTTTTTAAGGCTATAGAGACTGCACACACCTTAGGGGCAGAGAGAAAGCGAGCAGGCAGGAAGCAGGCTTCAGCCTGCATGGGATGGATGGTGCAATGCTACTCCGAAGGCCAGACCCTCCAAGCAGAGGCAGAGGGTTGGTGGTGGGTCCAGACCACTCAAACATAAGATAGGAAAGACAGGTGAGTGTTCTGGTTGCAATGCCAATGGGAGGAGTAAGGTAGAGGCTGGTACAGATTGCCAGTATAACACAATACATGGTGGCCATATTGCATTTGTCCACAAGTTCTCAAGAAATTATCCTTCTAGACCCCTTCCACGAACCCCAAGCAGGGGCAAAAGGTTAGCGTCAGGTCCAGACCCGTGGAACAGAAGATGGGAGAGCCACTTCAGCATTCCAGCAGCTATGCCAATGGGAGAAGTGAGATGGCTGTAGGCATGTTGTAACGGTCGCGTACACACACACACAGGTGGAAGGAAGTGACCACTGCGCTCCACCCTTACCCCTGGCCCTGCCTACTTGCCTCGCGAGTCCTAATGACAGGGGACAACTGGACGGCAATCCCTAACTTGGAGTAAGTGCAGGGATGACAGACAGACAAACAACAGGACGTGAACGGACCGAGTCAATACCAGGAAAGCTGCAAAGTACAAATGGAGCAAGCAGAGAATTGTCAGGAGAAGCCGGGGTCATAAATACCAGGAGAGCAGCGCAGTACAGGAGGAGCAGGCAAAAGGATGGTCAGGGAACAGGATCAGGTAAGTATTCAGCAGTCCAACAAATAGCCAGGAACCTAGAAATTAACAGGCAACCTGTAGCCAGCATGCTGCCTGTATTTATAGTGGGGAGTGAGGGTCATGTGACGTGGCCAGCGTCACATGACCGACAGACCAACCAGTCGAGCACCGAGTGATCAGCTCGGCGCTCAAGGCAGACTTAGGAGCAGGGAGCCACCCAGCTAGTAAAGCCGCCCTGGGAATGAGGTCAAACACAGAACCTCATTCCAAAAGCTAAGCAACAGTTCTGCGGGCAATGGGGGACCGAGTGCACCTTCGGAACCCCGTGACAGTACCCCCCCTTTTACGAGGGGCCACCGGACCCAAGACTTCAGGCGATGGCTTTTCAGGGTGTTCTAAATGAAATTTACGAACAAGTCTAGGAGCATGAACCTCCCTGGCAGGTACCCAAGATCTCTCTTCAGGTCCATACCCCTTCCAGTGAATCAGGTACTGCAAGGAATTACGCACCTTCCTTACATCCACTATTTTAGACACCACATACTTGACAGCATCATTAACAAGAACCGGCGGAGGCGAGGCTTTTGATGGTACTACCGGTTCAAAATATTTTTTAAGCAGAGATTTATGGAACGCATTATGAATGTGGAATGACTCAGGCAGCTCCAACCTAAAAGATACCGGGTTAATCACTTCCGTGATCTTATATGGTCCAATAAAACGAGGAGCAAATTTTTTAGAAGTTACCTTGAGAGATAGATTCTTGGAGGACAACCATACTTTATCCCCAACCTGAAAGTTTACCCCCCTTGAACGTCTCCTATCGACCTTGAGTTTTTGAGAACATTGAGCCTTTTCTAGGTTCGATTGAACCCGGGCCCAAACTGTGCACAGTTCGGAGGAGAGTTTATCCGCTTCAGGGTTAGAGGAGGAGACGGACGACCCAGAATGAAAACGGGGATGAAAACCATGGTTACAAAAGAAAGGGGAGACCCCAGCGGAAGAATTGACACGGTTATTCAAAGCAAATTCAGCCAACGGAAGGAATTTGACCCATAATTGCTGGTCATCAGCAACATACAACCTCAAGAATTGTTCCACAGACTGATTAAGGCGTTCAGTCTGCCCATTACTCTCAGGATGGTAG
Organism: Bufo bufo; assembly: GCF_905171765.1. Lineage (NCBI taxonomy): Eukaryota > Metazoa > Chordata > Amphibia > Anura > Bufonidae > Bufo > Bufo bufo. Next base: position 81,632,440 of record NC_053397.1, read on the forward strand.
GCGGAAGAAAAAGACAATGAAATTTTACATCTTTGACAGAAAGCCCTCCAGAATTTGGACACAAACTGCACACCCCTGTCAGAAACAATATTTTCCGGGATGCCATGTAAACGAACAATCTCTCTCACAAAAATAGACGCCAGGGTTTTAGCATTCGGAAGTTTAGACAGGGGAATGAAATGAACCATCTTGCTAAACCTATCGACCACTACACAAACCACAGTCTTACCCTCCGCCAGCGGTAGGTCAGTTATAAAGTCCATCGAGATATGGGACCAGGGTCTACTGGGAATGGGTAGGGGTCGTAGGTTACCAGCAGGGCGAGTCCTAGGTGTCTTGGACCTGGCACAAACCTCACAGGCTGACACGTCGGACTTGACATCCCTAGTTAGAGTGGGCCACCAATAAGATCTAGAAACCAGATCCTTAGTGCCCTCAACACCCGGATGTCCACAAAAGGCAGAATCGTGACACTCACCCAACAGCTGGAGACGAAATTGTACGGGAACAAACAACTTATCTGTTGGGGTGGATACCGGTGCCAGATGTTGTTCAGACCTAATGCGAGCCGAGATATCCTGGGTAAGAGCTGCTAAGAAGATTTTTGCTGGTAGGATGGATTCAGGTGGTACCTCAGTAGGTTGAAAAGCCTGGAAGCTCCGAGATAATGCGTCCGCCTTCACATTTTTACTTCCCGGCCTGAACGTGATGGAAAAATCAAAACGAGTAAAAAACAGAGCCCATCTGGCTTGACGGGGATTCAACCTCTTAGCAGACTCGAGAAACATAAGGTTTTTATGGTCAGTGACAACAGTTACACAATGTCTTGCCCCCTCCAGGAAATGCCTCCACTCCTCAAATGCCCATTTAATGGCCAGCAGCTCCCTATTCCCTATGTCGTAGTTTCTCTCCGTGGGAGAGAATTTCCTGGAGAAGAAGGCACATGGTCTCAGGTTAGTGAGGCTAGCAGGACCTTTCTCCTGATCAGGCTGGATCAGAATGGGAGCGCTACTAAATGCCTTTTTTAATTTTTAAATGAAGAAATGGCCTCAGTAGACCAATTCTCCAAATCCGCCCCTTTCTTAGTAAGGTCGGTCAACGGTTTAGCAATTACGGAAAAATTCATAATAAATTTACGATAGTAATTGGCGAAACCTAAGAACCGTTGTAAGGCCTTTAAGGATGAAGGTCTTACCCATTCCTTAATTGCTAGTACCTTACCAGGATCCATCTTGAAGGCGTGAGGAGTCAGAACATGCCCTAGAAACAGAATCTCCTGTACACCAAAGACACATTTCTCTTGTTTAGCGGATAGCTGATTCTCCCTCAACACCTCTAATACTTGTTTAACATGAGACACATGGGATTCAAAGTCAGGAGAGAATATCAAAATGTCGTCAAGATAGACAATAACAAATTTACCTAAGTACTCCCTAAGAATGTCATTCATGAAGTTTTGGAACACAGCTGGGGCATTGCTGAGTCCAAAAGGCATCACTTGATATTCAAAGTGTCCTACCGGGGTATTGAACGCCGTCTTCCATTCGTCTCCCTTCTTGATTCGGATTAGATTGTATGCCCCTTTCAGGTCAATTTTGGAAAACCAGGTTGCCCCCAGAACCTGGTTAAATAAATCCAGAATCAATGGGAGGGAGTATCTATTCTGGACAGTGATTTTATTTAATCTCCGGTAATCGATACATGGCCTAAGACCACCATCTTTTTTCTTAACAAAGAAAAACCCCACCCCCATAGGAGAGACAGAAGGTCTAATATGCCCTTTACCAAGGCTCTCCTTAATATAATCCTCCATGGCCTTGCGTTCGGGCATAGAAAGATTATAAATTCGTCCTTTAGGAAACTTGGCCCCCTCTACTAGCTCTATGGTACAATTATAAGGTCTATGGGGGGGTAGAACCTCCGGGGTTGGTGATGAGAATACATCAGAATATTCTCTAACAACAGAGGGTAAAGTATCAGACTTTACTGAGACCCCAGCCTGTACCACGGACAAGCACGAGTCACACTTAGGCCCCCATCTCACCAACTCCCCATTCGACCAATCTATAGTGGGGTTATGTAGTCGGAGCCAAGGCAACCCTAGTACCACCTCAGCAGGTAGGTTCTCCAGGACTAGAAGAAAACATCTCTCTGAGTGGCACACACCCACGGTTAGAGAAATCTCCGAGGTACATAAGCTCACCGTACCACCAATAAGAGGAGTAGCATCAATAGCCATGACATGGATAGGAGTTGGTAAGGCAAACATAGGAATACCCAATCTTACAGCATACTCAGAGTCAATAAAGCTAGCCGCTGAGCCAGAATCAATAAAGGCCTTACCCGGCCATTTATCTACTCCCAGAGAAATCGTAATGGGTACCGAAAGCTTACATTTAGAAAATTCAGGGTGTACCTGGTCTTTAGGTTGCCTTGTCTTAGGAGACTTGACAGAGAGGACCTTCTTAGGACACTGGTTGATCCAATGGTCAGGATCTCCACAGTAAAAGCATTCTCCACGTCTGCGGCGAAGATTCCCTCGGGTCATGCCAACCTGCATGGGTTCCTCGGTGGAGACCTCAGCATTGTCTCTGGGATAGGCCTCTGGCTGGACCACCATCTGGGAAGAGAACTGTTGTTCCTGTCGTCTCTCTCTAACCCGTCGGTCAAGTCGGACAACAAGGGTCATCATCTCCTCTAAGGTCTCTGGAAGTTGATAACTGACCAGAAGATCCTTTAATTTATCAGACAGACCTGACCTGAACTGACTCTTCAGGGCTGATTCGTTCCATCCTGAGGGGACACACCACCTTCTGAATTGGGTGCAATAATCCTCCGCTGGTAAATTGCCCTGAACCAGTGCCTTTAGAGCCGTCTCGTCTACTAGAGCCCTGTCTGGTTCATCATAGAGGGTACCCAAGGCCTGAAAGAACCCCTCCACAGAATATAAACAACTGGTGCCAGCAGGTAAAGAGAACGCCCAGTCCTAGGGATCACCCTGTAATCGGGAAATGATAATGCCCACGCGTTGACTCTCGGGGCCAGAGGACACGGGGCGCAAACGGAAGTAAAGTTTGCAACTCTCCTTAAAAGAGAGAAACTTCCTCCGGTCTCCAGAAAAGGGTTCTGGGAGCTTAATCTGGGGCTCAAAATGCGGACTGGAGGCCTGAGGAGTGGAAGAACCTTGCCCTAACTCAAAAGAACTGAGTTTTTCCCCTAACTCCTGCACCCTCTGCGTCAGATTAGAGACATGGTCAGTCAGGGTCACCAGAGGATTCATAATACAGTGGTTATTGGGCCTGTTAATCTGTAACGGTCGCGTACACACACACACAGGGGGAAGGGAAGTGACCACTGCGCTCCACCCTTACCCCTGGCCCTGCCTACTTGCCTCGCGAGTCCTAATGACAGGGGACAACTGGACGGCAATCCCTAACTTGGAGTAAGTGCAGGGATGACAGACAGACAAACAACAGGACGTGAACGGACCGAGTCAATACCAGGAAAGCTGCAAAGTACAAATGTAGCAAGCAGAGAATTGTCAGGAGAAGCCGGGGTTATAAATACCAGGAGAGCAGCGCAGTACAGGAGGAGCAGGCAAAAGGATGGTCAGGGAACAGGATCAGGTAAGTATTCAGCAGTCCAACAAATAGCCAGGAACCTAGAAATTAACAGGCAACCTGTAGCCAGCAGGCTGCCTGTATTTATAGTGGGGAGTGAGGGTCATGTGACGTGGCCAGCGTCACATGACCGACAGACCAACCAGTCGAGCACCGAGTGATCAGCTCGGCGCTCAAGGCAGACTTAGGAGCAGGGAGCCACCCAGCTAGTAAAGCCGCCCTGGGAATGAGGTCAAACACAGAACCTCATTCCAAAAGCTAAGCACCAGTTCTGCGGGCAATGGGGGACCGAGTGCACCTTCGGAACCCCGTGACACATGTACTGCCAATATAGGACAAATTACGGGGGCCAGATTTCATTAGACCCCAAATTCTCAATTACCATTATAAATAGACTCCTGTTTCTTATATTTAAAGAGGACCGGTCCCCAAAAAATGCAATGCAATCTGTAAGCAGCATGTTATAGAACATTAGAAGCTGAGCAGATTTATATATATATTTTTCTGGGAAAAGATTCAGTAAAACTTTTTTTACTTTTACATCTGCAGCCCTGTTTAATGCTATCGGTACAGGGAGGAGAAATTATCAGTGACTGACAGCTATCTCTGTATGTACACATATGTACAGTGCTATCAATAACTGATAACACCTCCCTCCTGTACTGACGATGTTCACAGAAGGAAGAAAAAGCAGAGATATAAATGTATAAGTTACAGGCTTTACTGAATCTTTTCCCACACCTATGTATCAAACTGCTCAGCTCCTCCTGCTCTATAACATGCTACTTTTAGATTGCATTACTCCTTAAGGATTCTATAATGACAGAGTCTGTTTCACAGGATGGCAGCATAACAAATGTGGTGCCACTATTAACCCTTTCTGACCAAGCAATTTTCCATTTTTTCTTTTTAGTTTTTTACTCCCTGCCTTCCCAGAGCCATAACTTTTTTATTATTCTGTTCACATAGAAGCATGGGGCTTGTATTTTGCAGAGTTGTATTTTCTAATGGCATCATTTTATATTAGATATGATGTAGTGGGAAGCTAAAAAAAAATCATTTTTTCTTTGCATCACCATATTCTAGCCCAATAACTTTTTCATATTTATGTCTGAGCCGTGCGGGGGCTCATTTTTTACAAGCTGATTTGTTATTCTTATTAATACCATTTTGAGGTGTATATAATGTTTTGATACTTTTTAAATTAATTTCTTTTGGTTGGTGAAATTACAAAAAACAGTAAATCGTCCATTTTGATTTATTTTCCACTATGGCCTTCACCATATGTAATAAATACACTTATATTATAATAGTTTGGGCAATTTGGGACACAGCAATGACAATTATCTTTTTTTCTACTGTTTACTTTGATTTTTCATATGGAGAAACAGGGGTGATTTGAATGTTTATATTCTGTATATATTGTGACACAGTGAGAGGTTTGGTCTGGGAAAACAGGTATTTTTTCTCCCAGCATGTGCTGCTGGGCTGAGTTACAGCCAGGTGAGGTCAAATACCGGATCGGATTTTAAGTGCCGATCCAGGTTTTGGAAGAACATGGCTGTCCTTAAATAGGCAGCTGGGCTCAGAAGAGGGGTCTCTGTGTTGGGATCTGGGAGCCTTGTGTCTGGTTGAAGGCTTGCTACCTGTTTGGCGTGAAAACAGGTTAGTGCTGCTATGGTCAAGGACTCTTTGAGGCAGAATTGCCGCATGGTGTGAATTACCACCATCACCGCAAGGTGACTTTTTGCTTGTTTATGACTGCTTGTTTTGTCACTTGCCTAAAGTGTGAATAAAACACTGAACTGTTTGATCCAAAGAACTTGTTGTTGCCTCTATACTGCATCCGCTAATCTTGTCTACCAGAGCAAAAACCCACAATATTTAAAAACTTTTTTTGCATTCTTAACCCCCCCCCCCCCCAGAGGACTTGAACAATTGCTTATTGCTTATCCAATAGACTATAATTGTAGTCCATGGGAGATTCGCTATGTTCGTATGGAGCTCTGCCACAGGCAGAGTTATAATAGGAATTCTGCTGTGGCAGGCCACAGAGGGTTCAGAAGGCCCAAGGCTGCCATAGCAAGAAAATAGCTCCCTTGATATCTGTGCAGGGTAGCAGTTTGAGCACCAGGAGCGCAATGGGGGCACCATGACAACTGCATCTGATGGGTTAAAAGTCCATGATAGGCATTATTACGATCAAAAACTTTGCCTCCAGATGTCTTTTCATTAAACAGCATAAAACTAGCGCCAACTCATTTTCTGAGCAGGGACCATTTTTAAAGACCCAACATCTGACGTACATGTACAACAGATGTTCGGAAGGGGTTAAAAATGGTGTGAAAAAAGTGAGTCTGTGAATCATAGGCCAGTAAGTTTCACCTGTTTTGTAGGTAACATTAGAAGGCTTTCTTAGAGCTGCTATCCTTAAGTATCCCCATGATAATAACCTTATAACTGTCACGGATGGTGTTGCAGAAAACTGGAAGTTATAAATAAATATCCGACTGACTTGATCCCAAACTAAGGAACATATGGGTGAGCCCTATAAAACCCCTAGAGCTCTCCCTGACTGCTATGCCCATGCAAAGATCTTTATGATAGACGATTGCATGCCCTCGTACCTAGACTGTGTGACACCTGAAAACCCTATAATAGTGAACAGACACTACCACCGGCTCCCTGCACTTAATACAGAGGGAGTCAGGGTCACCTAGAATGAAGCCAGCACGGAAACACAAATACAAGGAAAAAGACTTATCTGAGGAACCAGTAGTTGCAACCTCTAGCAGTGAACACAATCCAGGAAGTAGTGTCTGTGGCAGGTAGGTGTGTTACTAGTCTCGCTTACCTGCCATCTCTATAGCTGTATGTGTTCCCCTCTACTTGCAGCCTGGCCTCAGATAGAGACTCCTGTTCCTCCATTACTGGGATGAACAGGTCGTCTCTTCCCTGCTCCTTGGTGAGGGATTACCAGGGAGACTTAGGGTCTTTAGGTATCCTGAGTATGAGTCGTCCTACCATCAGGGTCCGCTCATACAGTGAGGAGTCAGGGAGAGGATTAGGGACGCGGTAGGAGGTGACCTGTTCCCTTATTACTCCTTTTGGCCAGGCTGATCCCCTTTACCCTCTGACACCGCACGGTGGGGGGTTTCCCCACTCCCCGTCATGACAGTATGACCACAAAGGCTCCTTGCTTGGTGCCTTCGGAAGAGGGCCCAGCATGTGTCGCCTGCCATTTTCTGGCGCACATGCTTATCCTCCGGAGGGAGGGTGAAAGGCGAGACGCTATTAACAGTGCGGTTCCCTGTGACAGTTGGTCGCAGTTGGTGTGAACCGTCACTGGTGTTTGCGTCCCTCCTCGTCCATTCCTCAGTGGTTCAGGTGCGTGTGTTGTGTGCTGGATGCATTCCTTGGTGTACTGGCTGTGTGCTGGTTGGGGATGCATGCCGGCAGTGACCCGCTGTGAACCGTGTCTGAGGTGGATGCAGCATTCAGTGCAGTTTCTCTGGGCTGTTTGGTGGCTGGTGCCCTGGTTCCTGTTTGTTGTTCCTGGGGCTGGCGGCAGTCTTAGAGAGACATCCTTGCTCTGACGCTGATCCTCTTACTTTCCCCTACACCCCCTGTCCTGTTGTTTTTTGGGTGTTCTGTTTAGTTCCACTTTTTTTTTGGTGGGGGGGCTTTGAGGGGTGGGAGTGTCACGGGCTATGGTGTGCGCTGTGACACTGTTGCTACACTTGCAGTTGCCCGCGGCAACGTGTTTCTGTGTGTGCATGCGGTGGCAGTGTCTCGGCCTTCTGGGTGATTGCTGTGACATGGTTGCCACGCATGTGGTTGCCTGCGGCAACGTGCAGCTTTCCATGCTTGTGTGTGCACTTCCCCTTTAAGTGGCTTCCTCCCCTTGACTGGTGTTGGAAGAGTTAACTCCCTTCCTAGTGTTTTAACACTGGGTTTATGTGTGTGTGGGTGTGGCTGCTTGGGCTATTTAGCCTCTGCTGGAGGCCTGAAGCTGGGGGGTGTGACAACCACCCGCCAATCCCGTCGTACTAGGCCACAGTTGCCATACAGGTCTCCACTAGAGACTTCTGGAGGCGAATCCACTGTGAGCACAGAAGACGTTTAAGATTGGTTGGTGTGCCCATACATGATACAATCACGATTGTATGTACAATCGGTAAAAATAAAATTACTGATTTCACGCTGGAAATCAACTTAATTTGCTGCCACCACTCTTCGTATTGAATCGGGGCGAAGAGACCCCGGCTAGCTAATCCTAAAGGGACGAAACGGTTATTTGCAACCTAGCTAGTAAATTAACAATTTATAAAAATAAAACAATTTAGTAGTATGTCTTCTGAGGACAGAGTTCTTAGCATAGATCAGTTCATCAAGTAACAAGGGCAAAACTGGAACGATGAAATCGTTAGTTTTATTCTAAAACTATACACAAAAATATATATATTAAAGCTGACAGATAAATATACCTGCCAGTTGAACAGATTGGTTTAGATAGAAATAGGTAAGAGGTGGAAGGGAATAGAATGTCTGTAAGTTCAGAATTACCGTGGTAGTGTCCAGTAAAAGGCAAAGTCTTTGTATAATAATCCAAGATGGTGGGGTGTGCCCGTGTCCAGCGGGCGGTTGTGATGTTAGTCGACGTCAGATGGTAGAAGAAGGACGCAGGACCTGAGTGTGTCCCTTTTTTTACCCCCTCTGAAGCGGGGAGTGGTTATGACACGTTCAGGTCCAGCCTTGTGTAATTGGAACAGGGGCAGTCCTTTGCCCCATAGGGAGAAAATCTGGCAGAATCTTTGCTTTGCCCATTTCTCCATATCCCGTAAGTCCAATCAAGAACTATAGTTGATTTTGATAATCAGTACAATTTTACGCATCATCTGATAACAAATACGACTAAAAGATAATACAGGGTGCCTGAGAACCTTTATATCTCAGAGCGGGAATCTCTGATTTGCCCGCGGGTTTCCTAGAAGGTGGGTTAGAAGAACCAAAACCATCTCTGAAAAGATGGTTCCTTTCACATTTCCATAACCCATGAAATATTAGGAAAATATGGAAAAAAATATGAAGCTTATGGATTGAAGGGGACTTTCAGGTCATCTTCCTTCCTGTACCAACCAGCTGTGTGATAAGGATCTGTCCTTTTCTTCTGAAGCTCGCTGCCCAGGCTAAAGGTGTGGGACCCCTGCTGGTATTGGAGACACTATGGCTGCAGAAAGACCAGGTTTATGAGGTTCTGTCATAAGAGAACTAGATTGATGGCTACTCAACTTGGCCTGGGCAGGAAAGGTTTGTCACAAGGTGGTGATAATGGCACCTCTGCTCTGTGAATTACTCCTTTAGTGAAAAGAGAAGATTTTTAGTAAAGGCTCTGGTGTCTCTGTGATTGCGAAATATGGCACATTTGCGATTTCCTAGTATCGCTGTGGATCGCAAAGCGTCACACCTCCCCCCTTTGGAAGATTGGGGAAGGAGTGGTCAGCAAGACTGGGACTGAAGCAATCCCAACTCCCTATTTGAGCTCGTTACAGCGGGAAAGTCCGTCATCATTCTGATGGCGACTTCCCGGTTTGTGCTGAATCGTGAAATCGTACTGTTGGAGCGCTAAGCTCCAGCGGAGAAGTTTTCCGTTGGTACCAGAAGTACATTTCAGCCAGCTGAGAGGGTTGTGATCTGTGATGACCATGAAGGATCGTCCATATAGGTACGACTGTAATTTCTGTAGGGCCCATACGATCGCTAGGCACTCTTTCTCAGTGGTGCAGTATGCGGTTTCCCGCGGAAGTAGTTTTCGGCTCAGGTAGAGGACAGGGTGCTCATTCCCGGTTGCGTCCACCTGACTAAGGACGGCTCCCAGACCGTGGTCTGAGGCGTCAGTTTGTACTAGGAACTGACGGGAGAAGTCGGGAGCTTGAAGGACAGGAGCGCTAGCTAGCGCTTCCTTCAGGGCCCGAAATGCCTGTTCTAGTTCAGAGTTCCATGTGACCGTGTTGGGTTGTTTTTTGCCCGTTGCATCGGTCAGCGGTTTAGCCAGAGTACTATAGGATGGAACAAACTTCCTATAGTACCCTGCCGTTCCCAAAAATGCCTGTATTTGTTTTTTGGTGTTAGGCCGTGGCCATGCTACAATGGCATCGACCTTCCCTATCTGAGGTTTTAGGGTCTGGCTGCCTACTCTGTGTCCAAGGTACTGAACCTCTGTCATGGCAATCTGACATTTGTTGGGCTTAACGGTCAGATTGGCAGCGGACAGTCTTCCCAATACCTGTGACAGATGGTCAAGGTGATCTTCCCAGGTTGGACTATATATGGCTATATCGTCCAGATATGCTAGGGCATAACCTTGCATTCCTTCCAACAGTTCATTCATGGCCCGCTGAAAGGTGGCGGGCGCATTCTTCATCCCAAAGGGCATACGAGTAAACTCATAGAGGCCAAAAGGGGTGATGAATGCGGATTTCGCTCTTGCCGCTGGCGCAAGCGGAATCTGCCAGTATCCACGGCTCAAGTCCATGATTGTTAGTTAGCTGGCGGACGCCAGCTGATCCAGCAATTCATCAATTCGAGGCATGGGATACGCATCGGTTATGGTGATGTCATTCAGTCTCCTATAGTCGACACAGAACCTGGTTGCCTTGTCCTTTTTGGGGACTAAAACAACCGGGGCGGCCCATGGACTAGAGGATTTCTGGATGACCATTACCTGTAGCATCTCATCAATCTCTCGTTTGATCTCAGCCTGCACTTCGGGTAAGGTGCGATAGGGGCCCTGCCGTAAGGGCTTGTGGGTCCCTGTGTCAACTCGGTGAGCTGCTAGGTTGGTTTGGCCAGGGATGCCTGAGAATGTGGCGCTGTGCGCACTCAGGAGAGTGGTGAGCTGAAGCTTCTGTGGGTACGAGAGGTGGGGGTTGATGTTCCAATCATCTGCCACGTCTCGTAGCTCTGCTAGCAAGTCTATCAGTTGATCTGGCTCTTCGGGTTCTAGCTGGCTACACACTGCTAATACATACTGCTCTCTTTCCTCGTGTGCTTTTAACATGTTCACGTGGAACAATTTATGTCGCTTACCCCCGAGACTCACGAGGTAAGTGACTGGGTTCACCTGCTTCAGAATGGTGTATGGCCCGTCCCAGGCAGCCTGCAATTTGTTCTGCCTGACAGGGAGTAGGGCGTATACCTTCTGACCTGCTTGGTATGACCGCTCTCTGGCATGCTGATCATACCAAGCCTTCTGTTTGGCCTGTGCCTTTGCAAGGTTTTCCGTCACTATGGTCATGAGGGACTCCATCTTGTCCCGAAATTTTAGGACATATTCAACCACGGAGACTTCTGAGGGGTCACCTTTTCCCTCCCAGGTCTCCCGAATCAGTTTTAAGGGCCCTCGGACGTCTCGTCCATATAGGAGTTCAAAGGGTGAGAACCCAGTGGACTCCTGTGGAACTTCTCTGTAAGCGAACAGCAAATGAGGCAGGTGCCGCTCCCAGTCCTTCCCCTGCGATTCCACGAACGTGGCCAGCATTTGCTTTAACGTTCCGTTGAAACGTTCGCAAAGGCCGTTGGTTTGCGGGTGATACGCACTGGAAGTGGTGTGCTTGATTTGCATCCTCTCACAGAGGGCTTCCAATAACTCCGACATGAAGCAAGAGCCCTGATCAGAGATCATCTCGGCGGGGAAACCTACACGCGAGAAAATCCCGATCAAGGCGTCCACCACCGTGGCCGACCTAAGGGAAGACAGTGCTACCGCCTCTGGATAACGGGTGGCATAGTCCACGACCGTTAAGATGTAGCGCTTGCCAGAACTGCTAGGTATGGGAAGGGGACCAATTATATCCACTGCCACTCTCTGGAAGGGCTCTGTGATCACGGGCAGTGGCTGCAAAGGAGCTTTGCGGGGTCCTCCAGCCTTCTTAACCCTCTGGCAAGTGGTACACGATCGGCAGTACTTGGTTATGTCCGTTCCCATCGTGGGCCAGTAAAAATGGTTCTGAACACGTTTGTGGGTCTTTCTGATACCCAAATGTCCTGCAAGTGGAATGTCGTGGGCTGCTTTGAGCACCTGTGCCCGAAATTCCCTAGGGACTACCAGCTGTCTCGTGTTCTCACCTGCGCCACCTTTTGCAGGCTGCACAGCTTCACAGTACAGTCGGTTGTTCCCCCAATAGATTTTATATGGAGTGCCCTCACCTGGAGGCTGGCCGGCTCGAGCCCTTAGGGCCTCCAGACTAGGGTCACCCTTCAAGGCCTGCACGAATGCAGCGCCACCGGTCTCCTCCAGCTGACCAGTGACGTATGAAGTCAGCTGTGGAGAGTTACCTTCAATGCTGGGGTCAGAGGTGGGTGGAGGGACGGCTGGTTCTGTCCCCGCAGCCCCATCTGAGCCCAGGTTACTGGCGACACTGGAAGCGTCTACCAGCGCAGTGACACAATCATCATCATCACATGAAAAGGTCGTTCTCGCATTGTCATCCGCCTGAGGGTCAGAATCGCCCGAGGGGGTCCCTTCGGTCGGTTCTGAGTTCAGGCGGCTGGCCATGGAACGTGTAATGGCCAGAACAGGTACAGAATCATTTATATCACCATTGCTAACACTAACACACGCATTCAGATCAACAATGACAGGTGCAGAAGTAGGCAAATGACATTTGGTTGCTTGTACGTTTAAATCTGATACCTCCCTAGGTGCGTTAGGGACAGTAGAAATAGCAGGCAAAGTGTCCCCGTCTCCCTGTTTCCCCAAAGGGCGGTACAGTACCTGGTTTTGGTCAGGGAGTCCTGCTTGGGCCTCCTGCGCGCTTGCAGGGTATTCGTAATGGGAAACAAGGGTGCCCAAATCAGTGGCAAGCACTGTGGCAACGGGAATATCATCCGGGACCCCAACAACCCGCTTTTGCCGTCCCATTCCCCAATCAATGGTGACTTGGGCTTGGGCCACATGAGTGCAAGTGCCCCCAACTCCGGTCAGAGCGAGGTACTTTCCTGGAAGGATATCCTTCTCCGTAACAAGATGTGAACGGACCAAGGTAACATCTGCACCGGTATCACGGAATCCGATGACAGTCTGGCCGTTCACAGTGACAGGCTGGTGATTCTGGGATCCGCTGTGCACCTCGGGTCCTCCGACCAGCAATACAGCAGACGAGGTAGGTGTGGAAGCGTTGGCCCCCTTAGGGCTTGGCGTCGTCGTGGTGCTAGGAGGTTGGGCCGGCTTTCCTGCGTAACAGGTTTGCTTGGTGTGACTGGGCCTGCGACACAGCTCACACCAGGGCCTGGTTGTCTCACGGTTCACAGGGCCAGCGGGCCTGCCTTCTCTCCAGTTCTGGGACATGGCTCTGTCCTGGTTGGGTACTGGAGTTTTGCGTCTGTCAGGTACCAGGGGTTTGTGGATGTCTGATACCACCGGCCTGCGGATGTCCGTCATCACAGGTTTGCGAATGTCCGGTACCCGGGTTGCGACAAACATGTCTGCCAGGTCAGCAGCTTCTTTCACAGACTGGGGCTTGCGCTCCAGCACAAACTGTCTCACATCTGTAGGGCATATCGCAAGGAGTTGGTCATGGATCATCAAATCCTCAAGGTGAGCATAAGTCTTTTCTTTAAGAATTCTAGTCCATTGGCGGAATGTGGTGCATAAGCGGCTAGCCACATCCGCATAAGAGTCTGTGGACCCTTTCTGGATGGCACGGAACTTTCTCCGGTAAACCTTAGGGGTTAACTGGAACTTAGCAATTATGGCATCCTTGATAGTCTGATAATCGCAATCTTGGTCTGTGGGTAGTTCCGCAAAAGCATCCAGCGCTTTACCAGTCAGCTGAGGCGTCAGGTGTAGAGCCCACTGATCCTCAGGGATACAGAACTGGCGGCACGCTCTCTCAAACGAGCGTAAATATAAATCAATGTCCCCGTTTTTCTCCATAACTGGAAACCTTGCTTTGGGGACCACGGGTAGAGGAATGCCTCCTGCAGCAGGAGTGTTAGGAGAGGAAGACCGCTCGGCCTGTCTCACTTGGGACAGTTCTAGTGCACGCTGGTGTTGCAGCGCTTCTCTCTGAAGCTGGAACTGCTGCTGTTGCTCCTCTCTTTCAAGCTGCATCTCCAGGTATAAACGCAAATCCGCGCCAGTCAGGCCCGGTAACAACTGCTGGCTCATAGGGCCCAAGGCAGTGAAGTTTAGTCCAGAGCTGCTTGTTCCTTGCTGAGGGTTAGCAGGAGCTGTGGACATGCTGTTATCCAGGGTACCTGCATCACCCGGAGCTGAAGTAGCAACCTCAGCACTCCCATAGCTGGCGATGCTGGGTGACGTTGAACGAAGGGGCAGCGAAGCCTCCCGCATGGGATTGGAATCCTCCATCGCTTGGCCGTCTCTCTCCGTCAAAGCTTCGATCAGCTGTGATCGATTTTTGTGTAGAATGGCAATGCCTTGCGACTCACACACGGCTTGTAAGTCGGCGACAGACTAACTTAGGTAATTTGGAACTGAATCAGACATTCAGAAAAGAACAGAAAAAGAATATGATATAGCAAAGAAAAGGTGGGGAAATGTAAACCAATCTATTCCTATCAATGTGTACCGTTTTGCGCCCGGAACTCAAGTTTCGCAGGACAGGATACTAAGTAACCGCTGTCCTATTGTTATGATTGCTCAAAAAGCTGCACTTGTCAGTTCTTTGTGCTCTGATCTCCCAAAAGCTGACTTCTGCCTGGTTTTGGGTTCTGCTATCCCACTAGCTGCCAACAATGTGACAACCACCCGCCAATCCCGTCGTACTAGGCCACAGTTGCCATACAGGTCTCCACTAGAGACTTCTGGAGGCGAATCCACTGTGAGCACAGAAGACGTTTAAGATTGGTTTGGGTTGCCCATACATGATACAATCACGATTGTATGTACAATCGGTAAAAATAAAATTACTGATTTCACGCTGGAAATCAACTTAATTTGCTGCCACCACTCTTCGTATTGAATCGGGGCGAAGAGACCCCGGCTAGCTAATCCTAAAGGGACGAAACGGTTATTTGCAACCTAGCTAGTAAATTAACAATTTATAAAAATAAAACAATTTGGTAGTATGTCTTCTGAGGACAGAGTTCTTAGCATAGATCAGTTCATCAAGTAACAAGGGCAAAACTGGAACGATGAAATCGTTAGTTTTATTCTAAAACTATACACAAAAATATATATATTAAAGCTGACAGATAAATATACCTGCCAGTTGAACAGATTGGTTTGGATAGAAATAGGTAAGAGGTGGAAGGGAATAGAATGTCTGTAAGTTCAGAATTACTGTGGTAGTGTCCAGTAAAAGGCAAAGTCTTTGTATAATAATCCAAGATGGTGGGGTGTGCCCGTGTCCAGCGGGCGGTCGTGATGTTAGTCGACGTCAGATGGTAGAAGAAGGACGCAGGACCTGAGTGTGTCACTGTTTTTACCCCCTCTGAAGCGGGGAGTGGTTATGACACGTTCAGGTCCAGCCTTGTGTAATTGGAACAGGGGCAGTCCTTTGCCCCATAGGGAGAAAATCTGGCAGAATCTTTGCTTTGCCCATTTCTCCATATCCCGTAAGTCCAATCAAGAACTATAGTTGATTTTGATAATCAGTACAATTTTACGCATCATCTGATAACAAATACGACTAAAAGATAATACAGGGTGCCTGAGAACCTTTATATCTCAGAGCGGGAATCTCTGATTTGCCCGCGGGTTTCCTAGAAGGTGGGTTAGAAGAACCAAAACCATCTCTGAAAAGATGGTTCCTTTCACATTTCCATAACCCATGAAATATTAGGAAAATATGGGAAAAATATGAAGCTTATGGATTGAAGGGGACTTTCAGGTCATCTTCCTTCCTGTACCAACCAGCTGTGTGATAAGGATCTGTCCTTTTCTTCTGAAGCTCGCTGCCCAGGCTAAAGGTGTGGGACCCCTGCTGGTATTGGAGACACTATGGCTGCAGAAAGACCAGGTTTTTGAGGTTCTGTCATAAGAGAACTAGATTGATGGCTACTCAACTTGGCCTGGGCAGGAAAGGTTTGTCACAAGGTGGTGATAATGGCACCTCTGCTCTGTGAATTACTCCTTTAGTGAAAAGAGAAGATTTTTAGTAAAGGCTCTGGTGTCTCTGTGATTGCGAAATATGGCAAATTTGCGATTTCCTAGTATCGCTATGGATCGCAAAGCGTCACAGGGGGTACTCCAGCCATGGTGTATGCTGGAGCTATCTTCCTGGCATATTTCATATGTCCAGTAAGGGCCACCCTTGTGGTCATTGAAGATGTTTTTATGGTGTCTTATGTTTATTGCAGCTATGGAAGTCCTGGGTCCCTGTGTGGTTTGTGGTGTGTGCTGTGTACTTTTAATGTTGGTGTGGACACCAGCACTTGTGCACGGGTTCCAGTCAGTGTGTCTGTGGCAGGTAAGTGTGTTACTAGTCTCGCTTACCTGCCATCTCTATAGCTGTATGTGTTCCCCTCTCCTTGCAGCCTGGCCTCAGATAGAGACTCCTGTTCCTCCATGACTGGGATGAACAGGTCGTCTCTTCCCTGCTCCTTGGTGAGGGATTACCAGGGCAACTTAGGGTCTTTAGGTATCCTGAGTATGAGTCGTTCTACCATCAGGGTCCGCTCATACAGTGAGGAGTCAGGGAGAGGATTAGGGACGCGGTAGGAGGTGACCTGCTCCCTTATTACTCCTTTTGGCCCGGCTGATCCCCTTTACCCTCTGACACCGCACGGTGGGGGGTTTCCCCCACTCCCCGTCGTGACAATAACAGAGCATCAGCATCGATTTATGAGGAAAAAGACCTGTCATTCTAATCTGATCAGTTCTCTGACTGGGTATCAGTGTGTTTGTGTGATGCCATGTCAGTTGAAACCCCTTAATGATTCCTCAGTAACTACCACAAAATATCAACAATCACTAATATCCAAAGTTGAGACCTCCATGTGAGGATTCAGAGTATTCCACACATGCCTTACCTTGGATTAAATTAAGCCAATCTAATTGTGCTTTCCAGCTCCTATTGAAATCTAGTCAATTCTTTCCGAAGAATATCCTAAAAATATAGGGGGTCAATTATTAAGACCAGCGTTTTAGATGCCGGTGTTAATAAGCCCCTGCGCTGGTGGTGCATTCACCGAAGTTATATAGAGGTGCTGGCCTCTACATAACTTTGGCGTATCCACCACCAGGCTAAATGTAAGCCAGCTTCCTTGCTAGTTCACATTTACACAATTTTCTACCCTTAAAACAGGCGTAGAAAATGATGAATGAGACAAGCCTGCTGGCCCGTCCCCTGCCCACGTCACACCCACTTTTTTAAAGCTGGCGTGAGCAGGAAAAAGTCGCAGATTGCGTTGTAAATAACCTTTGCACCACAATCTGCGCCTGATCGTAAAGGATTCCCATAGATTTGGTGTTAATAAATCCTAATTTGTACTAAAACAAACATTGAAAGGTTTGTCCAGTTCTTGTTTTTACACTGGTCTCCCGTCATCTCTGTACACTATACTCTAGTGATGATGTGTTCACACAGACACAGTGACTACTACACAATCACTGGTTGCAGTGGTGATTTCAGTGGT
The DNA here is from genome assembly GCF_905171765.1 of Bufo bufo. Classification (NCBI taxonomy): domain Eukaryota; kingdom Metazoa; phylum Chordata; class Amphibia; order Anura; family Bufonidae; genus Bufo; species Bufo bufo. The sequence continues at coordinate 81,649,662 of NC_053397.1, forward strand.
TTTGACATGTTACAGGCAGCGATTGGCTACAGTAGTCACATGTCCATGTTGACACTTCAGTATATAGAGACCAGTCCAGTGATGGACCCAGGTAGTATCAAAATAAAAACAGAAATTGATATAGGGTGCATGACTTCTTTTATTACTTTATACCATTCTGATCGAGAAAAAACCAAAAAACAGGAAGCTGGACTCCCCCTTTATTATACTATAAAAAGACATATATGTACTAGCCCACTATGGCACTGCATTAACAGTTTGTGCACAATATCATTGTTGCCTAATATCGGTAATAAACCTTTGGGATATTATTTATCAGTGATATTGCTAATACATTAGATCTCCAGCAGTCTTAATTGACAACTAGGACTTCATTATACAGTAGGTATAAATTGAATCATATTGCTATAAAGTCTGTTCCATGTGAGATGATGAAGTGTGTGTGCACATAGTCTTCTGCCAAGTCATCTGGACTAACACTACGAGCTGATCTAACAATTTATGAGCCATCAGTCACATAGGCAGACAGTAGAAACCTTTGCAAGACATAGATATTCACGGCTAGCAAAAAAAAAGGTCAAACTTTGCAAAATCTGAGCTAACTCATGAGCGCAGCACTTTAAATATTTCTTTTATTATGATGTTATCTTTTACCCCATACAGTGACACCTGGAAAACTATATGAAAAGTTAACTTTCCAAGTAATTTTCCCAAACTGCCACTCAAATAAGCAATACAGGCAGCACTAGGGAATTGGTAACCAAGTTATTGATTGTGGTAGCTTATACAACAGAACTAGTGGAAAACCTACAGGATGAAAATGGGAATCCACACTCCATTAAACATTATGGATTATATGAATCTTGATAAAGATATGGAGATTATCAGAAACATTAAAAATATTTTAACAATGTGTTTGATTGGAAACATAACATGACCAAACAGCATTGACATCAAAACGAACTAAAGAAAGTTGTAAATGTTCTATCAGGAAATATGGCCACATGGACAGTTGGGCTCCCGATTGAAATGGAGTGCATGGTGAGTATACTGTCCTCATACACTTTAGCACGGTGTGTAATTTGACATGTAGTTAAACCTTCTGTCTTCTGAGGGAAAAAGGAACTGTTCAGCTTTAACCTTTTCTTTATTGCTAGTTGATTTACAGGAAAGGTGAAACTACAGAATAAAACAGTAGTATTTCAGAACATAAATATCCATGGTACATGGCATGTATAAAGAATATCTGCTATACATGCATTACATGAGGTAATACAATGATAATGAGCTATAAATACAAGAAACATATAATGAACTAAAGCAAATGTCACACATTTAGTGCTACCGAGACATAAGAAGGCTACTGCTTCTAATACAAGCACAAGACTACAAAGAACCAGGAACTACCCACAATGCCCTGGGACTCCCATAATGCATAGGAAAAACAGGCTGGATGAAATACATGAACTTACCAGTAGATGGTGCTTTTACCATACAATATAAGGCCGAATGCACACAGCCGTGTTCCGCGGCCGAGAGCGGTCCGTGGTATGCCGGGCTGGATTCCTGTTCAGAGCAGGAGCGCACAGCGTCATTGGTTGCTATGACGCCGTGCGCTTCATGCCGCCGCTGCACTACAGTAATACACTCGTATAGTGTATTACTGTAGTGCAGCGGCTACATGAAGCGCACGGTGTCATAGCAATCAATGACGCCGTACGCTCCTGCTCTGAACAGGAATCCAGCCCGGCATACCACGGACCGCTCTGGGCTGCTGAACACGGCCATGTGCATTCGGCCTAATGCAAATGAATTACAACACAGGTAAATGAAATGTTAAACTGATAAACACACAAAAACAACTGGATCTGCATCTGGGAACAAAACACTCCCCGCTTGATGTCAGCTGACTTCACTATTGTATTCGTTGGGTGCAAACAGTAGAATGAATTCCCCTACTGGTCTGAGGAACAATTTGGTCTCTCTCTGTCTCCATATTTTCAATTCTACCTTGCGTATTATTCCGTCTTTATTTGGGAATGTCTTAGTAACAAGACCTAACGGCCACTCGTTTCTTCGTGACTGTCAGTCTTTCATTAGGACTACATCACCGGCCTGGAGGTTAGGCTTGCTGGTTTGCCACTTTCTCCTCGGTTGCAGAGTAGGAATGTATTGCTTTTTCCACTTGTTCCAGAACGAGTTTGAGAAATCTGTACTTGTCTCCATCGGTTCCTGTAAAGATATTTAGAATTAAATTCTCCAGGTGGAGCACAAATTTATTCAGTCTTTTGGGTAAGCAGTGTGGTGGGTGTGAGAACTGTTGGGTCATCAGGTTAATTAGAAATCAAAGTTAGCGGTCTGGCATTTATGATAGCCAATACTTCTGCCATGAAGGTAGTCAGACCTTCATGAGTCAGCTTTGAAAATCCTTCTTGTAAGAAGATTGAGTTTAGGATTCTCCGTGCGATGCCTATCATCCTCTCCCAAGAACCTCCCATGTGTGAAGAGTGTGGTGGGTTGAAGGTCCAAGTCCATCCTCGTTCACTGAGGTATCTTTCTATATTGTTAACGTCCAAGTTGGAATAGAGTTGTAGTTCTCTCGCTGCTGCGACGAAGTTTGTGCCTCGGTCAGATCGAATGTGTTTGTTAGGTCCTCTAATGGCAATGAAACGTCGGAAAGCATTAATGAAACAGCAAGTATCCATAGATTCAATTACTTCAATATGGACAGCTCTGATGGACAGACAAGTAAACATAATCACCCAACGTTTCCCATGCGTGCGGCCTCCCCTGGTTTTCCAGACAACCACAGGACAAAGACCGAACACATCTAGGCCAACATTGGTGAAGGGTGGATCCATACTTAGTCGGTCATACGGGAGGTTTGCCATCTTTGGTGCCTATGACATACCACAAAGTTTCCGACAGGTAACACATTTAAATCAATCTGCATACACATCTTTTGGCTCCAACTATCCACAGTCCAGCTGCTCTTAGAGCTCCTTCAGTGAACAGACGACCTTGGTGCTTTGTCTGTTCATGGTAATGTTGCACAAGCAGAGTAGCTATATGATGCTGTCCAGGTACTATCACAGGATGTTTATCTGCCAGACTGTCATGGATGGTGTTGCAGAAAACTGGAAGTTATAAATAAACATCCGACTGACTTGATCCCAAACTAAGGAACATATGGGTGAGCCCTATAAAACCCCTAGAGCTCTCCCTGACTGCTCTGCCCATGCAAAGATCTTTATGATAGAAAATTGCATGCCCTCGTACCTAGACTGTGTGACACCTGAAAACCCTATAATAGTGAGGGGACAGGACCACCGGCTCCCTGCACTTAATACGGAGGGAGTCAGGGTCACCTAGAATCAAGCCAGCACGGAAACACAAATAAAGGAAAAGACTTATCTGAGGAACCAGCAGTTGCAGCATGTAGCAGTGAACACAATCCAGGAAGTAGTATAAACCGCAAAGTGAGGCAGTATGGAAGGGAATACAGAGATGACAAAGTGAAACCAAAACAAAGAACATCATGCAAGAGGTACAGAAGAACATCTGCCAGAGCTTCTCAGAGAGCTGGCAATGACATTACCCCTCCCTCTACGAGTGGACTCCGGACACCCAGAGCCCACCTTCTCAGGATGGGACCTATGGAACGCCCTGATAAGATGAGTGGCCTTAATGTCCGCCACTGGGACCCACATCCTCTCCTCAGGACCATAACCCTCCCAATGAACGAGATACTGGAGAGAACCGCGGATAATGCGAGAATCCACAATCCTAGAGGACCTGAAATTCAAGATTACCATCAACAACAATCGGAGGAGGAGGCAAAGAGGAGGGTACAGTGGGTTGGACATACGGTTTTAATAGGGACCTGTGAAAAACATTATGGATTTTCCAAGTCTGAGGAAGATCAAGACGGAAGGCAACGGGATTGATGACGGACAAGATCTTATAAGGCCCAATAAACTTAGGACCCAACTTCCAGGAGGGAACCTTCAGTTTGATATTCTTTGTAGACAACCACACCAGATCACCCACATTCAGGTCCGGACCAGGCACACGTCTCTTATCCGCCACACGCTTATATCTCTCACTCATCCTCTTCAGATTACCCTGAATCTTTTGCCAAATAAATGACAAAGACGAGGAAAATCTCTCCTCATCAGGTAAACCAGAAGACCCCTCTCCAGAGAATGTCCCAAACTGCGGATGAAACCCATATGCACCAAAAAATTGTGACTTATCCGAGGACTCCTGGCGATGGTTATTTAAAGCAAACTCAGCAAGGGACAAAAAAGAACACCAATCCTCCTGATTCTCTGCCACAAAACAGCGCAGATATGTCTCCAGATTTCTTATTGACGCGTTCGGTCTGGCCATTCGACTGCGGGTGAAAAGCAGAAGAGACAACAACCGAACCCCCAAGCGAGAACAGAAAGCCTTCCAGAATCTGGAAACAAACTGCGTGCCCCTATCAGAAACTATGTCTGAAGGAATGCCATGCAATTTGACAATGTGATCAACAAATGCTTGCGCCAGCGTTTTAGCATTGGGTAACCCAGGGAGGGGATTGAAATGCGCCATTTTGCTAAAACGGTCCACTTCTACCAGAATCACAGTCTTCCGCGACGAACGAGGCAGGTCCGTAATGAAGTCCATGGACAGATGCGTCCAAGGACGGGAAGGAATGGGTAACGGGAGGAGAGAACCCGATAGCCGTTAATGAGGGATCTTGGCACGAACGCAGGTCTCGCAGGCTGCCACAAAACCCTCAACCGTCTTACGAAGAGCCGGCCACCAGAATCTCCGAGCAATGAGATCCACTGTGGCTCTACTCCCCAGGTGCCCAGCAAGGACAGTATCGTGGTGCTCCTTAAAAAACCTTGTGTCGTAAAGCGAGAGGCACAAACAACCTCCTAGGAGGACAAAAATCAGGAGCCTCTGCCTGGGCTGCCTGAACGTCTGCCTCCAAATCAGGATAAAGAGCAGAGACGACAACCCCTTCAGCCAAAATGGGACCCGGGTCTTCAAAGTTTCCCCCTCCCGGAAAACAACGTGACAGGGCATCAGCCTTCACATTTTTAACCCCAGGGCGGAACGTGACAACAAAATTAAACCTTGAAAAGAACAAAGACCATCTGGCCTGTCTCGGGTTCAGAAGCTTGGCTGATTCCAAGTAGGCCAGATTCTTATGGTCGGTAAACACGGTAATAGGGTGTCTGGCTCCAACTAGCCAATGGCGCCATTCCTCAAAAGCTAATTTGATGGCCAACAACTCCCTATCTCCCACTTCGTAATTTCTCTCTGCGGAGGAGCGTTTCCTTGAGAAAAAGGTACACGGTCGCCATTTGGCAGGAGAGGGACCCTGAGACAAGACCGCACCAACACCCACCTCAGAAGCGTCCACCTCAACAATGAAAGGCAGAGAGACATCAGGTTGAACCAAGATGGGAGCGGAAGCAAAACTCTCTTTGATACTAGAAAAGGCCTTAAGTGCATCAACCGACCAGGAGGAAAAATCTACCCCCTTTTTAGTCATATCAGTGAGTGGCTTAACAACAGAGGAATAATTCAAAATGAACTTTCTGTAATAATTGGCAAAACCCAAAAACCACATCAGCGCCTTCTGATTCTCACGAAGCTCCCAATCAAGCACAGCGCGGACCTTCTCAGGGTCCATGCGAAAACCAGAAGCGGAGAGAAGAAAACCCAGAAATTGAATTTCTGGAACCGCAAACATACATTTTTCCAGTTTAGCGTACAATTTATTCTCCCGCAGAATGAGCAAGACCTGACGTAGGTGGTCCCTATGAGTTTTGAAATCAGGAGAAAAAATCTAAATGTCATCTACAAACCGGATTCCAGAAAAGTTGGGACACTATACAAATCGTGAATAAAAACTGAATGCAATGATGTGGAGGTGCCAACTTCTAATATTTTATTCAGAATAGAACATAAATCACGGAACAAAAGTTTAAACTGAGAAAATGTACCATTTTAAGGTAAAAATATGTTGAATCAGAATTTCATGGTGTCAACAAATCCCCAAAAAGTTGGGACAAGGCCATTTTCACCACTGTGTGGCATCTCCCCTTCTTCTTACAACACTCAACAGATGTCTGGGGACCGAGGAGACCAGTTTCTCAAGTTTAGAAATAGGAATGCTCTCAAATTCTTGTCTAATACAGGCCTCTAACTGTTCAATCGTCTTGGGCCTTCTTTGTTGCACCTTCCTCTTTATGATGCGCCAAATGTTCTCTATAGGTGAAAGATCTGGACTGCAGACTGGCCATTTCAGTACCCGGATCCTTCTCCTATGCAGCCATGATGTTGTGATTGATGCAGAATGTGGTCTGGCATTATCTTGTTGAAAAATGCAGGGTCTTCCCTGAAAGAGATGACGTCTGGATGGGAGCATATGTTGTTCTAGAACCTGAATATATTTTTCTGCATTGATGGTGCCTTTCCAGACTTGCAAGCTGCCCATGCCACATGCACTCATGCAACCCCATACCATCAGAGATGCAGGCTTCTGAACTGAGCATTGATAACAACTTGGGTTGTTCTTGTCCTCTTTGGTCCGGATAACATGGCATCCCAGATTTCCAAAAAGAACTTCGAATCGTGACTCGTCTGACCACAGAACAGTCTTCCATTTTGCCACACTCCATTTTAAATGATCTCTGGTCCAGTGAAAACGCCTGAGCTTGTGGATCTTGCTTAGAAATGGCTTCTTCTTTGCACTGTAGAGTTTCAGCTGGCAACGGCGGATGGCACGGTGGATTGTGTTCACTGACAATGGTTTCTGGAAGTATTCCTGAGCCCATTCTGTGATTTCCTTTACAGTAGCATTCCTGTTTGTGGTGCAGTGTCGTTTAAGGGCCCGGAGATCACGGGCATCCAGTATGGTTTTACGGCCTTGACCCTTACGCACAGAGATTGTTCCAGATTCTCTGAATCTTCGGATGATGTTATGCACAGTTGATGATGATAGATGCAAATTCTTTGCAATTTTTCGCTGGGTAACATCTTTCTGATATTGCTCCACTATCTTTCTGCGCAACATTGTGGGAATTGGTGATCCTCTACCCATCTTGGCTTCTGAGAGACACTGCCACTCTGAGAAGCTCTTTTTATACCCAATCATGTTGCCAATTGACCTAATTAGTGTTAATTGGTCTCCCAGCTCTTCGTTATGCTGAAATTTACTTTTTCCAGCCTCTTATTGCTACTTGTCGCAACTTTTTGGGGATTTGTTGACACAGTGAAAACTGGAATCAACGTATTTTTCCCTTAAAATGATACATTTACTCGGATTAAACGTTTGATCTGTCATCTACGTTCTATTACAAATAAAATATTGACATTTGCCATCTCCACATCATTGCATTCAGTTTTTATTCACAATTTGTTTAGTGTCCCAACTTTTTTGGAATCCGGTTTGTAGATACACCAGTACAAATTTCACAGGATTTCACACTTGGAAAGGATATACGGGAGGTTGCATCAACTGTTTCATTCTCTGCAGTTTTGCCTGTGCATAACCTTCAGCATGACAGGAAGATGCGCATTAAGGAATTCAATGTATGGCTTGGTGAATGGTGTCTGAACCAAGGGTTTGGCTTTGTGTCTCATGTTAGCTCTTGTTGGAATGGAAATGAACTGTACAAGAAAGATGGTTTGCATCTTTCTCTCAAAGGACGAATGTCCTCGGTGAACAGTTCCAGGTATTTGCTAAGAAGCATTTAAACTAGGAAAGGGGGGCAAAAGAGTGATAATCCAGCAGTCCAACTGCCCCCCGGAACAATGCCAGAAGAGGCCAGTAGCACAAAGGTTAAGAAATGACAAGCTCAGAGTCTTGTCTACAAATGCTCGCAGTCTAGGGAATAAGATCAATGAACTTGAGGCTATAATGGCATCTGAGAATATAGATGTAGTGGCTGTTACTGAGACGTGGTTCAAGGGGAGTAATGACTGGGATATATCAATACCAGGGTTCTCTCTATACAGGAAAGACAGAGAAGGCAAGAAGGGGGAGGGGTGGCCCTGTATGTGAAAGATAACATAAAATCTAATTTGATACAAGTTAGCGAGAACAATTTAGAGTCAGTTTGGGTTACCGTGCAGCTTGATAATCATAAGGTAACTCGTGTAGGTGTGATATATAGACCACCTAGCCAAGTCAAAGAATTAGATGATCTACTAGTTGAGGAAGTAGCTAAAATAACATTGAAGGGGGAAGTTATCATTATGGGAGACTTCAATCTTCCAGATGTAAACTGGAAAACCAAAATAGCTAGTTCTGCCAGGAGTACAGATATTCTAAATTCCCTACTGGCATTATCTCTACAGCAAGTAGTGGAGGAGCCAACCCGGAAGGAGGTCATTTTAGATTTAATATTCACAAATGGGAATTTGGTATCTGATATTACTGTAGGGGAAAGCTTGGGATCTAGTGATCACCAGTCAGTGTGGTTTACTATAAGTACAGTGACTGATTCACACCACAAAAACAAAAGTTTTAGATTTTAGAAAAACTGACTTTTCTAAAATTAGATTAGTGGTATACGAGTCCCTATCAGACTGGAACAGTTTCATTGGAGTCCAGGAGAAATGGGACTACTTAAAAGTGGCACTATTGAAGGCAACAGAAAATTGCATTAGGCTTGTCAGTAAAAGCAAAAAAAGGAAGAGACCACTGTGGTACTCAGCAGAAGTGGCCAAAATCATTAAAAACAAAAAGATAGCATTTAGGAATTATAAAAAATAAAAAAAAAACGAGGATGACAGACAAATTTATAAGATTAGGCAGAGAGAGGCCAAACAAGTTATAAGAGCTTCCAAAGCACAGGCAGAAGAGAAATTAGCTCAGTCAGGGAAAAAAGGCGAGAAGGCATTCTTCAGATACATAAATGATAAAGGAAACTAAAACAAGGAATTACCAAATTAAAAACAAAAGAAGGAAGGCATATGGAAGAAGATAAAGAACTAGCTGACTGCCTCAATGAATATTTCTGTTCAGTTTTTACAAAGGAAAATGAAGGAGAAGGACCTCAGTTAGGAAAGAAGACTAATTAATCTTTTGATGCATGTGTCTTTACAGAGGAAGAGGTTCTAAGTCAACTGTCTAAAATTAATACAAATAAGTCACAGGGGCCTGATGGGATACACCCAAAGCTATTAAAAGAGCTCAGCGGTGAACTAGCAAAACCATTAACAGATTTATTTAACCAATCACTGGCAACAGGAGTCGTCCCAGAAGATTGGAAATTAGCAAATGTTGTGCCCATTCACAAGATAGGTAGTAGGGAGGAATCGGGCAACTATACGCCAGTAAGCCTGACATCAATAGTGGGGAAATTAATGGAAACCATACTTAAGGAGAGGATTGTGGAACATCTAAAATCCCATGGATTGAAAGATGAAAAACAGCATAGGTTTACTTCAGGGATATCATGTCAAACTAATCTTATTGATTTTTTTGATTGGGTGACTAAAATAATAGATAGAGGAGGTGCAGTAGACATCGCTTATCTAGACTTTAGTAAGGCTTTTAAAACTGTCCCACATAGAAAGCTTATCAATAAAGTGCAGTCTTTGGGCTTGGACTCCCATATTGTTAAATGGATTAGGCAGTGGCTGAGGGACAGGCAACAGAGGGTTGTAGTCAATGGGGTATATTCAGACCAAGGTCTTGTTACCAGTGGGGTACCTCAGGGATCTGTTCTGGTACCCATATTGTTTAATATCTTTATCAGCGAAATTGCAGAAGGCCTCGATGGCAAGGTGTGTCTTTTTGCTGATGACACAAAGATTTGTAACAGGGTTGATGTTCCTGGAGGGATACACCAAATGGAAAAGGACTTAGGAAAACTAGAGGAATGGTCAAAAATCTGGCAACTAAAATTTAATGTTGATAAGTGCAAGATAATGCACCTGGGACGTAAAAACCCAAGAGCAGAATATAAAATCAGTGATACAGTCCTAACCTCAGTATCTGAGGAAAGGGATTTAGGGGTCATTATTTCAGAAGACTTAAAGGTAGGCAGACAATGTCATAGAGCAGCAGGAAATGCTAGCAGAATGCTTGGGTGTATAGGGAGAGGAATTACCAGTAGAAAGAGGGAGGTGCTCATGCCGCTCTACAGAGCACTAGTGAGACCTCATTTGGAGTATTGTGCTCAGTACTGGAGACCATATCTCCAGAAGGATATTGATACTTTGGAGAGAGTTCAGAGAAGAGCTACTAAACTGGTACATGGATTGCAGGATAAAACTTACCAGGAAAGATTAAAGGACCTTAACATGTATATCTTGGAAGAAAGGCAAGACAGAGGGGATATGATAGAAACTTTTAAATACATAAAGGGAATCAACAAGGTAAAAGAGGAGAGAATATTTAAAAGAAGAAAAACTGCTACAAGAGGACATAGTTTTAAATTAGAGGGGCAAAGGTTTAAAAGTAATATCAGGAAGTATTACTTTACTGAGAGAGTAGTGGATGCATGGAATAGCCTTCCTGCAGAAGTGGTAGCTGCAAATACAGTAAAGGAGTTTAAGCATGCATGGGATAGGCATAAGGCCATCCTTCATATAAGATAGGGCCAGGGGCTATCCATAGTATTTAGTATATTGGGCAGACTAGATGAGCCAAATGGTTCTTATCTGCTGACACATTCTATGTTTCTATGTTTCTAAATGATAAAAAATGCTGTTCACAAAATGTTGGAAGATGGCTGGAGCATTCATCAAACCAAAGGGCATAACCAAATTCTCAAAATGGCCCTCAGGGGTATTGAAGGCCGTCTTCCATTCGTCCCCTTCCCTGACCCTGACTAGGTTGTATGCCCCTCTTAAATCCAATTTAGAAATTTTTTTAGCCCCAACAATCTGGTTAAACAGGTCCGGGATCAGAGGAAGCGGATAAGGGTCACAAATTGTGATACAGTTCAGCTCCCTGAAATCCAGACATGGTCTTAACCGCCTCCGGACCGCCTAACACAGGATTGCGTTCCGGAGGCGGCTGGCTCAGGCACACTCACGGGCCGGCGTGTCATCTCGCGAGAGGCGAGATTTCCTGTGAACGCGAGCACACAGATGCGCGCGTTCACAGGAACTGCAGGTAATCGAGTGGATCTGCAGCCTGCCAGCGACGAACCGATTTTTTTAACCCCTTAAAGGTATATTAGACACTGTTTTGATAACAGCGTCTAATATACCTGCTACCTGGTCCTCTGGTGTTCCCTTTTGCTTGGATCGACCACCAGAGGACACAGGCAGCTCTGTAAAGTAGCACCAAACACCACTACACCCCCCCTGTCACTTATTAACCCCTCATCACCCCATATAGACTCCCTGATCACCCCCTGTCACTGATCACCCCCCTGTCATTGATCACCCCCCTGTAAGGCTCCATTCAGACATTCAGACATCCGTATGTGTTTTGCGGATCCGCGGATCCGCAAAACACATACGGACGTCTGAATGGAGCCTGACAGGGGGGTGATCAATGACAGGGGGGTGATCACCCCATATAGACTCCCTGATCACCCCCTGTCATTGATCACCCTCCTGTCATTGATCACCCCCCTGTAAGGCTCCATTCAGACATTCAGACATCCGTATGTGTTTTGCGGATCCGCGGATCCGCAAAACACATACGGACGTCTGAATGGAGCCTGACAGGGGGGTGATCAATGACAGGGGGGTGATCACCCCATATAGACTCCCTGATCACCCCCTGTCATTGATCACCCTCCTGTCATTGATCACCCCCCTGTAAGGCTCCATTCAGATGTCCGTATGTGTTTTGCGGATCCAAGGATCCGCAAAACAAATACAGACGTCTGAATGGAACCTTACAGGGGGGTGATCACCCCATATAGACTCCCTGATCACCCCCTGTCATTGATCACCCCCCTGTAAGGCTCCATTTAGACGTCCGTATGTGTTTTGCGGATCCGCGGATCCATGGATCCACGGATCCGCAAAACACATACGGATGTCTGAATGGAGCCTTACAGGGGGTTGATCACCCCATATAGACTCCTTGATCACCCCCCTGTCATTGATCCCCCCCCTGTAAGGCTCCATTCAGACGTCAGTATCTGTTTTGCAGATCCGCGGACCCACGGATCCGCAAAACACATACGGACATCTGAATGGAGCCTTACAGGGGAATGATCACCCCATATAGACTCCCTGATCACCCCCCTGTCATTGATCACCCCCCTGTAAGGCTCCATTCAGACGCCCATATGTGTTTTGCGGATCCACGGATCCGCGGATCCGGATCCGCGGACACCGGCAATGTGCTTTCCGCATTTTGCGGATCCGCACACTGCCAGAACTATATAGAAAATGCCTTTTCTTGTCCGCAATTGCGGTCTATAGGCTCTACAAAAAACGCAGTGTTCGCCCGATCAGGCCTGATCTTGTGCGCACACTTGCGTTCAGTCCGCCCCACTGCAGTGACAGAAATATATATTTTTCTGATCACTGCAAAAACACCGTAAAATCGCTGCGGCGCTATAAAGATCACTTTTGAGGGGCATGGCGAGTTCATAGAAGATTATTTTTTTTGTCACAAGTTAGCGGAAATTTTTTTTTTTTTTTTCTTACAAAGTCTTATATTCCACTAACTTGTGATAAAAAATAAAATCTCACATGAACTCACCATACCCCTCACGGAATCCAAATGCTTAAATTTTTTAGACATTTATATTCCAGACTTCTTCTCACGCTTTAGGGCCCCTAAAATGCCAGGGCAGTATAAATACCCCACAAGTCACCCCATTTCAGAAAGAAAACACCCCAAGGTTTTCGCTGAGGGGCATATTAAGTCCATGAAAGATTGAACTTTTTGTCACAAGTTAGCGGAAAGGGAGACTTTGTGAGAAAAAACAAAAAAAAAATCAATTTCGCTAACTTGCGCAAAAAAAACAACTTCTATGAACTCACCATGCCACTCACGGAATACCTTGGGGTGTCTTCTTTCCAAAATGGGGTCACAGTTGGGCAATGTGTTTTGGGGTGTCTTTTCAAATATATTCATGCTGGGTGAGAGAAGTATCTTGGCAAAAGACAACTTTTCCCATTTTTTTATTCAAAGTTGACATTTGACAGAGATATTTATCTCACCCAGCATGGGCATGTGTAAAAAGACACACCAAAACACATTGCCCAACTTCTCCTGAGTACGGAGATCCCACATTTGTGACACTTTTTTGCAGCCAAGGTGGGCAAAGGGGCCCACATTCCAAAGAGCACCTTTAGGATTTCACAGGGCATTTTTTACACATTTTGATTTCAAACTACTTCTCACGCATTAGGGCCCCTAAAATGCCAGGGCAGTATAACTACCCCACAAGTGACCCATTTTGGAAAGAAGACACACCAAGGTATTTCATGATGGGCATAGTGAGTTCATGGAAGCTTTTATTTTTTGTCACAAGTTAGTGGAATATGAGACTTTGTAAGAAAAAAATAAAAAAATAAATAAATCATCATTTTCCGCTAACTTGTGACAAAAAATAAAAAGTTCTATGAACTCACTATGCCCATCAGCGAATACCTTAGGGTGTCTACTTTCCGAAATTGGGTCATTTGTGGGGTGTTTGTACTGTCTGGCCATTGTAGAACCTCAGGAAACATGACAGGTGCTAAGAAAGTCAGAGCTGCTTCAAAATGCGGAAATTCACATTTTTGTACCATAGTTTGTAAACGCTATAACTTTTACCCAAACCATTTTTTTTTACCCAAACATTTTTTTTTATCAAAGACATTTAGAACAATAAAATTAGAGATTCATTTATATAGAAATGTAGTTTTTAAAAAAAAAATATTACAACTGAAAGTGAAAAATGACATTTTTTTGCAAAAATTTTGGTAAATTTCGATTAATAACAAAAAAAGTTAAAATGTCAGCAGCAATAAAATACCACCAAATGAAAGCTCTATTAGTGAGAAGAAAAGTAGGTAAAATTCATTTGGGTCGTAAGTTGTATGACCGAGCAATAAACCGTGAAAGTAGTGTAGTGCAGAATTATAAAAAGTGGTCTGGTCATTAAGAGGGTTTAAGCTAGGGGAGCTGAGGCGGTTAAAGAAACATCTTTTTTCTTAACAAAAAAAAAAACAGCGGCAACAGGTGACTTCGAGGGTCGGATGTGTCCCTTTCTTAGGCTCTCAGAGATATAAGTACGCATAGCGACCCTCTCAGGTTGGGAGAGATTGTATAAACGTGATTTTGGCAGCTTGGCGCCTGGGATGAGATTAATAGGTGCAATCGTACTCCCGGTGAAGGGGCAGCTCCTGGACACCACTCTCTGAAAACACATCCGAAAATTCATAGAGAAAAGATGGTACAGTCTTGGTAGAAACCTCTGAAAGAGATGCCGTGAGGCAATTCTCTCTGCAAAAGTCTCTCCAACCATTTATTTGCCTTGCTTGCCAATCAATGGTGGGGTTATGTTTAGTGAGCCAGGGTAGCCCCAACACTAGAGGAGTAAATAATCCGCTTAGGACGAAACATGACATATCTTCAACGTGAGCATCACCCACAGTCAAATGGATATTGTGAACTATGCCCTTTAACGATTTTTGAGAAAGTGGAGCGGAATCGATAGCAAAAACAGGTATATCCTTTGCAAAAGTGCATACCTGGAAACCATGTGTTGTAGCAAATTGATTATCAATGAGATTGACAGCTGCTCCACTATCTACAAAAATCTCACAATGTTCTTGCTATCTAGCGCCACCCTGGCAGGTAGGACAAAACGGGAACTACAAGCAAACGGCAAACCTTTAATTTCCGCATCAACCTTGCCAATAGTAACAGATGGAAAGTTTTTAGAGGGTTTTTTCTTTTTGTTTCTTTATTACCCTCAGAAAACTTCCTGAATCTCCTAGAGGGGCAAACATTTGCCAAATGATTTATAACTCCACAAAAGAAACAAACCCTCCTCTACTATCAGAGGCAAGCAAACCCAGCTGCATGGCCTCCTGCTCAGAGGGGATTGAGAGAGACTGAGGCCCCTGCACACTGAATGAGACTGCCCCACTGTCCTTGGACTGAATATGACAGGAAGGAGTGATCTCTCCTCTCTCTCTAAGATGCCTGTCAATACAAACAGCTCGAGACATGGCAGACTCCAACGAGGCAGGTCTCTCATGAAAGGCAAATGCATCTTTCAATCCCTTCGAAAGACCATGGCAAAATTGACTTCGGAGTGCAGCATCATTCCAACCAGTATCAGCTGCCCATCTTCGAAATTCTGAACAATATATCTCTGCGGACTGTTTACCCTGGCATAAATGACGCAGTTTTGATTCAGCCAGAACAATACGATCCGGGTCATCATATATCTGCCCCAGGGCTACAAAAAATTCATCCACCGATCGGAGGGGCCGTGCGCCCACCGGCAGCGAAAAGGCCCAAGACTGAGCGTTATCCATGAGCAGCGAGATGATGATCCCCACCCTCTGCTCCTCATCACCAGATGAATGGAGAAGTAGGCAAAAATAGAGTTTGCAAGCCTCTCTAAAACAAACTAAATTCTCACTACCCCCGGAGAACGTATCCAGAAGCGAGATCTTAGGCTCGGAACAAACTCCATGAACGCAAGCAGAACCAGTCACCTGAAACTGAGACACAGTTTTACGGAGATCTGCTACCTCCAGTAAAAGACCCTGCATGCGGTCAATCAAGGCTGAAACCGGATCCATGCTTAAGACGGTTTTGGCGGTTTATAATGTCACGGATGGTGTTGCAGAAAACTGGAAGTTATAAATAAACACTGACTTGATCCCAAACTAAGGAACATATGGGTGAGCCCTATAAAACCCCTAGAGCTCTCCCTGACTGCTCTGCCCATGCAAAGATCTTTATGATAGATAATTGCATGCCCTCGTTACTAGACTGTGACACCTGAAAACTCTATAATAGTGAGGGGACATGACCACCGGCTCCCTGCACTTAATACGAAGGGAATCTGGGTCACCTAGAATCAAGCCAGCATGGAAACACAAATAAAGGAAAAGACTTATCTGAGGAACCAGCAGTTGCAGCATGTAGCAGTGAACACAATCCAGGAAGTAGTATAAACCGCAAAGTGAGGCAGTATGGGAGGGAATATAAAGGGAGGCAATCAGTGTAAATAGATGACAGCTGGGAGAAGGAAAAGAGATGACAAAGTGAAACCAAAACAAAGAACATCATGCAAGAGGTACAGAAGAACGTCTGCCAGAGCTTCTCAGAGAGCTGGCGGTGACAAAGACCTACATTGGCTTCCATAAGGCATCCAACTACTCTTAAAAGCCCATTATCATTGATCACTGGGTCAAGTTTCCTTAAAACACTACCTTTGGGCACAGGTCTTTGGCTTACTACACAGTCGATTTCCGTTGCATAGGTTTCATGCTGTACAGCTTGGATGGTAAAATTTTTTGACCGCTCTAGATCGAGAGCTGTGTAAACATGTTTACAACCTCTACAGATACTTTTACCTGCCGATGAGGTCACTTTGTATGACCGAGCAATGTGAGTCAGGCAAGTGATGGCACGGACAAGAGATCTCCATGTAGAGAACCTACTGAATCTATGGGATTTCAGGTGGTGGTCCAGAATCTCTGTATGTAACACCTGAGGATGTATCTCAACATCAGCATGTGGGTCTACTAGTTCGAACATGGCAGTTTCTGCTGTGTTGGGTGTCGGCCTATACAAAAAGGTGGGGCCTGTAAACCAAATTGTATTCTTGAGACGGTCAGCAGCAATGGATCTAGTTGCTTGGTACTCAGGGTTGAGATGCGTAGGTACATATTTCCATTGTTCGGGAGAGGTAGATCTTCTGATCCATTGCACCCTGTTGTTGACGTAGACATAGAAGCGGCTAGCTTCATTACACGATATAGCAATAAGACAGCACTACTCACTGTTAGTTCAGTATTTCCAGTTTGTGGTGGTGCCTGCAGCGTTGGATCCCGGTCCAGATGTTCCCGTAGTTGCCAGCGATAGATAGTGAAGCCACGGCACTCCAATGAATACATTTTCAATTTCTTTATTACACCTAAGGTAGCGACGTTTCGACCAAACGGTCTTTATCAAGCTCACATTATAACAATGACACAGTGAACATTTAAATACCTCCCCAAGGACTCGCATTGGTTACAGCTTGGCCCATCCCATTAACCCCCTGTGTACTTCCTAAAACTCTCAAACCATGTTTTCTACATCCCCATTTACCTTCCCATCATATATGGACATTCAAGCCCTTGCATACCGTGTCCCCATGCTGTAGGAGCCTCCATCGGACTTGCATTACCAGGGTATATCTTTATACTTGCACGCTAGTTATTTCATCACCGGCGTCCTTCTATTCAATTTGCGCATGCGCCATGTCGTCACTTCCGCCCTTCAGTCTGTACTTCCGCCAGGTCCGATCCTAATGCTATGCCCCGGTATTTCCGATCACATGACTAGGTCTCCTAGTGACGTCACATGCTATCACCTGACTGCCAGTTGCTAAGGTTACATGACGCTAGAGGCTGACAATCAGATTTTCATTTAGTTCTAAAGCGGTCTCTTGATGGGATCTCTCAGTAGCGTGATGCGGACAACCCGGTGCATACCAAAAAGGGGCATTTATACATTTAATATTATATACGGCGGGCTACTTTCTGGGTTCACTGGTGGCATCATTAAGGATCCATTCTTCTCAACTTTATTTTCATTTATATTTATAGAGTGAATTGCATGGTGCTAATTAAATAGCTGCTTAGCTGGTCCTCCACCATTCATCAAGTGGCTGGTATATAGGCCCAATGCTCCAGGGGGGGTCAGCCCCCAGTCCACAGGGTCATCCAGTCCTTAGTTACCATTCATTCTTAGGGGATTTATGAGAATGGGAGGCTACACTCCAATGACTGTATAAGCCCTCCCCTTTCCCTTTGTCCCTCTTTATTATTTGTGGATAGACCTGCTACTTAAATATCCAGCTTAATCACCATATCACTCCATTCAAGTGTATTTTATCCTTAGATGCCAACAGTGAATTCCCATGTTTGTAGACCCCTCCTTTATTTCCAGCTATTATAACCATCCGTTTGGTACATATCGGGATAGCCTCGCATCCCTTTCCAGAGACTCCCATGGACAATTCTCACACTCCACTAGTTCCCTACAGCTCTCTCATTTGGAGTCTTATTTTATAGTCCAGGTACAGTTCTCCCACAGCATGTACACAGCTGCATCTAGAAATTAAAAATAAAGATAAAACAATGAGGATACATAAAAAATTAGGGTGCATAAGACAAAAGGTTACATAAACAAGGGGGTTAGATTTTTTATATAACAAAGCACACACGGCTTTTAGCCTGGTGCTTGAATTGTATTAACACACATCCTGATCTAAAACTGGGTTCAGAAGAGAGAGCCTACCTTAAATTCCCTATTAAGGCCTTTTGGCTCCATGGTCTCTAGTTCATAGATCCACCGCAATTCTTTCCATTTTACTAGTTTTTCCCTGTCTCCACCCCTCCTCAGCGTAGGGACACTATCTATGATTCTATATCTTAGTTGAGAGATGTTATGTCTATAACTCTGCCTCATCCCCACAATCTCGGTTTTGTTGGCTCTCTTTTTTAGCTAGTAACTTACGTTTTGTATATCTATGTTGGTTTATTCTGTTTTTGCAGGCCTGTGTCGTCTCTCCAATATAGAGAAGGCCACACGGGCACTGCAAACTGTAGATAACAAAATCCGTATTGCACGTGTAGTGGCCTCTAATGTCATATTTTTTCCCGGTTCTTGGATGGAAGAAGGAGTCACCTTTGATTAGGCTGCCGCAAGGGGAGGGCTTATCCAGTCATTGGATTGTAGCCCCCCATTCTCATAAATCCCCTAAGAGTGAATGGTAACTAAGGACTGGATGACCCTGTGGACTGGGGGCTGACCCCCCTGGAGCTTTGGGCCTATAT
Source organism: Bufo bufo (assembly GCF_905171765.1). Classification (NCBI taxonomy): domain Eukaryota; kingdom Metazoa; phylum Chordata; class Amphibia; order Anura; family Bufonidae; genus Bufo; species Bufo bufo. Next base: position 81,668,649 of record NC_053397.1, read on the forward strand.
ACCAGCCACTTGATGAATGGTGGAGGACCAGCTAAGCAGCTGTTTAATTAGCACCATGCAATTCACTCTATAAATATAAATGAAAATAAAGTTGAGAAGAATGGATCCTTAATGATGCCACTAGTGAACCCAGAAAGTAGCCAGCCGTATATAATATTAAATGTATAAATGGCCCTTTTTAGTATGCACCGGGTTGTCCGCATCATGTTACTGAGAGATCCCATCAAGAGACCGCTTTAGAACTAAATGAAAATCTGATTGTCAGCCTCTAGCGTCATGTAACCTTAGCAACTGGCAGTCAGGTGATAGCATGTGACGTCACTAGGAGACCTAGTCATGTGATCGAAAATACCGGGGCATAGCATTAGGATCGGACCTGGCGGAAGTACAGACTGAAGGGCGGAAGTGACGACATGGCGCATGCGCAAATTGAATAGAAGGACGCCGGTGATGAAATAACTAGCGTGCAAGTATAAAGATATACCCTGGTAATGCAAGTCCGACGGAGGCTCCTACAGCATGGGGACACGGTATGCAAGGGCTTGAATGTCCATATATGATGGGAAGGTAAATGGGGATGTAGAAAACATGGTTTGAGAGTTTTAGGAAGTACACAGGGGGTTAATGGGATGGGCCAAGCTGTAACCAATGTAAGTCCTTGGGGAGGTATTTAAATGTTCACTGTGTCATTGTTATAATGTGAGCTTGATAAAGACCGTTTGGTCGAAACGTCGCTACCTCAGGTGTAATAAAGAAATTGAAAATGTATCCATTGGAGTGCCGTGGCTTAACTATCTATCACTAGCTTCATTACAGATATATCCTAATACTATCTTGCTATCGATATAGAACTCAGAGTCTTTAATCTCCAGGTCCATTTCTATAGTGATGAGTTCAGCTAACTCCACCGCTAACACCGCGGCACATAGCTCCAGGTGCGGTATTGTGTGTTCATAGAGTGGCGTTAGTTTCGGTATGCTCAGGACGAACCCTACATGACATTGTCCGCTGGTATCTAACGTCTTCAAGTAAGCTACAGCCGCAATTGCTTTGACTGAACATTGCAGAAAACACGTTTTTGTGTCTCAACCTTGGTAGTTTGTACAGAAATATATGGGCGAGCTATGTGAAGATCAGATAAGGCTGTATGGGAATTTTTCCAGGCCATCCACGTGGTTCTTTCCTTCCTTCATGGGAAGGGGAGTATCCCAGTACGACACTTCTCTGGTGAAGTCTCTTAACATAGCTTTTCCTTTGATTATTATTGGAGCTGCAAATCCCAATGGGTCATATAAACTGCTTATGGCTGACAGTACTCCTCTGCAAGTAAAGGGTTTTTCTTCTCTGCTAACCTGGAAGGTGAAGGTATCAGCTTTTAGGTCCCAGAGTAGGCCAAGACTCCGTTGCATTGGAGGTGAGTCAGAGCCTAGATCTAAATCCTTTAAGTCTTCTGAATGGTCCTGAGAAGGAAAGGCTTCCATAAATTTCTGGCTGATTGAAGCGATCTTGTGTAGCCACAGGTTAGACAGAGAGAGCATCTCCTGGGTTCTTTTAAGAACATCTGTTGGATATCAGCCGTGAATGCAACGGAGTCTCTGCAAAAACAGAGGAGCACTCCTATGAGCTTGTTGTTTAGATACAGATTCAATGATACGTCTTCATACTTGGCACTTGAGTCAAACACTACTCTGATCTGACCTGGCTTCTTCGGGTGATACACCCAAAACATGGGTAGGTACCAGCGCTCTTCCAAGTCTCGAAGTGCGGGTGCTAGCTCTGCATGACCGTTCCGGAATATCTTTTCCATGAAGGCAAAGAAGTGATCTCTCATCTTAGGTTTACTTTGTAGGCTGTGCCTGAGAGAGACAAATCGTTCTCTATTGTTGGGTAAGCGTTGTCTTTGAGGCTTAAAGGGTAGAGGTGCAACCCAGCTTTTTGTTTCCTCCTGCACCATTCCCTGCTCCATTATATCTAGGAACAGTCTATGTTCGAATGACTTCGCCATACTATTGTCCTCTTTAGTCTTGCGGAAGACTGTGGATTCCAGGTGATCTTGAGTGCCATCCAATATTAACCCCTTAGGGACACATGACATACCAGTACGGCATGTTTCCCGAGTCCTTAAGGACAAATGACGTACCGGTACGTCATGGGTTTAAAACGCGATTGCGGCGCAGCAGGGGTTAATCGGAACAGGATGCCCGCTGAAATCATTCAGCGGGCATCCTGTCACAATGCCGGGGTAGGTCATGTGACCCCCCGTATCGGCGATCGCAGCAAACCACAGGTCAATTCAGACCTGCGGTTTGCAGCGCTTTCTGCAGTTTCTGATCGGACCGCGGGGATCAGAAACTTTAAAATGCCAAAAATAAAGATTTTTTTCACCCCCCTGCTTCCCTGAATGATTTTATGCCGGCGGGTGGTGCAGGGGGGGAGGGGGTTGCAGGCGGTGCGGACGGTGTGGGAGGCGGGCGGTGCGGCAGGCGGGATCGCGATGCCCTGCCCGCCTCCTCTTAAATATTTATTGGCGTTCAGTGGGTATACCAGAGTGTCAGCACATTGCTGACACTCTGATATAAACGGCTGACATCTGTGCTGTGATGTCAGCCGTTTAACCCTTTCCATACCGCGGTCCGTATGGACCGCTGTATGGAAAAAGTTAACAGTCAGGGAGCTTCCTCCCTCTCCCATCGGGGGGCTGCTATGCCTTTGCAGCCCCCAGACAGGATGGTGTCACAGAGGGAGGGAGCCCCACTCCTTCCCCTTCCCCGTCTGCTCAGTTGTGGCACACGGGGAAGGTTCCCATGGCAACAAGACGCCTTCTCAGGCATCCTGCTGTCCATGGTGCTGAACAGATGTAAGTAAAATACAGTACAATACACTATATAGAGTACTGTACTGTATTATACAGACATCAGACCCACTGGATCTTCAAGAGCCAAGTGGGTCTGGGTAAAAAAAAAATGTGAAAAAACTAAAGATAAAAAAGAAACACATTTATCACTGAATAAAAAAAAATAAAAAGAAATACACTACACATATTAGGTATCGCCGCGTCCATAACGACCTGATCTATAAAACGGTCATGTTACTTTCCGCGCACGGTGAACGCCATAAAAAAAATATATATATATAATGAGGAAATAGAAATTTTGCCCAACTTACTTCCCAAAAAAGGTAATAAAAGTGATCAAAAAAGTTGCATGTACGCCAAAATAGTACCAATCAAACCGCATCCTGAAAAAATTAGCCCCTTCATGAAACAATGGGCCAAAAAATAAAAAAAACTATGGGTTTCAGACTATGGAGACACTATAACATGATATTTTTTTTGTTTCAAAAATGATATTATTGTGCAAAACTTACATAAATAAATAAAAAAGTATACATATTAGGTATCACCACGTCCGTATCAACCAGCTCTATAATAATATCACATGACTTAACCCCTCAGATGAACACCGTAAAAAAAAATATATATAAACTGCGCTAAATAAACAATTTTTTGTCCCCTTACATCACAAAAAGTGTAATAGCAAGCGATCAAAAAGTCATATGCACCCCAAAATAGTGCCAATCAAACCGTCATCTCATCCCGCAAAAATCATACCCTACCCAAGATAATCGCCCAAAAACTGAAAAAACTATGGCTCTTTCCATTGTCTATAATAATATCACATGACCTAACCCCTCAGATGAACACCGTAAAAAAAAATATATGGAAATATATGGACAATGGAAACACTAAATCATGATTTTTTTTGTTTCAAAAATGAAATCATAGTGTAAAACTTACATAAATAAAAAAATATATACATATTAGGTATCGCCACGTCCATATCAACCGGCTCTATAAAAATATCACATGACCTAACTCTTCAGGTGAACACCGTAAAAAAAAAAAAAAAAAAAAAGTGTAAAAGTCATTTTTTGTCACCCTTTGTCACAAAAAGTGTAATAGCAACCGATCAAAAAGTCATATGCACCCCAAAATAGTGCCAATCAAACCGTCATCTCATCCCACAAAAAATGAGACCCTACCTAAGATAATCGCCCAAAAACTGAAAAAACTATGGCTCTCAGACTACGGAGACACTAAAACATGATTTTTTTTGTTTAAAAAATGAAATCATTGTGTAAAACTTACATAAATAAAAAAATTGTATACATATTAGGCATCGACGCGTCCGTGACAACCTGGTCTATAAAAATACCACATGACCTAACCTTTCAGATGAATGTTGTAAATAACAAAAAAATAAATCGGTGCCAAAAAAGCTATTTCTTGTTACCTTGCCTCACAAAAAGTGTGATATAGAGCAAACAAAAATCATATGTACCCTAAACTAGTACCAACAAAACTTCCACCCTATCCTGTAGTTTCTAAAATGTGGTCACTTTTTTGGAGTTTCTACTCTAGGGGTGCATCATTGGGGCTTCAAATGGGACATGGTGTAAAAAAAAACAGTCTAGCAAAATCTGCCTTCCAAAAACCGTATGGCATTCCTTTCCTTCAGCGCCCTGCCGTGTGCCCGTACAGCAGTTTATGACCACATATGGGGTGTTTCTGTAAACTACAGAATCAGGGCCATAAATAATGAGTTTTGTTTGGCTGTTAACCCTTGCTTTGTTACTGGAAAAAAATATTAAAATGGAAAATCTGCCAAAAAAGTAAAATTTTTAAATTGTATCTCTATTTTCCATTAATTCTTGTGGAACACCTAAAGGGCTAACAACGTTTGTAAAATCAGTTTTGAATACCTTGAGGGGTGTATTTTCTAGAATTTGGTCATTTTTGGGTGGTTTCTATCATGTAAGCTACACAAAGTGACTTCAGACCTGAACTGGTCCTTAAAAAGTTGGTTTTTGAAAATTTCTGAGAAATTTCAAGATTTACTTCTAAACTTCTAAGCCTTGTAACGTCCCCAAAAATTAAAATGTCATTCCCAAAATGATCCTAACATGAAGAAGACATATGGGAAATGTAAAGAAATAACTATTTTTGTAGGTATTAATATGTATTATAGAAGTAGAGAAATTGAAACTTGGAAAATTATTTTTTTTACTCCATTTTACCAGTGTCATTAAGTACAATATGTGACGAAAAAAAAATCTCAGAATGGGCTGGATAAGTCAAAGCGTTTTAAAGTTATCACCACATAAAGTGACACTGGTCAGATTTGCAAAAAATGGCCTGGTCCTGAAGGTGAAAATGAGCCCGGTCCTTAACCCCTTAAGGACTCGGCCCTATTTCACCTTAAGGACTTGGCCATTTTTTGCAAATCTGACCAGTGTCACTTTAAGTGCTCATAACTTTAAAACGCTTTGACTTACCCAGGCCGTTCTGAGATTGTTTTTTCGTCACATATTGTACTTCATGACACTGCTAAAATTGGGTCAAAAAAGTTAATTTTTTTGCATAAAAAAATACAATTTTTACCGAAAATTTTGAAAAATTTGCAAATTTCAAAGTTTCAGTTTCTCTACCTCTGTAATACATAGTAATACCCCCAAAAATTGTGATAACTTTACATTCCCCATATGTCTACTTCATGTTTGTAGCATTTTGGGAATGATATTTTATTTTTTGGGGATGTTACAATTTTCAGAAATCTTCAAAATCCCACTTTTTATGGACCAGTTCAGGTTTGAAGTCATATTGTGAGGCTTAGATAATAGAAACCTCCCAAAAATGACCCCATTCTAGAAACTACACCCCTCAAGGTATTCAAAACTGTTTTTTCAAACTTTATTAACCCTTTAGGTTTTCCACAAGAGTTAATGGCAGATGGAGAAACAATTTAGAAATTTCTATTTTTTGGAAAATTTTCCAATATAATCAATTTTTTCCAGTAGTAAAACAAGGGTTAACTGCCAAACAAAACTCAAAATGGGTTGCCCCGATTCTGTAGTTTGCAGAAACACCCCATATGTGGTCGTAAACTACTGTTTGGCCGAACGGGAGCACATAGAAGGAGGGGAACACCATATGGGTTTTGGAAGGCAGATTTTGCAGGACTGGTTTTGTTTATACCATGTCCCATTTGAAGCCCCCTGTTGCACCCCTAGAATAGAAATTTCTAAAAAGTGACTCCATCTAAGAAAGTACACCCCTCAAGGTATTCAAAACTGGGTTTACAAACTTTGTTAACCCTTTAGGTGTTTCACAAGAGTTAATGGCAGATGGAGAAACAATTTAGAAATTTCTATTTTTTTGAAATTTTACAATATAATCAATTTTTTCCAGGAGTAAAACAAGGGTTAACTGCCAAACAAAACTCAAAATGGGTTGCCCCGATTCTGTAGTTTGCAGAAACACCCCATATGTGGTCGTAAACTACTGTTTGGCCGAACGGGAGCACATAGAAGGAGGGGAACACCATATGGGTTTTGGAAGGCAGATTTTGCAGGACTGGTTTTGTTTATACCATGTCCCATTTGAAGCCCCCTGTTGCACCCCTAGAATAGAAATTTCTAAAAAGTGACTCCATCTAAGAAAGTACACCCCTCAAGGTATTCAAAACTGGGTTTACAAACTTTGTTAACCCTTTAGGTGTTCCACAAGAGTTAATGGCAGATGGAGAAACAATTTTGAAATTTCTATTTTTTGGAAAATTTTCCAATATAATCAATTTTTTCCAGGAGTAAAACAAGGGTTAACTGCCAAACAAAACTCAAAATGGGTTGCCCCGATTCTGTAGTTTGCAGAAACACCCCATATGTGGTCGTAAACTACTGTTTGGCCGAACGGGAGCACATAGAAGGAGGGGAACACCATATGGGTTTTGGAAGGCAGATTTTGCAGGACTGGTTTTGTTTATACCATGTCCCATTTGAAGCCCCCTGTTGCACCCCTAGAATAGAAATTTCTAAAAAGTGACTCCATCTAAGAAAGTACACCCCTCAAGGTATTCAAAACTGGGTTTACAAACTTTGTTAACCCTTTAGGTGTTCCACAAGAGTTGATGGCAGATGGAGAAACAATTTTGAAATTTCTATTTTTTTTTTAATTTTCCAATATAATCAATTTTTTCCAGGAGTAAAACAAGGGTTAACTGCCAAACAAAACTCAAAATGGGTTGCCCCGATTCTGTAGTTTGCAGAAACACCCCATATGTGGTCGTAAACTACTGTTTGGCCGAACGGGAGCACATAGAAGGAGGGGAACACCATATGGGTTTTGGAAGGCAGAATTTGCAGGACTGGTTTTGTTTATACCATGTCCCATTTGAAGCCCCCTGTTGCACCCCTAGAATAAAAATTTCAAAAATGTGACTCCATCTAAGAAAGTACACCCCTCAAGGTATTCAAAACTGGGTTTACAAACTTTGTTAACCCTTTAGGTGTTTCACAAGAGTTGATGGCAGATGGAGAAACAATTTTGAAATTTCTATTTTTTTGAAAATTTTCCAATATAATCAATTTTTTCCAGGAGTAAAACAAGGGTTAACTGCCAAACAAAACTCAAAATGGGTTGCCCCGATTCTGTAGTTTGCAGAAACACCCCATATGTGGTCGTAAACTACTGTTTGGCCGAACGGGAGCACATAGAAGGAGGGGAACACCATATGGGTTTTGGAAGGCAGAATTTGCAGGACTGGTTTTGTTTATACCATGTCCCATTTGAAGCCCCCTGTTGCACCCCTAGAATAAAAATTTCAAAAACGTGACTCCATCTAAGAAAGTACACCCCTCAAGGTATTCAAAACTGGGTTTACAAACTTTGTTAACCCTTTAGGTGTTCCACAAGAGTTGATGGCAGATGGAGAAACAATTTTGAAATTTCAATTTTTTGGAAAATTTTCCAATATAATAAATTTTTTCCAGGAGTAAAACAAGGGTTAACTGCCAAACAAAACTCAAAATGGGTTGCCCCAATTCTGTAGTTTGCAGAAACACCCCATATGTGGTCGTAAACTATTTGGCTAAACGGCAGGACATAGAAGAAGGGGAACGTCATATGGTTTTTGGAAGGCAGATTTTGCTGGACTGGTTTATTTACACCATGTACCCTTTCAAGCCCCCTGATTGTCACGAGGGTATCAAGAGCCACGTCTGACTCCGTTATACCCGGGGTCAGGAGGTCACAGCGGGTGGCTGCGCGCTCTATATCTAAAGATCACGTTGTTTCTTAGTGATTGTTTTCTGTGTTTGCCTTGCTATCCTTTTTGTCTCAATCAGGGATCCGTAGCTTCTCCTCCTCAGCTGTTTCTTGTCTGCCACTCCCAACCTCCTTATATTCTCCCCTCACACTCCTCTAGTTGCCAGTTATAGAGCTTCCTGCCTGGACATCTATACTGACCCACTGGAGTTGTGTATCCTGGTTGTCGTTCCAGAGTGCTACCCTCCGGATCCCTGTTGGGCTTCTTGTTGTCTCCTGTTGTCACCCACCTGGGATTATATGTTGAGTTTGTATTGTCTGTCCTTCCCTTGGTGTTTTCCATTAGAGCTAGTGGTGCGGACTAGTGTTCCCACCGCCCTGTTCACTATCTAGGGCTCAGCTTAGGGAAAGCCAGGGCTTTAGGCACGTGATCGGCGTACGGGTGAGGAACCCGTCTAGGGACGTCAGGGCAGCCAGGTGCCAGCCGCTAGGTGAGTCAGGGGTCACCACCTTCCCTCTCACTTGGGCAGGGCCTTCCTTGTTCCCTCCCTCTGTGTCACGTATGTGATAGTCACGCCGACCGTGATACTGATTCACCCCTAGAGTAGAAACTCCACAAAAGTGACCCCATCTAGGAAACTACGGGATCAGGTGGTTGTTGTTTTGGGACTATTTTAGGGGTAAATATGATTTTTGGTTGCTCTGTATTACTCTTTTTTGAGGCAATGTAACAAAAAAAAATTCTAAAATTGTTTCTACATTCGCTATTTAGTTTTGTGGAACACTTAAAGGGTTAACATAGTTTGTAAAGTAACTTTTGAATACCTTGAGGGGTGTAGTTTCTTAGATGGGCTCACTTTTTTGGAGTTTCTAGTCTAGGCTACATCAGGGGGGGCTTCTAATGGGACATGGTGTCAAAAAAAAAACTGTCCATCAAAATCTGCCTTCTAGAAACCATATGGAGTTCCCTTCGTTCTATGCCCTGCCGTGCGGCTATATAGCCATTTACGACCACATATGGGGTGTTTCTGCAAACTACAGAATCAGGGCCATAAATATTGAGTTTTGTTTGGCTGTTAACCCTTGCTTTATTACCGGCAAAAAGGATTCAAATGGAAATTTTGCCCAAAAATGGGTGTTTTGGCACCGTTTTTATTTTATATTTTTAACACCGTTCATCCGAGGCGTTTGGGCAAAAGTTATTTTTATAGCGACGACTTTTACGCACGCGACGTAATATGTATGGTTCTTAGACTTTGAAGACACTAAGCAGGCATCCTAAAAACTGCGGCCCTCCAGATGTTGTAAAACTACAATTCCCACCATGCCCTGCTGATGGCTGTAGGTTGTCTGGGCATGCTGGGAGTTATAGTTTTACAACATCTGGAGGGCCGCAGTTTGAGGATGCCTGCACTAAAACTAATATTTTTTTGGGAAAAAAAAAATGTTTCCGTGTCTCCAAAGTCTGAGAGCCATAGTTTTTTATGTTCTCTAGTGGACCGTTGGGGATTATAAAAATTTAGTACTCCATGGAAGTGTGATACTCCCTGAAGCAATCGATAACGCAGAGGCCCGGATGATCGGGGGAAGTGTCGCACTGACACACTCCGTATCCCCCTCCTGCGACACACTCTGCACTTTTTTTGGGTTCGTCCCTTCTTTCCAGTATGGGGGACCACACCTGGAAAGTGTTGGCCAGGGACGATCCGGGCGCCTCCAATTCCCGAGGTACTCCGGCCTGCTCTTTCCCGGTCCGAAAAGATCAGGTCCTTGAGGACTGCCTCATAGAATTGGAGGAATGTCCCTGTGCTGCCAGCGCTTCGGGATAGTACAAAAGAGTTGTACATGGCAACCTGCACCAAGTAGACCGCAACTTTTTTGTACCATGCCCGGGTTTTGCGCATGGCGTTATATGGTGTGAGGACTTGATCAGAGAGATAAACTCCTCCCATATACCGATTGTAGTCGACGATACAATTGGGCTTGAGGACCGTTGCCGCGGTACCTCGCACAGGGACAGGGGTGGTGCTGTTACCGTGGATTGTGGACAGCATAAGGACATCCCTCTTGTCCTTATACCTGACCAGCAACAGGTTTCCACTGGTAAGTGCACGGGTCTCACCCCTGGGGATAGGTACCTGGAGGGGGTAGGCAGGGAGGCCGCGTTGATTTTTCCGCACGGTCCCACAAGCGAACGTGGATCTGGCGGCAAGGGACCTGAACAAGGGAATGCTGGTATAAAAGTTGTCCACGTACAAGTGGTAACCCTTATCCAGCAGTGGGTACATAAGGTCTCACACGAGTTTCCCGGTAACACCCAGAGTGGGGGGACATTCTGGGGGTTGAATCCGGGAATCTCGCCCCTCGTACACACGAAGTTTGTAAGTGTACCCTGAGGTACTCTCACAAATTTTGTATAGCTTCACGCCATACCTCGCCCGCTTTGTGGGAATATATTGGCGGAAACGGAGTCTCCCCTTGAACGCAACGAGAGACTCATCAACCGCGACCTCCCTTCCAGGTACGTAGGCCTGCTGAAATGTGGCCCCAAAGTGATCGATGACCGGCCGTATCTTATACAGCCGGTCATAGGCAGGATCACCTTGGGGTGGACATGCTGCATTATCAGAATAATGCAGACATTTCCGGATGGCCTCAAACCGGGGACGTGTCATGACCATACTGTACAGTGGGGTCTGGTATAGGACGTCCCCACTCCAGTATTGCCTGACACTGGGTTTTTGGACTAGACCCATATGCAGCACGAGGCCCCAAAATGTCCTCATCTCGGCTGCACTGACCGGCGTCCAGCCACCGGGTCTAGCCAAAAATGAGCCTGGGTTTTGAGCGACGAACTGTTGGGCGTACAGATTCGTCTGCTCCACCATCAGATTCACCAGTGGGTTACTGAAAAAAAAACTAAAATAGTCTATTTCAGTAAACCCCACTGTGGGAATCTGGATTCCAGGATTGCCAGCAAAATCCAGAATCTCAGGCTCAAAGTCCGCTGGGGGACACCAGCTAAGTTCATCGACAGGGGGCTCCGGTGGACTTATTTGGCGGGCCGGGAAACCAGTACGAACCCCAGGGCGGCTCGTACTAGGGTGGGCCACAGGATCCCTAGCATGTGGGGCCCCTGGCTCCACCTGGCGGCGTCTCCGCCGCCTTGGTGGCTCATCGTCATCAGATGATGATGAGGAGGATGCGGATAATAAAAGGAACGTGGGGTCATCCTCATCCTCACTGGGGCTCTCAGAGTCGGAGGCAATCTGGGCGTATGCCTCCTCGGCCGAGAACATCCGGCGGGCCATGGGTGTGTGTGCGTGTAGGTGTGCGTGTGTGTAAACCTTTATTATATGTGCGTGTGTGTGGGGGCAACGGGTGTTCGCGTACTAAAAAAGGCAAAAAAAGAAAGGGCAAGTGTTAGTAAAAAAAAAAAGTTCAAACTTGCTGATCAGCGGTACAACGCTGATCAGCGGTCGGTGGGGTGCGATGCGCTAACAGTGGACGGACGCTAAAAAGTGACGGCCAGTCAGCGCACGCAGAAAATAAAAAAAAAGTGGTGGTAAGGGGGCTGGTGGTCAGGGGAGAGGGGGGGGGCTGGTGGTGGGGGCTGGTGGTGGGGAAGGGGGGTGGGGAAGGGGGGTGGGGTGGGGGTCTGGTGGTGGGGGGGTCTGGTGGGGGGGGCAAGTGGCAGGGGGGGATCTGGGGTCTGATGGATGGATCAAAGAAAGTTTGGAAATAAAAGTTTTCTTTTTTTTTCCTAACTAACTTTTCCCTTCTTTCCCTGCCTAACGGTGCCTCTCCCTCACTGACCCTAACCTACCTGGGTGGCGATGGGTGCAGGAGGGTGATGGATGCCGATTAGGGGGACACAGGAGCTGGTTCTGGACGGTGCTGCACAGTCAGGGTGCTGGACAGGAAGAGGAGGGGAGAGAGGAGCGCAGGAAGTTTGAATCTCGCGCCTCTCTCCCCTGCACCAATCAGCACCCTGGACAGCAGGCATCAGCACCAGGGCCAGCACCGCCTCTTCAAATCCTCGGACTGCGATAGGTGGTGTATAATTACGCCACCGATCGCAGTCTTTTTCCGGTTCATCGGGTCACAGGACACCCGAATGGACCGGAAACGCAGAAAACCGCAGGTCTGAATTGACCTGCGGTTTTCTGCGATCGTCGATGCGGGGGGGTCAAATGACCCCCCCCCCTGCATTGTTACGGGATGCCGGCTGAATGATTTCAGCAGAAATCCCGTTCCGATTAACCCCTGGGGCGCCGGAATGCCGATTTCAAGTTAGGACGTACCGGTACGCCCTGAGTCCTTAAGGACTCGGGAAATAGGGCGTACCGATACGCCCTGCGTTGTAAGGGGTTAAGGGGTTAAGTCATCGTAGGTGGGACCTGCAAAGGTACCTGGTGATGAATAGAGATGTCCGGAACTATTCGCCGGTGAACAGTTCCCGGCGAACATAGCTTGTTCGCCGCGGCGGGCGAACATATACAATGTTCGGTCCGCCCCCTATTCGTCATCATTGAGTAAACTTTGGCCCTGTACCTCACAGTCAGCAGACACATTCCAGCCAATCAGCATCATACCCTCCCTCCCAGACCCTCCCACCTCCTGGACAGCATCCATTTTAGATTCATTCGGAAGCTGCAGTCTTAGTGAGAGGAGGGACAGTGTAGCTGCTGCTGATTTAATAGGGAAATCGATAGCTAGGCTAGTGTATTCTGTGTCCACTACAGTCCTGAAAGACTCATCTGATCTCTGCTGTAAGGACAGCACCCCAAAAAGCCCTTTTTAGGGCTGGTACATCAGTGTGCTTTTTTTTTTTTTCCTGTGTAATCTCATTGCAGTTGCCTGCCAGCGTGTGTGTCAGGCTCACAGCGTATACTGTGCCCACTTGCCCAGTGACACCACTCATATCTGGTGTCACAGTAGCTTGCTTTTAAAAAATAAAAACCTTTTTGGACTGTAATATAATAGCAGTAGCAATAGGGGGTAGCGCCACCCTGGTTTTTCCTCGCACACGGCTCTTTGTTTGGTGAGTCCCTGTCTCCTGTTGTTCCCCTCTGTTTTACCATCATTATTATTATTCTTATTTTTCATTGCTCATTGGTCTACAGCATCACTTTATTGTCTACTGTCTGTTTGCATACCAATGATTCATATACAGAGATGTTCATGCGGTTGACATGTGTCTCACCTGGTACCTTATTTTAGTAATACCCAGTACATGGTTTAGAGCATTGACTCTGCATTGTTTCCCATGTCTCTTCTCTATACATTGTACCATGCTTTTTTGATCCGTGTGCTTGTTCTCCCAGGGTGGCGTTTCTTTTTCTGTCCTCCGCTCCTATTTTTCATCATGTCTATGGCACAATTTATTTATTGGCTTTACTCATGTCATTTTTAATCCTGCTTTAATAAACAATATATTTTGGTATCATGAGCTCCTTTTCCTTTTTTTCTGCTATTTAACTCGGGAGCTTTTTACCGAGTCCTATCTTTGTGTGTCCCCTCCCCGGGGTTTACATTGGGTGGATATCGTCCCCCCGCCCCTCTTTTGGGACACCTTGGGTTATTTTTTGTTTCGTTTTATAATAGCAGTCAGTTGCCTGCACGCGTGTGTGTATTTCAGGCCCTGCAAGTGCATAGTGTCACCAGCGCAACTCATATCTGGTGTCAAAGTAGATTACATTTAAAAAAACAAAACAATTTTGACTGTGAAATAATAGCAGTCAGTTGCCTGCACGCGTGTGTGTGTTTCAGGCCCTGCAAGTGCAGAGTGTCACCAGCGCAACTCCTATCTGGTGTCACAGTAGATTACATTTAAAAATGCTGACCTGCATTCCCTGGATTTTGTGTGGCTGTCATGGCCCATGAACAGGTAGGAACAAGAGTTAGGGACCACTCAATTGAGACGACCTTGACGCGGTGAGTGGCTTACTATGCTTTGGCCAAAATATAAACCAATGTCTCATCCAGCATGGAGGGCAGAGTGCTGGATACAGTGTGCGATCACATTTGCATTTTCCGTTTGAGTATGTAGTTCGCCATAGTGATGTGCACCTGCAGGCAGGTTGTGCGGACTCAACCCCTTATATTTTTTTCTTTGTAGCATATATTGGAGGCGTGGCGATCTCCTTTGAGTCAAGCACACCTGACCAGTTAATCTGTCCCGGAGGCTGGTTTTAAAGTCAGTATAAAACTGAGTCTGCTTATATAGAACCTACCATTAGCCATCTGTCTCCAGGAGAAGTATATGGTGGGTTCAGCATGCATGTTGGTACTTGCATCCCTGGATCCGATGAAAGCTGTAATGGCACCGGACGGGGTTACAAGCAAAGTGTACTTGGCTTGCATGCTGACCTGCATTCCCTGGATTTTGTGTGGCTGTCATGGCCCATGAACAGGTAGGAACAAGAGTTAGGGACCACTCAATTGAGACGACCTTGACGCGGTGAGTGGCTTACTATGCTTTGGCCAAAATATAAACCAATGTCTCATCCAGCATGGAGGGCAGAGTGCTGGATGCAGTGTGCGATCACATTTGCATTTTCCGTTTGTGTATGTAGTTCGCCATAGTGATGTGCATCTGCAGGCAGGTTGTGCGGACTCAACCCCTTATATTTTTTTCTTTGTAGCATATATTGGAGGCGTGGCGATCTCCTTTGAGTCAAGCACACCTGACCAGTTAATCTGTCCTGGAGGCTGGTTTTAAAGTCAGTATAAAACTGAGTCTGCTTATATAGAACCTACCATTAGCCATCTGTCTCCAGGAGAAGTATATGGTGGGTTCAGCATGCATGTTGGTACTTGCATCCCTGGATCCGATGAAAGCTGTAATGGCACCGGACGGGGTTACAAGCAAAGTGTACTTGGCTTGCATGCTGACCTGCATTCCCTGGATTTTGTGTGGCTGTCATGGCCCATGAACAGGTAGGAACAAGAGTTAGGGACCACTCAATTGAGACGACCTTGACGCGGTGAGTGGCTTACTATGCTTTGGCCAAAATATAAACCAATGTCTCATCCAGCATGGAGGGCAGAGTGCTGGATGCAGTGTGCGATCACATTTGCATTTTCCGTTTGTGTATGTAGTTCGCCATAGTGATGTGCACCTGCAGGCAGGTTGTGCGGACTCAACCCCTTATATTTTTTTCTTTGTTACATTTAAAAAATGTATATAATTTTGACTGTGAAATAATTGCAGTCAGTTGCCTGCACGCGTGTGTGTGTTTCAGGCCCTGCAAGTGCATAGTGTCACCAGCGCAACTCATATCTGGTGTCACAGTAGATTACATTAAAAAAATAATAATAATTTTGACTGTGAAATAATAGCAGTCAGTTGCCTGCATGCGTGTGTGTGTTTCAGGCCCTGCAAGTGCATAGTGTCACCAGCGCAACTCATATCTGGTGTCACAGTAGATTACATTAAAAAAAATAAAAAAAATTTGACTGTGAAATAATAGCAGTCAGTTGCCTGCACGTGTGTGTGTGTTTCATGCCCTGCAAGTGCATAGTGTCACCAGCGCAACTCATATCTGGTGTCACAGTAGATTACATTTTAAAAAAATAATAATTTTGACTGTGAAATAATAGCAGTCAGTTGCCTGCACGTGTGTGTGTTTCAGGCCCTGCAACTGCGTAGTGTCACCAGCGCAACTCATATCTGGTGTCACAGTTGATTACATTTAAATTTTTTTTTTTTTTTTTTACTATAATAGATTGAATAGCAGTTAGTTGTCTGCAAGCGTGTGTCAGGCCTACAGCGTCTACTCTGCCAACTTCTGCCAGTGACCAGTGCCAATCATATCTGGTGTCACAGTAGCTTGCACGCATAGTACAAATAGTTAAGGCTGCGTGCAGCCTGTAATTGTGGGTGGAGCGACCTCCCCTATTTAAACCCCCTGGTACAAGCAGGAGGGCGCCCGTTCTTTGCAGTTCCGCCCGTCCGTGACGCCACTTCCGGTTTCGATACCTTCCGTGACGTCACTTCCGGTTTCGCGTCCTCGTGGAATCCAGACCCCTATTGGCAGTGCGGACGCACCCCCGCTTCTCTCCCTGCAGACTAGAGCAGGTCCGGTCGTGGGACCCGCACGGCGTCTCCTGCGTTCCCCCTGGCACGGGGGGGGGGGGTCGGTACGGCAGCACTGGGGCCTAGTCGACGCCGCGGTCCTCAGGTGAGGGACAGGTTCTCTGTGGATATGGCCTCATAACTATCCAGTCAGGGGGCGGGGTCCCGGTCACCCCCCGTCTTCCTGGGCTTGCACCGCTCCTGCTGGCCATGCCTAGTCCTCCCACAGGCACCCCAGCTGTCCCTGTCACCTGGGGTCAGCATGGGGGGGGGGGCAGGCTGTTCCCGGGGAGCTTGGGGTGGCTGGCAGGCGGCACGTCGAGTCACAGTCCTCTGCCAGCCGGCCAGCTGCGGGCGCCGCTCCTCTGTCCCCCACAGATCAGGGGGTGGGTTCTGCCAGCCTGCTGTGGCCTCAACCCAAAAAGGGTACGCAAGGGTACGTTTTGTGGTTTTTATTCCAGGGTTCTTTCAGTATGCGAATTCCTGGAATCAGTCAGGGGCCATACGTCCCCTGAACCGCTCAGGCACTTGTGTTTTTGTGGTATTTCTTGAAGCACGCCGGTGCTCTGGCTTCCCTGAATCGCTCAGGTTTTTGTTCCCTGTTTCGCTCAGGTGTCATGTTTCTCCGAATCACAGGTTTCACGTTCCCAAAGTGCATGTGTCATGTCCCCAAGAATTGCATGTGTCATGTCTTCCCTGAATCGCTCAGGTTATGTTTCTCCATTCACAGGTGTCATGTTCCCAGAATTGTCTGTGGCAGTCATGCCTTCTTCCTTCTTATGTTACCCAGTGCGGGGGTCCGGGTGGCAGGGCTAGCAGCACAGCCGCCACTGTCCAGTGGGCGCCGCTTCTCCGTGTGGGCGAGTCGTCGGCTGTTGGCCTGCTGCCCGCACTGCAAAAAAAAAAGGGCAGATTTCGATTTAATGCCAGGTGCAGGCCCCGGTCACCCTGTGCTTCCTGTGCCAATCACGCTATTACGTCCGTCAATATTCACCCCCTGGGCGGCTGGGGGCTGTGGTATTCCTTTAATCCAGGGGTCAGGTTCCTGAACCTCTCGGGTTGCGGCTGCCCTTAACCGCCCAGGGGTCCCATCTTCCTGAATCGCTCAAATGTTACGTCATTCCTGATACCGACCAGGTGTCATTGGTTTCCCGATCCGCTCAGATGTTATGTCGTCCCTGTAACCACCTGGTGTCATAAGTTCCCTGAATCGCTCAGGTGTAATGTCTCCCTGAATCACTCAAGTGTTATGTCTCCCCTGAATCACTCAAGTGGTATGTCTCCCCTGAATCGCTCAGGTGTTATGTCTTCCCGGATCCCTGAATCGATCAAGTGTCATGTTTTCCTCAAATCGAAGGTGTCATGTTCCCGGAATCGCAGGTGTCATGTCTTCCCTGAATCAGTCAGGTTTGTCTTCCCTGATTCGCTCAGGGAATTTCCTCCCCTTAGTCACTTAGGGGTGATGTTCCCTGAATCGCTCAGGTCTGGTGTGTTCCCTGAATCGCTCAGGTCTGGTGTGTTCCCTGAATCGCTCAGGTCTGGTGTGTTCCCTGAATCGCTCAGGTCTGGTGTGTTCCCTGAATCGCTCAGGTCTGGTGTGTTCCCTGAATCGCTCAGGTCTGGTGTGTTCCCTGAATCGCTCAGGTCTGGTGTGTTCCCTGAATCGCTCAGGTCTGGTGTGTTCCCTGAATCGCTCAGGTCTCGTGTGTTCCCTGAATCGCTCAGGTCTCATGTTTCCCTGAATCGCTCAGGTGCCATGTTCTCCCTCATTCGGGTTTTGTTTTTCCTTCCTCTTCCAGGTCAGTTGTTCCCAGATTGCATATTTTCCTGAACAGTCTGGTTATGTATTCCCCTGATTCACTCAGGTCAGGTTGGCCTGATCCGCTCAGGCTTCTGTTTCCCTGGTCTCCCAGTGAGTAGGTAGTGGCCAGGTCCAACCAGGTTCAAGGTACTGCCCAACCCACCCAGGTGTCCGTCATCTTCATGAAGGTGTATGTAATTGCCTGCTTTGCTTAGAATTCCATGTTGCCTGAACCGCTCAGGATTCAGTGCATCGCCGGAATTACGCAGGTTCCATGCATCAGCCTGTAGCGCTCGGGGGTTTGTTCAGCAACGTCCGGCTGGTTCCTGGTTACTCGATTCGTGTCCGGCGTGTCTGGAGTCCTGTTCCGCAGATTGTGGCATGCAGCGCGACTTCGGGCTCTGATTCTGGCTGTCCGGGGTCACCCAGCAGTTGGCCATGGCGTCCAGGCTGCATCCTGGTTCTCTGTCGCCTCTTTCCAGTGCCACCAGATCGCACTTCTCTCCGGGTCTCGTACCAACGCAAGCTTATTTTCATGTAAGCAGGGCCTCAGGCCACCGGAATTTTGATCCATCCTCAATTGTGTCGCAGGGCTCCTCCGTGCCCGGTCACTCCACGGTGCCGGGTTTCAGGTAAGTTCCAGCCGGGTGGCGGTGTGACACTTCTCCGCAGCTCAGAGCCTTCCTTCATTCATCACGAGCCTCCATTCCTAGGTCTCCAGTATCGCCGGAGAGTTGGCAGCGCTGTCCGTTGGTTCAGTTAGGTTGCGATCCTTTCTATACCATGTTCATTCCTGTTTCCTTATGATTCTCAGGTTCATGTATTTCCCAGATTAGCTAAAAAATTCACGTATTTACCCATTCACCCAGGTCTAATTCCCCGGAGTCGCGCGGGTTTTACGTGTTTTCCTGGATCGCTCGGGTTCATGCATTTCCCTGAATCGCTCAGGTCCATGTTTTACCTGAATCACTCGGGTTTCATGTTCCAGAATCGCCGGGGTTCATGTGTTCTGGATCGCTCAGGTCATGTATGTGCCCAAGTCACTCAGGTTTTACGTTTTCCCCGAATCGCTCAGGTCAGGTGTTTCCCTGAATCGCTCAGGTCAGGTATTTTCCTGAATCGCTCAGGTTTAGGTATTTCCCTGAATCGCTCAGGTTTTGTATTTTCCTGTCTCTTTCAGGTTGCCGGTATTTCCAGGTCGTATGTTTTCCTGATTCCCCCAGGTTACGTATTTCCCTGAATCACTCAGGTTTTGTATTTTCCTGTCTCTTTCAGGTTGGCGGTATTTCCAGGTCGTATTTTTTTCCTGATTCACCCAGGTTACGTATTCCCTGAATCGCTCAGGTCTTTTTGCCCACAGGTTTTTCGCATTTGCCTGATTCTCTCAGCTCCTTTTTCCTACAGGTTGTTCGCATTTGCCTGAATCGCTCAGGTCTTTTGTCCCACAGGTGGTACGCAGTTGCCTGATTCGATCAGGTCTTTTTCCCGCAGGTTGTTCGCATTTGCCTGATTCGCTCAGGTCTTTTCCCGCAGGTTGTTCGCATTTGCCTGAATCACTCAGGTCTTTTCCCACTGGTGGTACACATTTGCCTGAATCACTCGGGATCCGATATATTTGCCTGAAATGCTCTGTTTTTTTTCCAGCAGTATCCAGTGGTTCCTGTTATCCGGTTCGGGTTCCGCATGTTTGAATCCCTGATTGCATTGGATCCGGGTCATCACGGGGGTTTGGACATGGTCATCAATTATATCGACAACTGTGGTTACATCAGGTATTGTACTCTGCTCCCACTCAAGCGGCATTCCTGTGTTCATTGCTACGTCGTGGTTTTGTTCAATCTCACCTGGGCGGTCTGCACCCTGATTCCTGATCGTCAGGGGACCTCAGGGCGTCCCCTCGGGCTGGGCTAGTTGCTCCAGCTTTTCGCCAGGCTTGAGGCATCAAAGCCCCTCAGCGTTAGCGCAGCGGTCCAGGTGCGTAGGCAACCAGTGTCAGGCGAGTTTCCGCAGATTGTCTGTAGGCCTAGACGGTCTCCCTTTTGGGCACTCAGCAAGCATCATCACCAAAGCAGCCATGTACCTAGGGTCTCTGGGTTCTTAGACCCGGGGAGTTCACCTGCGGCACGGTCAACCGAGCGACCCTGCTCAGGCGACATCTCGCCTGGCATTCGGTCCACTTCATACTGTCAATCCCAGCCACCAAGTCCAATGAGGCTGGTCCTCCCACCGAGGTAGAGTTCTTCCCCACGGCCTACTGGTGTCCCGTCAAGGCGCTCCAAGAGGTTCTGGCCTCACTCCAGTCTCCCGCGTTAGACGACCCGTTGCTCCCAATTAACGGTAGGCCCCCCTTCTTTGGCCCAGTTTGTCTCCAATATCCGTACCCTGGCGGCAGGGTTGGGGTTCAACCCCAGCACGGTATCCGGGCACTCCTCTCGCGTAGGGGCCGCTTCCGCAGCATCCAGTCATCAGGTACCGGCACACGTCATCCGCAAGGTGGGTCGTTAGCGGTCGTCATGCTACGCAAGGTACATTCCCAATCCGCGAGTTGAGATTGTCAGAGCCTTTCGTTCTTTGGGTTTTATGGGTTCCATGATGCTCCAATAAATACATTGCACCCTACTCCAGGCCGGTTCTCTTTGCCCACTTATCTAGGCCTTACCTCGTCACTGTCCAGCCAGTTGGTTCAGGGCAGTACTTAGGCATGCCTTCTCTGTTCCTCGATTAGCTCCTACCACAAAAAGTTAAGGCTGCGTGCAGCCTGTAATTGTGGGTGGAGCGACCTCCCCTATTTAAACCCCCTGGTACAAGCAGGAGGGCGCCCGTTCTTTGACCCTCCCTCCCATCCCCTTTTTCATTCACTCCTCCTGGGTGGCCCACTTATCTAGGCCTTACCTCGTCACTGGCACCGGGCACACTCCAGCCAGTTGGTTCAGGGCAGTACTTAGGCATGCCTTCTCTGTTCCTCGATTAGCTCCTACCACAACTAAACTAATCTAAGAAAAATGGCAGGCAGAGGCAGGCCACCCCACAGGGGCCGTCATGGTCGTGGTGCTGTGATTCCCTTTGGCCCTAGAATAATGCCAAGTGTTCAGAGGCCACGTACCCTGAACTCGAAAAGTTCTGAGGACATCGTTGACTGGCTAACACAGGACACCCAATCTTCTACAGCTTCCGCTCGGAACCTTGATGCACCATCCTCCTCCAGCTCAGCTTCGGGCACCTCTCAAGTTACCACTCGCCCGCCTACCGCCACCACCAACACTAGCACCACAGCTGCTTCACTTGATCTGTCAGAGGAGTTATTTACACATCAGTTGGAAGAAATGAGTGATGCGCAACCATTATTGCCAGAGGATGTAGATAACAGGGATATGTCTCAGTCAGGCAGCATTACACACATGGACGTACGGTGTGATAATGATGATGATGTTGTACCCGCTGCTGCTTCCTTTACTGAATTGTTAGATATAAGTGAAGCAGTTGATGATGACGATGTGTCCGTGGATGTCACGTGGGTGCCCGCTCGAAGAGAAGAAGAACAGGGGGAAAATTTAGATGGGGAGACAGAGAGGAGGAGGAGACAAGTTGGAAGCAGGGGGAGGTCATCGCAAGGAGCTAGTGGCACAGTCAGACAGCATGCATCGGCACCCGGGGTCAGCCAGACAGCAGGCCAATCAGCGCATGCTGTTGCCACCACCAGAATGCCGTCATTGCAGAGATCATCAGTGTGGCATTTTTTTTGTGCGTCTGCCTCTGACAACAGTGATGCCAAATGCAACCTGTGCCAAAAGAAACTGAGTCGTGGGAAGTCCAACACCCACCTAGTTACAACTGCTTTGCGAAGGCACATGATCTCAAATCACAAACGCCTATGGGATGAACACATGAGTACAAGAAGCCATCCTCCTCCTGGTCCAGCATCTTCAGCCACGGATGTGTGACAACGGAAGCAATTTGTTGGCGGCATTGAATTTGGGCAAGTTGACACATGTGCCGTGCATGGCACATGTGTTGAATCTGATTGTACAACGCTTTGTGCATAAGTACCCAGGCTTACAGGACGTCCTCAAGCAGGCCAGGAAGGTGTGTGGCCATTTCAGGCGTTCCTAAACGGCCATGGCGCACTTTTCAGATATCCAGCGGTGAAACAACATGCCAGTGAGGCGCTTGATTTGCGACAGCCCGACACGTTGGAAATCAACACTCCTAATGTTCGACCGCAAATGGGGTCTTTCATGCTGTCGTGCCTGTTGAGGGACCCTCGTATAAAAAGGCTAGAGAGAGGAGAACGACCTGTACTGGGTGGCCAAGCTACTAGACCCCCGGTATAAGCAGAAAGTGCCTGAATTGTTACCGAATTACCGCAAGTCGGAAAGGATGCAGCAGTTCCAAAATAAATGAAAAAGTATGCTTTACACAGCGTATAAGGGTGATGTCACAGCACAACGGGAATCTAACAGGGGAAGAGGTGAAAGTAATCCTCCTACCACGACCACGCCGGCAAGGACAGGACGCTTTACAGACGTGTTGTTGATGGAGGACATGCAGAGCTTTTTGAGTCCTACGCATCGCCACAGCCCTTCGGGGTCCACCCTCAGAGAACGACAGGTAGCAGACTACCTCGCCTTAACTTCAGATATCGACACTCTGAGGAGCGATGAACCCCTTGACTACTGGGTGTGCAGGCTTGACCTGTGGCTTGAGCTATCCCAATTTGCGATAGAACTTCTGGCCTGCCCCGCTTCAAGTGTCCTGTCAGAAAGGACCTTCAGTGCAGCAGGAGGTGTCACTGAGAAGAGAAGTCGCCTAGGTCAAAAAAGTCTAGATTACCTCACCTTTATTAAGATGAATGAGGCATGGATCCCGAAGGGACTGACAGCGGGCGATACATTTGACTAATAAAGGCCTGGTGATGAGATGAGCTGCCTTGGGCTAAAAATGGTCCACACGCTGCTGTATTTTATCTCTGCATGCCGGATGACTTGCGTGACTTATCTGCCACCAACTAGCATTTAAGCCAAAATGTTTTAGTGCACTTTCTGCCTGGAAAACATAAATTTTTCTGCAACAATACCTAATTTTTCAGGCATGTGTACATGCCTAATTTTTCTGGCCTCTGGTGCTGCACTGCAAAAAAAAAAAAAAAAAAAGGCACATACATGTGTCAATTCCCCTTCGTGATCGTTACCTTGTTGTGGTAAAGGGGCTTGCGTATCACAATGAAGCGACCACCTCTATGAGTGTGTTAGCAATGGCAATGTTGGCACACCCCAGATGATAAGGTCGTTGCTTCATTGTGAACAGACCAAAAGCGATCGGCTGGATAATTTTGCATAGAAAAAACATTAATTTTCTTTGTGATCATCTAAGGTGATCATTAAAGCCTACTAGGCCAACAATGGGCCCACACTGCAGAATCATTGTTTTCTGGGTCACTTAACTGTCACTGAATTACCTCAGTCAGCACGACCATAGACTTTGAAAAACCCCCATCGCCTGCAATGTCCCAACGTGCGCACGAGCACAGTCATCACTACACCAAGATTGACGCATAGAGGAATAAAATTTATATCATGAGTGTGTCAACTATTGACAACTCTTTGCGGTTGTCTAAAATCTATTCCAGAATACTGAAGAAATAATCCTAATACATAAAACATAACATTTATTGATATGCTAATAAAATCCTAGATAATGTGTGCAACAACTGTATACTGGGATGGACAAGGAATGTAGCCACTAGTAGCAGTGGTCAATGGTCACCCCAGTAACAAATACAAAGATAATTAAAGTGCACAGCGGCACTGAGTAGGTAACCAGTGTGTCCTACCGGTACCCAGGGAAGGTCGTCAGACGCTTCACCGCACGATGTAATAATAGTAGTTCATCCTGTATGGATAGACGGATAAATCACAGGGGGAAAGAATACAACGGCTGACAGTAGAACACATGCGTGTAGGGTCCCTAGGGTATTCCCTATAGCTGTCTAACCGTAGACCCTGATACTAAAGGTGTGGTAGCAGCCTGACCACAGGAACCTGTCCGTAACTCTGGAAACTGTATGTCCCTAAATATGCATAGGCAAGATCCCTACATGCATGTTTCGCTGCCGGGACATGCGGCAGTTCATCAGGGGAGATGATAAGCAATCAGGCAAGTCGATCCTGGATGAAGCGGTCAAGCCTGCAGACCAAGTATGACACGGTCAGTCATATGGTCAGGAGGTGCATGATGATAGTCAACCCCTCCAAGGGCTACCTCATAGGTAAGAGGTTACAGGTAAATGCAGTATGCAGATGAGAGTGACTGCATATGGGACGCCAACTAACCTGGTGTACCCACCTTATTTAAATACACCTCGTTTCCCGCCGCTGCCGTCCATAATAGAGGCCAATGGGCGCGTCTGCCCGCTTGCACGTGAGCGCGGCGCATGCGCTCATCACAGGGTGGAAACGAGGCCTGCAGCGCAGGAAGGGTGCGTGATACGAGACGCACTCCTGCGCATGCGCGAACTCGCATTAGGTATCGCAAGATCGCGGGAGCTGTGCAGAGCAGCAAAAGAGATAGGAAGCAACATAGGTATCGATTACTTCATAATATTCGGCAAAGTACAAACGATCGGACATACGGAAGGGAGTCGGTCCATTTACTCCTTTGCGTAATAAAAGTAATAAAATGCCGCCGGCTGGCGACATTTCGTGTGTGGACGTCTTTCTGCAACTTGTCAGTACCGACATGATGGCTATGCAACATTTCCCGCATTACAACAATTGTTCATCTGAGGAACATTGTGCTATCAGGTCTTTGAAAGAGGATAAGGATATAATTATCAAACCATCAGATAAAGGTGGCAACACGGTGATCATGAATCGAACTGATTACCAATCCATGTGTGAACATATCCTAAAAGATAAGAATAGCTATCAGTTATTAACATCTAACCCGACAGCACTATACCTAGTTGAACTTAAGGAGACCCTTTTGGCAGGAAGAGCATCGAATCTAATCTCAGCAGATGAGCTGGATTTTTTGTACCCCAGGCACCCGATTGTGGCAACGTTTTATAGTCTCCCCAAGGTCCACAAAGGCCTGAAACCACTCAAGGGTAGGCCAATCGTGGCCGGAATCGGGAGCATTGGACAAAATCTAGGTGTGTACATTGATCAAATCTTAATGCCATTTGTCGTTGCACTCCCCTCTTACACCCGTGATACTATGGATCTCTTAAAACGGGTGGAAGGGATATGCATCGAGGATCACTCCCTACTAGCCAGTATTGATGTGGAGGCATTATACTCCTCCATACCACATGAGGCTGGTTTGTTGGCAGTCAGTTACTATCTAAGTATGCTGGGGCAGCAGTACAAAGCTCACAATACTTTTGTTTTACAGCTGCTCAGATTCTTGCTGACGCATAACTTCTTCACCTTTGACGGTCGCCTCTACCACCAGCTCAGGGGTACGGCCATGGGTTGCTCCTGTGCGCCATCCTATGCCAATCTGCTCCTGGGCTGGTGGGAGGACACCGTTGTTTTTGGTGAAGGAGAACCGATGACCGTGCCCATTACCTTATGGGCCCGGTACATCGATGACATCCTCATAGTCTGGAATGCGGGCACCCTGGCATTCAAAAAGTTTGTGGACTTTCTCAATGTAAACACCATTGGCCTCCGTTTCACTTATGAGGCTAATGATAGTTCCCTTCCTTTTTTGGATGTCCGCATCTCCAAGAAGCCTGGAGGTGAGCTCTCTACAACTGTCTTTCGTAAGATCACGGCCACTAACTCAGTCCTACATTGGCAGAGTAGCCATCCACTGCCACTAAAAAGAGGTATACCCTACGGACAATACCTGCGTTTACGCAGGAATTGTTCTGATGAACAAGAGTTCTTACATCAGGCAGCCGACCTTCGACTAAGGTTTAGGGCTAGGGGTTACCCTGATAAGGTACTGAGAGGAGCCTTTCAGCGAGCAGTCAACACCGCTAGAGAGACCTTACTTACCCCCAAGACTAGACAGGAGGGTGAGAAGAAGGTGAGATTCATCACTACTTTTGACGGCTCTGCCAAAGAATCTAGAGAGATTTTGGCACGACACTGGCCCATCCTACTTATGGACACAGATGTCCGAGAAGTCCTGCATGAATACCCACAGGTGACGTTCAGAAGAGGCCAAAGTCTCAAGGACTTATTGGTGCATAGTCATCTTGCACCACCAACCCGACCTAGTACGTGGCTGAGCCGTCGCCCCGTGGGTTCTTTCAGATGCAGTGGATGTGTGGCCTGTGGCAACATTGACCAAGGAAAAATCTTCCACAGCACTAATTTTGAGATTAAAGATTTCATTTCATGCAGAACAGCTGGGGTGATATATAAAATCACATGTATTTGCCAAAAGGAATACATCGGCAAGACTAAGCGCGAGTTGCGCAGACGCATAGGAGAGCACCTCTTGGATATTGATAAGCGTTGCGATACCCCAGTGGCCCGTCATGTCTTTGACTTGCACCAAGGCAATCCCAAGGCCATTAAAGTCATGGGCATTGAAGTTGTCAGTCCCCCCAAAAGAGGTGGTGATTGGGATAAGATCCTTCTACAACGGGAGTCACGTTGGATATTCCTTTTGAGGACTGTTACACCTAATGGTCTTAATGAGCAGCTGAATTATAGCTGCTTTTTGTAGAATATACCTTTTGTTAGTCTTTTTGCCGTCTGTACCAGTCTACCTGGCAGTAATTGATCTAGCCGTCACTATTCTGTACTAATCATCTTTCTGTGAGCAGTAAATTATTATGTACACCGAGGCGTTGTATATACGTGTAGTATGTACGTGCAGTATGTACTTTCTTTTTGTAGTAAAAACATTATGCACGTAGTTTGTACCTCTTTTTGATATTATTCATTAGTATCTTAACTCTGTATCAATAGTCTCTAGGTCTATTATCACCATTGACTATGACCCCACATGGGATTTCAACATATCTCTCATGACTACCTACTCTGACTTGTCTTTTCGTTTGTTCCACTATGTTCTAGCTGCACTTATCCAACACAGGATTAAAAGCCACAAATATCTTTAAATTAGAACCGATTGTGGTTTGACATATTCGGCTGTACTTCCGTATGTCCGATCGTTTGTAGTTTGCCGAATATTATGAAGTAATCGATAACTATGTTGCTTCCTATCTCTTTTGCTGCTCTGCACAGCTCCCGCGATCTCGCGATACCTAATGCGAGTTCGCGCATGCGCAGGAGTGCGTCTCGTATCACGCACCCTTCCAGCGCTGCAGGCCTCGTTTCCACCCTGTGATGAGCGCATGCGCCGCGCTCACGTGCAAGTGGGCAGACGCGCCCATTGGCCTCTATTATGGACAGCAGCGGCGGGAAACGAGGTGTATTTAAATAAGGTGGGTACACCAGGTTAGTTGGCGTCCCATATGCAGTCACTCTCATCTGCATACTGCATTTACCTGTAACCTCTTACCTATGAGGTAGCCCTTGAAGGGGTTGACTATCATCATGCACCTCCTGACCATATGACTGACCGTGTCATACTTGGTCTGCAGGCTTGACCGCTTCATCCAGGATCGACTTGCCTGATTGCTTATCATCTCCCCTGATGAACTGCTGCATGTCCCGGCAGCGAAACATGCATGTAGGGATCTTGCCTATGCATATTTAGGGACATACAGTTTCCAGAGTTAGGGACAGGTTCCAGACAGGGTCGTCCTTTCAAGGACGAGTGCCCTGTGGTCAGGTGTAGGGACCCTACACGCATGTGTTCTACTGTCAGCCGTTGTATTCTTTCCCCCTGTGATTTATCCGTCTATCCATACAGGATGAACTACTATTATTACATCGTGCGGTGAAGCTTCTGACGACCTTCCCTGGGTACCGGTAGGACACACTGGTTACCTACTCAGTGCCGCTGTGCACTTTAATTATCTTTGTATTTGTTACTGGGGTGACCATTGACCACTGCTACTAGTGGCTACATTCCTTGTCCATCCCAGTATACAGTTGTTGCACACATTATCTAGGATTTTATTAGCATAGCAATAAATGTTATGTTTTATGTATTAGGATTATTTCTTCAGTATTCTGCTCCTTAATTCAGATAATCCAGAGCGCAGACACACCCTGATCTGACCTCTTTACTTTACCTTTGATTTTTGATCATTAAAATCTATTCCATACACGTCCCCTGATAGGGGACATAACAGGGATTAAACTGATAGGAATAGTACTACTTAAACACACCACTCATATCTGGTGGCACAGTAAATTGCAATGCGTACGCGCAGTGCCCCAAATTGGAAGTAAGAGGACCGACCAAACATCTTTTTCCATTACCCGGTTCCTAAAATCTATTCCATACACGTCCCCTGATAGGGGACGTAACAGGGATTAAACTGATAGGAATAGTACTACTTAAACACACCACTCATATCTGGTGGCACAGTACATTGCAAGCCGTACGCGCAGTGCCCCAAATTTGAAGTAAGAGGACCGACCAAGCATCTTTTTCCATCTCCCGGTTCCTAAAATCTATTCCATACACCGGCCCCTAATAGGGGACAAAACAGAGATTAAACTGTTAAGAACAGATTTTTTTTAATTAAAAAAAAGAGGACAGCCTCTGCGGAGCTGGGTATTTTTTGGCTGCGTTACTGAACGCTCATGCACAATGGCTGTAGGCTCATGCGTCGTTTTGCGGAGGTGACAAACCTGGTCAGTCAAACCCAAGGCAACATCATCGACCTCATCCCATATGCTTTTTTTCTGGAGCGTGCCCTGCGAAGAGTGCTGGATCAGGCTGTTGTGGTCACATCACCACCAGAAGCAGCCTTGTCGTCGTCGATTGCTGGACCTGCGACAATGCAGAGAGAGGATTCTGAAGAAGAGGAGTCAGAGGAGGAAGGTGGCTTTGTGTCACGAGGGTGTTAAGAGCCACGTCTGACTCCGTTATACCCGGGGTCAGGAAGTCGCAGCGGGTGGCTGCGCGTTCGATGTACAAAGACAGTGCTGTTTCGTAATGGTAGCTTTCTGGGTTTTCCTTGCAATCCTTTTTGGCTCACTCAGTGAATCGTAGCTTCTCCTCCTCAGCTGTTTCTTGTCCAGCAATCCCAACCTCCTTATATTCCCATCTCCCACTTCTCTGGTTGCCAAATATAGAGCTTCCTGCCTGGACTTCTATACTGACCCACTGGAACTGAGTAGCTGTGTTCCCTGGTTGTTGTTCCAGAACGTTACCCTCCGGATCCCTGTTGGGCCTTGGTGGTCTGCTGTTGTCGCCCACCTGGGATTATATGTTTGTCTGTATTGTCTGTCCTCTCCTTGGTGTTTTCCCTCTTAGTGTCAGTGGTGCGGACTAGTGATCCCACCGCCCCGTTCACTACACAGGGCTCATCTTAGGGAAAGCCAGTGTTTAGGCACGTGATCGGCGTACGGGTGAGGAACCCGTCTAGGGACGTCAGGGCAGTCAGGTGCCAGCCGCAAGGTGAGTCAGGGGTCACCACCTTTCCCTCTCCCTTGGACAGGACCTTCCCATTTCCCTCCCTTTGCGTACATTTGGAAGTAACTGCCAAAGTGCCAGTATTTGTGTCCTTCAGCTCCCCGCTATGCTCTTGGGTTTTGGGTGAAGCCCATGATGGTGGCCTAGGGTGTAGAGCTGTGTTATGATCTGTGCTGTCATATTTGGCACACTTTGTACTAACCTCACAGTCCCTGGCGAAGTGCGAAGTTGAAGAGCAGCATTTAAAACAGATGTTGTTCTCCTTGAGGAAGGTCTTTCGGTCTTCCAATGACTTTTCCCTGAAGGTTCTGCAATTAAGTAGGGAATGAGGCTTCCTGTGTAAGGGACACTGTCTGCTCAAGTCCTTGGGTTTGTCTCCTCCTTGATAGGAACTAAACTCTTTATGGACTGAACCTGTGGAAGAAACGTTAATTTTGTGGACCTCCACCATTGCTCTACGAGGTTTACTGACTGAGGTAGTGGCACATGACATCGTTAAATCAAAGCTAGGATCATTTCAGATTTTTGCTTGTTCAGAGACAAATAAATGGAGGAAATGGTACATTGTAAGTCTGTTTATACTGAGAACCATACATAACCCACTTCTCTTACAGGTTGTAAGGGAGCTTCTGAACTATGGGATTCACCCCTTTAACAGTGTCAAGGAATGTTAATCCCACCAGATCTCCTTCTGCCTTTGCTACACTCAGCTCTACTAATAAGTCACTTAACTGTCTAAGCTTTGAATAGCCTTTGTTCTCTATTTTTGGAAAGTCCTCAACCTCTTAAATAAGGCGCTTTCTATTACCTCTGCTGTGCCATAAACCTCATCAAGTCTATCCCAGACCCTTTTTAGACCAATGTCTGGATAATTTACATTGATGTCTCTAATCCTTTTAGTGTGTTCAGCGAACTCACTTCCCAGCCATTTTACCAGGAGATCCAATTCCTCACTACATGACAGACCTATGTCTCTGGTGGCATTCTGGAAGGAATCTCACCAAGCTCTATAGTTCTCAGCGCGGTCGCTGAACTTTGCAAGTCCCTTGGTGACCAGCTCACGTCAAACAAGGAACCTGGCAAAGTCCACTGTGGCTTGATTGGCGCTGGAACCGGCTGGTGTTGTGTTGTCAGAGTGAATGTGTGGTGCACGGCCATACCTGTTGGAAGTCTCTGGTTTAATCCGGTCTGTGTAATACCGTTCTGAAGCGAAGGGTATCTCTCTTAGCAGGGGCGGATTTCTGATTCTCTGTTTTGGAGAGAAGTTGTTGTAGCCGGTTTCACTCTGATGTGTATTCTCTAGTCTGCTGCAAGGAGACAGATAGTCGACTTTCTGATGATCCGAGTAAGCATGTTGGATTGTTAACAAACCACTTTGTATGAAGCTGTGGATCTGGGTCGTCATCTGACTTGGAATGTTGATAGATGTATTGCAAGATTCACTGTTCTGGATCTTGGTATTCAAGTTCTGGCTGGACAATGCTGCGATGACTCTTGGTTTCTAGATGTTCCGTGGCTTCTAGAAATTCTGCTTCTGCTATTTCAGCTGCTGTCTCTTTATCAGCGGCGAGTTTTACTAGAGTTGCTTAAAGTTGTGCTTTCTCCAGCTTTATCTGCATTTCTGATGTCTCAAGTTGCGCTTTCTCCAGCTTTATCTGAACCTCTTGTTTTGTGAAGGTGGATTTTGCCATTGCAGCTTCTGCTTTTGCGCGGGCAATTGCGGCAGCTTCTCTGATTTATGTCCTGTTAGAGCCACTTATCTGAGACCTTGTCTTGACTGAAGATGCTCGACTGTTAGACATGGTGTGACTGCTTCAATATCCGTAAGCAGGCTCTGCGTGGATAATGGCGGGCTCCGTATAGTCTGATATTTGGTGAGACTGTTGCAATATCCGTATGCAGGCTCTGAGTCGATAATGACGGGCTCTGTCTAGTCTGATATTCTGAGCTTGTTCTAAGCAGTTGTTTCACTGCTGTCTTCAGCAGTTGCTTCACTGAGCTTGTTCTCAGCAGTCGTTTGACTATACTGTCCTTATACACGTTAGCACGGTGTGCAATTTGACATATAGTTAAACCTTCTGTCTTCTGAGAGAAAAAGAGACTGTACAGCTTTAACCTTCTTTTTATTGCTAGTAGATTGACAGGGAAGGTGAAAGTACAGAATAAAACAGTAGTATTTCAGAACATAAATATCCATGTTACATGGCATGAATAAAGAATATCTGCTATACATGCAGTGCATGAGGTAATACAATGATAATAAACTATAAATACAAGAAACATATAATAAACTACAGTAAATGTCACACAGATAGTGTCCTTACCGACTATGCTTGAAAAACAGTCTGAATAACAGATCATGGGGCAGGAAAACCAGTGAGAGTGTGGCTCCTGAGACATAAGATGGCTACTGCTTCTAATACAAGCACAAGACTACAAAGAACCAGGAACTACCCACAATGCCCTGGGACTCCCATAATGCATAGGAAAAACAGGCTGGATGAAATACATGAACTCACCAGTAGATGGTGCTGTTACCATACAATATAATGCAAATAAATTACAACACAGGTAAATGCAATGTCAAACTGATAAACACAGAAAAAACTGGATCTGGATCTGGAAACAGAACAGTGAGACTTTCCTTCCTGTTTTTGTTAAACGGACCACACTATCCAACTCTTTGTATTGGCTCATAGATGCAGTTCACCTGATTAAAACACGTTTTTTCTTTTTGTTGATCTGAAGTTCCATTCCTTGGTTATAACACTTTTACTAAGATGCAAATTAGGTACTTGGTGCAATGAGGCCAGACAAAATGGTTTGACAAAGGTCTGGATCATGTTATGGCCCAAAATGTTGCTACTGTAATGCACTCTTCGGCTGTAATAAAAAAACAATTAATTGCAATTGGAGTGCTGTCTAAAGTCGTTTTTCTGAGTTACAAGGCCAGTTGGTGGAGTAGCACTAGAACAGGACAAGCACCCTACAAAAATCCCCAAATTTAATGATTGCTGTGGCAGATATATTTTTAGAGGGATATGTTACTATAACTTTTTCCTTCTTTATGGACTAGTTTCTTCTGAATAGCATTATTTGCAGGCTGGAATTTGCAGAATTTCCTTAGGAAAAAAGTTTCATAACTAAAGAACAGACACTCCAATCAAGAAAAGAAAAGTAGAACTTTAGTCACGTGAACTACAGTTATATGTCTATGCAAATAGTTGGATAGGAAGGTCGCTGGTGATAGTGGGTAAAGATGAGAGAATCAGTAAGTTTGTATTGAAATTCCCAAAAATTTGGATCCAGCCGAATCCTAATCTTTTGCTGCTCAATTTGGATTAATCTGTTTAAATGGCAGCCATCATTTTACAGGTCAGAAGACAGAGAAGAAGGCATCTCCCCCCAAAAGGGTTCATTTTGGACCATTTTTTAATTTTCAAATAAAATCTGACATGGTAGTGTTACCACTGCCTACCATCCCTTTTACCCATAGCCATATATGCCATTGTTACTTTGACATTATTAATGCTGTTGTGACGTTTGAGAGTCTGAAAAGGGCTGGATACAGTCCTAGGAGGACTCATACATATATTTTCAGGACAATCTAAATACTTGTAACTTTGGATTAATTTATTCATATTTAAAAGAAATCTGCCATCCAGTTCATTAGAATTGCCCCACAATTAATTTCAAGAAATTTGCTCAGCTCTAATAGTGGGTCATTTCCTGCTTCGATAAACTTTGATATAATTGATAATGAAGGAGTCTAAGGACCCAGTGAAGTTGTTTTCCTATAGGCTCATATCCCTGCTAAACAGGAACTTGAACATGATATAATCTGACCAATCCAGCTTCATATTGGGCATGTCAACAGCAATGTACCTCCACTGTATTTCTATGAGTTTGCAGGGGGCAGTGGGAGAATGCAGAGGCTGTGTTTCACAAAATGTGGTCAAAGCATTTAGATGTTTTGAGATTGGTTTTGAGCCCAAATTTGAATGGTGTGATAAATCGCTATATTCAGGTGTGGGGCAAGAATTACCACTAATGGTGATATTTCCCCTTTCTTAGTCCACAGAGGGAAATAGACAGGGCTGCTCTCTGTTCCCTGGCTCTTTGCTCTGAGCATGGGACCCCTGGCTTAGATAATCAGAGAGAGGAGATATTTGAACGGGGTTGGATTTATAGGGTTAGCCAATTTTCTTATTACATATGGCTGATATACTATTATTTCTGAATGAAACAAAAGCCTCTGTTAACAAAGGATATTTGAGAAATAGTGTACCATTATGTAAGCAGGCAGAGTTAAATTTGCAGGAATATGATATGATGCATAATATAAAATACTTTACAAGATGAAATATTTGGGGATCGATGTCTCCTGGGAGGTGGGTGACTAGTAGTATCTCAATGTTTCTCCTTTACTATCAATGATAAGAATGAAGTTTATATGAAAAAATACTCCTCTACCTATTACTGTGCAGGTATATAGGGTATTTTCTAGAACTTCAACAAGAAGGTATAAAATGTTAAAATTTACAATTACAGTATGCAGTGTGTGCACATTTATGTAGATGAGTTTATTGAAATCCACAGCCTAGTGATTAGAGATGAGCGAATTTAATATTTTGAAATTTGTTCACGCTTTGTTTGGTGGTAAAAGCAGAATTGCGTTATGGTTTCCGTTACCATGGACCATAACGCAATTCTATGATGGAATGCATAACGGACTCCCCTGCATTCCGTTATGCATTACATCATAGAATTGCGTTATGGTCCGTGGTAACGGAATCCATAATGCAATTTTGCTTTTACCACCAAAAGAAGCGTGAACGAATTTCAAAATATTAAATTCGCTCATCTCTACTAGTGATAACCAGGCTGCACACTTCTAGAATTATGATGATTTCTATTCTATCTAGAAACCTTGTGGCTTTAAATGAGGAAACAATTCTACAGCCATGCTGCCTATATTGGCCAGGGGTATATAAATACTCGACCCTCAAGTATTGAGATGATGTTTTAGCTTTGGTGGCTGAGACTTCTAGAAACCAATCCTTTAAGCTCTCTAAACATTGTATTATTTACAGCCCACTCCACATATACAGATTTGGGTTGAGTAACAACTCAGACTGTCCTAGGTGTAAAAGTCCAAGTGCTGATCTTGCTCATAATGATGTGCCTCTCTCCCAAGCTTCAGTGGTACTGGTTTGATATAAATGAAAAGATGAATCTAGTTTTTAAAATAAATATACCCTTTGACGTTACAAATTTTGTGTTAGGTAGCAAAAATTCATTACAGGCCCTATAGAAGCTGTTATGATATGCGAATTGAAAGGAGGATGATGTTGCATTGGAAACAATAATTTTCCTGGCATTGAGGCTTGAACATACTCAATGAAAAGGTGACCACTCACTGCAAAATGTGATATAAAAAACATGGTAGAGCTAAGGCACATAGAAAACTGTTGACTATTTGGCAGGGCACGTCTCGTATGTAATAGGTGTATTTATTCCCCCCTCACAACATGTTCCACAAATCTAAAATGACTGGCTCTCAAGTATCTTCCACTGGTTATGGCTTATGTAAAAAAAAAAAAAACATTTATTGATCACCTGGCAACAACATTCCCCAGTGACTAGATAAATGTATGTGCCATCATACTGACACCAGAGCAGACATGCATACAATTTATTCAGTCTTGACTGTTACTGAAATGCAAAAGTAGTTATTAAAATGTTAGAGCAGGTGATGTTTTAGAGCAAGTCTCTTCCCTCCCCACTCCTCATCATATGCACAATCACACGCTGTTGTTAGAATAGCACTGGATAGTACTGATCACTGCACAGACCTCAATGCTCATAATGAGGAACTCCATCTCTTAGCCGTCGGAACACATAATGACTTAGATCTTTTTTACAATTTCAAATCAGATTATTTGCATAAAACTAATGCAAGTTCATTTTTCCCTCGGTGCAGTTTAGTGATAAATTTGTAATCCCGCATGGCTCATTTCATTGTGACAGAAAAAGCTTTAATGAACAGTTACTTTATCTCTTGAAAAAGATGAGAAATTTCACTCAACCTCAAACTTGTAGCCAACAGCCTATACTGTGTGTACATCGTCCCATCATCTGCGGAGACAGTCATGCATGAGAGAGCAGGCTGATAACTGTAGTCCTGCAGGACAAATTTTGGTCATCCTGCTATACATGTCATGTTGATTGGCTGATCCTATACATCAAATGCCTCATTCCTACATTCCCAATAGGCTGTAACTTACAGGACATCTGTGAGCAGATTTGGACCTATGAAACTGGCTGACCGGTTGCATGTGCGCTTGGCAGGTGAAGGCATCTATGTTGGTCCCTTGTTCATATGTGTCCGCATTGCTGAGAAAAAATAAAGTTTAAATATATGCAACAAGAGCAACAGGGCATTGCCGTTACTCCTAAAAGCTCAGCTACCTCTGCAACTGCTGCACCTTCTGCACTTTTATTGACTTTAGGAGAAGTCAGGGCCAGGTGTGATTACATAGACTGCCTAACCCTTCAGAGAGAGCAGAGCTTCTAGGAGTAATGGCTGCACCCCTTTTGCTCCTAGAGGCTAATTTACATATGGTACCAACACACATGCCTTCAGCTGCCAAGCTCAAATGCAACAGGTCAGCCAGTTTTACAAGATTTTATAATTAACTAGCACAAGGACCCGGCTTCGCACGGGTATATTTCATCTATTTAATTTAATGTTTGTGTATGTCATTAAAATATATTGACAGCATGCTCTATAACAGTGACATCTACAGCACTCTGCTCCCTTAACAGTATCATCCACAGTGACCCGCCCCATTAAAGCTGACCTACAGCAGTGAAGAAAAATGGCTGGGTTGTTATAAAAACCTGGAGGAGACCATGGTGACTAAGGGCCTGTGAGCTTCTTTTGGCTGATAAGGGTCATGTGACCAGGCTTCCATTGGCTAATGCATTTTTTGGGAATATCTCATGCAGGGATGTCCTTTTGAACAGCTCACTCTCAGACAGCAGCACTGTGCTGCCTGAGCGTGAGTTGCAGGCAGGAAGTCACCGTCCCTCCCAACCCTGAAGTTGACAGAAGTTGATTTTACCTTTATTTTTTCAAACCCTGTCGGCTGCGAAGTGGGAGGGTGTGTGGCCTAACGAGATTGGGGGGCGTGACTTAGCGGGCCCTGGGGGCAGGGTTTTTAAGTTCGTCCCCCTGAACTGTCACCTCCACAGCACTCCGCTCCCATAATAGTGTCATCCACTGCGCCCTGCCCCTTTAAAGCTGACCTGCAGTGAAGAAAAATGGCTGGGTTGTTACGGAAACCTGGTGTAAAACTGTGTATATGTGGAGACTAAGGACCTGCAAGCTTCTATTGGCTGATAAGGGACATGTGATCGTGTGTATGGCAGTTGGGATATAAATAGAAAGACCTGCAGGCTTCTATTGGATAATGTAGGTCATGTGATGTGCCATATTTGCACTTTTTTAGGAATATCTCAGGAATGGTACATGCTAGAGAGCTGTGACCCCCACAAGATTTCTTTCCAGGTAGCAAGGGATGTTTATACCAAGTTTCGTTGAAATCTGTGGTTGCGTTTTTGAGTGATCGCGAAACATACATGCATACATACATACATACTGTAGGAAGGCCCAGGTTCCTGGCCTCGGTGAGATAAGAAGCGGTAATTTTGTGTGTCAGCGGCAGCTAGTGCTCGCTGACACTGTTGTACTTAGTATGGCTGTAAAGCCAATACGGGCCGGCTCTTATTGGGAGCAGCCAAAGAGCAGGGTGGCCAGGTTTTGGGCTGGGGTTTAACAAAACAGCCAGCAGCTCAGCTGGGTGTGGTGTGATTCTCCAAGTGATACTGGAGCTGTGGAATCTCTGTGTTTTGGGAGCTGAGGAGACCCGCCACGCTGCCAGGCTGAGAGCCGCATGAGAGCAGCCTGCTGTGGACTGCCAGGTGATTTGTGGAATCTTGCTGTGTGAATTAACACCAAGACCCTGTAAAGTGTTGTTTTTCCTTTTCTGCTTGTTTTGGTGTGAATAAACACTGAACTTTTGTTTTTCAACCGTGGTCTTGCCTCTGTGTTGTGTCCGCTTACCCTGCCTACCAGAGAAAATCCCTACAATACATACATACATATATGCGTCCTTCTTTATATATAGATATGCTATAGGTCATCAGTAGCCGATCGGTAGGGATCCGACACCCGGGACCCCCGCCGATCAGCTGTTTCAGAAGACAGCGGCGCTCACAGTAGCGTTGGGGCCTTCTCTCAGCTGATTAAGCACAGAGATGCACATTGTATTGTGCCTGTGCTTGATATCACAGCTCAGCTTCATTCACTTCAATGGCACTAAGCTGAGCCTGGGCAATGTGACCTATGAACGTGACATCACATGGTGTAGGCAAAGCTGCAACAAGGCCGTGGCACTACTGCGAGTGCTGGTGCCTTCTTAAACATCTACATTATCAACAGATACTGATGACCTATCAAGAGGAACCTGTCACCTCCCAGAATCAGTTGATAATGTAGATGTTTGAGAAGTCAAGGTAACTACGCCCCCTTCCCTGCCCTTTTGCTGTGACTGACAGCTGGCAGTTCGGCTGGCTTTGCCAAACTCTCTGCATAACCACTGTCAGTCACCACAAAGGGGCAGGGAAGGGGCGTGGTTACCGTGACTTATAGCAAGGAGGCCGCTGCCTCCTTGACTTCAAGCATGTGTGGAGAAGCTCACCGGGCAGGGGCTAAAACAATACAGGGAGTGCAGAATTATTAGGCAAGTTGTATTTTTGAGGATTAATTTTATTATTGAACAACAACCATGTTCTCAATTAACCCAAAAAACTCATTAATATCAAAGCTGAATATTTTTGGAAGTAGTTTTTAGTTTGTTTTTAGTTTTAGCTATTTTAGGGGGATATCTGTGTGTGCAGGTGACTATTACTGTGCATAATTATTAGGCAACTTAACAAAAAACAAATATATACCAATTTCAATTATTTATTTTTACCAGTGAAACCAATATAACATCTCAACATTCACAAATATACATTTCTGACATTCAAAAACAAAACAAAAACAAATCAGTGACCAATATAGCCACCTTTCTTTGCAAGGACACTCAAAAGCCTGCCATCCATGGATTCTGTCAGTGTTTTGATCTGTTCACCATCAACATTGCGTGCAGCAGCAACCACAGCCTCCCAGACACTGTTCAGAGAGGTGTACTGTTTTCCCTCCTTGTAAATCTCACATTTGATGATGGACCACAGGTTCTCAATGGGGTTCAGATCAGGTGAACAAGGAGGCCATGTCATTAGATTTTCTTCTTTTATACCCTTTCTTGCCAGCCACGCTGTGGAGTACTTGGACGCGTGTGATGGAGCATTGTCCTGCATGAAAATCATGTTTTTCTTGAAGGATGCAGACTTCTTCCTGTACCACTGCTTGAAGAAGGTGTCTTCCAGAAACTGGCAGTAGGACTGGGAGTTGAGCTTGACTCCATCCTCAACCCGAAAAGGCCCCACAAGCTCATCTTTGATGATACCAGCCCAAACCAGTACTCCACCTCCACCTTGCTGGCGTCTGTCGGACTGGAGCTCTCTGCCCTTTACCAATCCAGCCACGGGCCCATCCATCTGGCCCATCAAGACTCACTCTCATTTCATCAGTCCATAAAACCTTAGAAAAATCAGTCTTGAGATATTTCTTGGCCCAGTCTTGACGTTTCAGCTTGTGTGTCTTGTTCAGTGGTGGTCGTCTTTCAGCCTTTCTTACCTTGGCCATGTCTCTGAGTATTGCACACCTTGTGCTTTTGGGCACTCCAGTGATGTTGCAGCTCTGAAATATGGCCAAACTGGTGGCAAGTGGCATCTTGGCAGCTGCACGCTTGACTTTTCTCAGTTCATGGGCAGTTATTTTGCGCCTTGGTTTTTCCACACGCTTCTTGCGACCCTATTGACTATTTTGAATGAAACGCTTGATTGTTCGATGATCACGCTTCAGAAGCTTTGCAATTTTAAGTGGTGCATCCCTCTGCAAGATATCTCACTATTTTTGACTTTTCTGAGCCTGTCAAGTCCTTCTTTTGACCCATTTTGCCAAAGGAAAGGAAGTTGCCTAATAATTATGCACACCTGATATAGGGTGTTGATGTCATTAGACCACACCCCTTCTTATTACAGAGATGCACATCATCTAATATGCTTAATTGGTAGTAGGCTTTTGAGCCTATACAGCTTGGAGTAAGACAACATGCATAAAGAGGATGATGTGGTCAAAATACTCATTTGCCTAATAATTCTGCACGCAGTGTATTTTCAGTACTTTTGTGCATCTGCCTTCAGGAAGAAAGGCATCATCAGAAACACGCTGCTGGCTACACACAGGTACTGCTGGCAGCTTGGGATGGTTTAAAATGAGAGTAAACATGTTGAATCTTAACATTAAATGCATTATCTGTGTGATTTGACTATTGTCCATTTGACATTGCTGTAGACACATTTCTACACACAGTCATGGACTATGGGTTCTCTGTGCCCTTTTGTGCCCATTATGATGTAACTTGAAGTGATCTCTTCAACTTGATATATTCAGTAGATGAAATGATACAAGGAACATAATTATTATTTGTAAACCAGAAAAGAGAAATGGTTAAAATTTACAGGTTATCTTATAATGTGCAGCGTTGCCTTTTAACTGCCGAGCATTACAGCCTTGCAACCATTTCTGTAAGACAAATTTCAGATACATTAACTATAACTACTTATTTTGTCCCCAAAACACCTACTGCTTTAAATACAAACCGCCAAGCAAAAGTTTAGACCGCTCAGCGATGCAAGATGTTTACCAAGATTCTAGCATGCTGCATTAAACACCATACAATCTCTCTGTAACAGAATGTGAAGCTATTAAAGAACTCTGACAGTAGACAGATCCATTATTATTCAGCCTGCGGATAAATGTGGTGACTTAGAATTCATGGACATCAAAATTACACGTGGTGTGTAATGTTTTTCTATCAACCCATTTCAAAATGACTTACAGATTCCTACTGGAATACATTATTACAGCTGGAATACTCATTAAAATCTTTATAAAACGTAGCATGTTTGCCCAAAAATACAAAGTTGGAGGCTATTAACTGCTCAATAAGGATGGTCCACAATTCCCAGTCATGCTAGTATAAAGTAAGGGTATTTCCATCTCAGGATGGGTCCCCAACTTCCTCACTAGTGTTGAGCAAAGTGAAGCATCCAAAGTGGAATTTGGTCTGAATTTTAGGAAAA
The DNA here is from genome assembly GCF_905171765.1 of Bufo bufo. NCBI lineage: Eukaryota > Metazoa > Chordata > Amphibia > Anura > Bufonidae > Bufo > Bufo bufo. The sequence goes on from NC_053397.1 coordinate 81,709,464, forward strand.
TTTTGATTCTAAACTAAGCTGCATTTCCTTGCACTTTTTGGTAATGAATAATTTTTAATAAAATTTCGTCTGGAGTTGTCTTAGAAAAAACTGAAAATAATAAAAAAAATACCCACCTCATCCACTTTGTCACACAGTGCAGTCCGCTCCTCTCTTGATTGAAAAACACCTGCTGAAGGACCTGCGCAGAGCGCAATAGCGTCACTATTCTCCCAGTGTGATCACGTGGTGATGATGAGGTGAGTGATTTTTTTTTTCAAACCCAAAAGTCCATATTGCACTAGCGTATTACTGTTTTTAACGACTGTTAGATGGGTGAATTTCTGTCTAAGCAACCGTTAAAAAAAGTCCTATTGATTGATAGGCTGATTGGGGGTTTAACATAGCGATTTGTGACTAATTAATTTGAAACAAATCAAATTTCTTGTCAAACTTCGTCGAAAGCTATCGAATAGAATTTTTCAAAACTTCACTCATCTCTACTCCTCACACCTGCATGCAGGGGGCAGAGGTGATTGGGTTTAGGGAAACAGCCAGGTAAGCTGTGCTATGCTGTTTCCTTCACTCCTATTCACTTGTACTGTATGTGACCTACGGAAGCAGCATAGCACAACCCACTCAGCTGTTTCAGTCAAAATCATAACGTTTTAAATAAACTTGATAAATCACCAAGTGTGTGTGTTAACTCTGCTACGTCCATAGTTTTTAATGCCTCTGGCCACTGTATTGGGAAAGGGGACCTTTATATGTGTTGGACCCAGAGGTGAGCCCTGCCTCTATTAGACATTTATGGCATATCCTGTTTTTCAAATAGGAATAGCCCTTTATGCTAAGAAGAGAAAGAAACCAACAATGTTTTTATTTATCAGACTGAAAAGCATGATTTTTCACACATACAGGTTTTCTTCGGGTTTTGTTTAGGTTTTTATGCAATTTTTTAAGTCAAAATCAGGTATTCATCACAAAAGGTGAAAAAGTATAAAGGACAGATAATACTATATTTTTTTATAACTTTGATGCAGTTATTGACCTTTAATGCAAATGATAGCAATAGGAAATATAGCTACGAGTTAACGTATGGTTGACAGTGTTAACAACACACAATAATTTCACATTTGTTATTCTTTTTCATGTTAGAAACCATTCAAAAAGTGTTCCTATTTGGGGGCAGATGATGTTTAAACATATACGGTTTTAAACAGGAAAAAAATGTGGCTTGCTAGGAACAATCATCCAAAACTTATGCCTTAACAGGGGTAGATGCATGTTCCTGTTTATACACAAATGTTTCAAAGTGTGTCAAAAGAAACAGTGACTTGTTCTGCACAAGCCTCAAAGATATGCCCATTTATTAGGGAGCAGCAGCAGGACAGTGTGGATGTGGAAAGGGTAAGGACTAAGGCAAGTAGCTGTAATAGTGGAATGTGGCAGCAGCACAGCATGGAACAGACAAGGCAGTAGATGTGTGTGTGCGGCTGCTTAGGAGTAGTACAGTAGTAGTAATTGAGGTTATGCATGGGTAATGGTAGTGGCAGTAGGGGGGATAAGCAGCTGGGAGTATCAGATGGTGGTGGCAGCAGCCATACAGTAGGGAATAAGATGATAAGCAGACAGACAGCGGCAGTGGTGTAATGGCAATCAATAGCCTCTGCCAGCAATGGCAGATTTATTTATTGGCCTCAGCCAGAGGTATGTAAAAATCCTCATGGATCCATGCCTCATTCATATTGACAAAAGTGATGTTTTGTACACTGGCGGAAAACAAGTTTGTCCATTTGAGTGTGAGGACGCCACCTGCCACACTGAAAACCCTCTCTGAGATGACACTGGAGCCTGGACAAGACGCTGTAATGACAGCAAATTAGAGCAGTTCCAGCCACTATTCCACTCTACCTGCCCAGAAGTCAATGGGGTAAGGGAACATGGTATATATTGTAGAAAGACCACAATCATTTAGAAAGTGAAATCATTTTAAACAATATGTCATTTATGGCTGGTATGCATGTTGCTCAGCAGGCAGTGCTGCGAGCGTATGGTTGCAAGGACAAATAGAATGGGCTTCCAGGTGGTGCTCAGTCATATGACACCAGACATGTCACATGGCCACAAAGCGCTGACCAGAGGTTGCTGACCAGAGGTTGTCTGTGATTTGTGTCTTCTCTTGGGATTCCTCACTAGCATTCTTCTTCTTATCCTGACTCTGCTAGAATTATGACCCTGGGCCTTGACTCTTCAGGGTCGAGATAATTATTTCTTTATTGCCAGGGGACTCCCAGAAATGGGCTTTCTCTACCCCTGTGGACTCTCCTAGGTTGACTTTAGTAGACACATTTTTTTTCAACATTAGGGATTTTGTATGATGAACTCAATAGGAGTGCCCTAGCATTGTCTCAGTTGATCTCACTCCAGAAAGCGAATCAACCAGTTGAGAATTACTGCGTGCAATTCCACAAACAGTGTGTTGCATGTAAGTAGAATGATCCAGCGCTCTGGAAACAGTTTGTGCAGGGTCTTTCTGAAACTCTTAAAGATATGTTGATAAATTATCCCTCTCCTAACTCTTTAGACGAGACTATGACTCTGAGAGGTGTAATAGAATTGCTTATCTATTTAACAAGGGGGACACCTCAATAACAGTTAAATTATACAGCTTATTCACCCCAATTTGAGAATCAAGGCGTAATAAATGTGCGTATCTATTATACAAGGTGGGCACCCCAATAACAGTTAAATTACACAACTTATTCACCCCAATTTGAGAATCAAGGCATAATAGAGTTGCTTATCTATTTACCAAGGGGGAACATCTCAATAACACTTAAATTACACAGCTTATTCACCTCAGTTTGAGAATCAAGGCATAATAGATCTGTGTATCTATTAACCCCTTCAAGCGAAAGCCATTTTGGACCAAATGCCAGAGCCCCATTTTTCAAATATATGTGTCACTTTATGTGGTAATAACTTTGGAACACTTTAACTTATCCAAGCCATTCTGAGATTGTTTTCACACAACATACTTCATGTTAGTGGTAAATTTGAGTTGATATGTTATACCTTTATGCATAAAAAATCCAAAATTTGCAGAAATTTGCGAATAATTCACTATTTTCAAAATGAGAATTTCTTTGCGTTTAAGACGGATAATGATACTTCATAAAATAGTTACACTTTACATTCCCCATATGTCTACTTTATGTTGGCATCATTTTATAAATGTAATTAAATTTTTTTAGGAAGTTAGAAGGCTTAGAAGTTTAGAAGCACATTTTTTAATTTTTAAGAAATATTCCAAAACCCACTTTTTTAAGGAGCATTTCAGTTATGTCACTTTGTGGGGCTTACACAGTAGAAACCACCCATAAATGACCACATTTTAAAAATTAGACCCCTCAAGCTATTCAAAACTCCACAAGAATTAAAGCAAAATGGAGGGGAAATTTTACAATTTCATTTTTTTGGGCAGATTATCAATTTAAATCCTATTTTCCTGTAACACAGCAAGGGTTAACAGCCAAAGAAACCTCAATGTTTATTACCCTGATTCTGCAGTTTACAGAAACCTCCCATATGTGGTCGTAAACTGGTGTATGGGCACACAGCGGGGTGCAGAGGTAAAGGAGCGCCATATTGTTAACAGAGGGCAGATTTTGCTGGAATGGTTTTCAGGTGCCATGTCACATTTGAAGAGACCATGAGGTACCCCTAGAAAGAAAACCCCAAAAAGTGACCCCATTTTGCAAACTACACCCCTCAAGGAATAGATTTAGTGGTGTAGTGAATGCTTTGACCCAACAAGCATTTGATAGAATTTAGAAACACATGGCTGTGAAAATGAAAAATGAACTTTTATTTCCAATATAAAGTTGCTTTAGCCCCAAATTTTTCATTTTAACAAGGGGTAACAGGAGAAAACACACACCACAATTTGTTATGCATTTTTTCCTGAATATGGCAACACCTCATACGTGGTCATAAACCACTGGCATTATTCAGAAGGGTAAAAGCGGCATCTGGATTTTCTAACATGTAATGTGCTGAAACTAGTTTAGGGCCAGTAACATTTGTATTTTTTCACCAATGTAGCTGTTTGGGGGCTTGTTTTTTGTGGGACGGGCTGTAGTTTTTATTGGTATAATTTTGTACATATGTACATATGTCTTTTTTGGTACATATTATCACTTTTTATACTATTTTTGTGGAGGTAAAGTGGTCAAAAATGGCAATTCTGTCAGTGTTATTTATTTTTATTTTTTATTGGGTTCCTCTCGTGGTAAATATTATATGATTATTTTATTCTGTGGGTTGATACGGTTATGGCGATACCAAATTTATGTAGTTTTTTTATGTTTTACTACTTCTTTAGCATAAAATCACTTTTGTGTTAAAAATAAATGATATTTTGCATAGCCATATACTAAAGTCCATAACATTTATATTTCTTCACCAATGTAGCTTGGGGCTTGTTTTTTGCTTGATGGGCTATAGTTTTTATTGGTATCATTTTAGGGTATATATGTCTTTTTGATCACTTGTTATAAATTTTTTTGTGGACGTAAGGTGACAAAAACAGCAATTCCGTTATTTATTTCTACATAATTTTTTACGGCCTTCACCGACCGGGATTAGTAATATGATACTTGTATAGATCAGGTCGTTACAAACGCGGCGATACCAATAATGTGTATTTTTTTTTTTTATGACATAAATTAATGGATATGAGAAAAGACAATTTTTATTTTATTTTTATCAAAAAATTTATTTATTTTTTACTTTTTTCACTTCTTTTTTGCACATTTTTTATTTATTTTCAAGACCTATTTGGATCCTCAAGATCCAGTGGGCCTGATCGCTATACAGTGCATTGCAATAGTCATCTATTGCAATGTACTGTATAGTTAGTGCTAAATTTACACTAAGGTTGATCAGGCCCTCGGGGTCTGATCTGCCTTAGGTACATGGCAGCCCAGGCACCTTTGTAAGGTGCAGTGGCCTGATGCAAAAGAGAGGGAGCTTCCTCCCTCTCAACCCCATGGATGCCGTGGTTGGCTGCTGACCGCGGCATCTATGGGGTTGAACAGCCAAGTTACAGCAGGCACTCTCTGAGCCGCTGCCATCAGAGCCGGCACAGAGGACATCTGGGGGTGATGGGGGGTAGTGGGGTCAATGGGCGCATGTGGGGGGCACTTACATTTATCAGGGGTACTGGGGCACGGTGGCAGTCATGCCTGATTTCAGGGTGTGATCTAGAGCGTGGAGATCACAGCCTGAAACCAACATTTTTCTCAATGAAGCGCTCCGATTGGTTAGTCTGCAGAGACTAACCAATTGGAGTACTTGATTGGTCCCTTGCCAGCTTCCCCGGTGTCTCTGCTCTCCGGGAAAGTGGAGACATCGGAGCTGTGACACTTTATAGTGTCACAGCCCCGGAAAGCAGATTGGATGTCACTGTACGTCCAAATGCAGTAAGTTACTTGCAATTTGGACGTACAGTTACGTCCAAATTTGTGAAAGGGTTAAACAAGGCGGGCACCCCAATAACAGTTAAATTACACACTTATTCGTCACAATTTGAGAATCAAGGTGTAATAGATCTGCTTATCTATTTATCATAAGGCGCACCCTAATAACAGTTAAATTACACTACTTATTGACCCCAAATTGAGAATCAAGTTGTAATAGATCTGCGTATCTATTAACCCCTTAAGGACCCTGAGATTTTCCATTTTTGCGTTTTCGTTTTTCACTCCCCGCCTTGCCATAGTCCTAACTTTTTTATTTTTCCATTCACATAGCCTTATGAGGGCTTATTTTTTGCGGGACAAGTTGTTCTTTCTAATGGCACCATTTATGGTTGCATACCATGTAGTGGGAAGCAGAAAAAATAAATCCAAATGGGGTAGAATTGGGAAAGAACGCAATTCCGATAAAGGTTTTTATTTAATTTTTTTTACACTGTACACTATGCGGTAACATTGACTTGTTATCTTCATTCTTCAGGTCAGTATGATTACAACGATACCCCACTTGTATAATTTTTCTTGCGTTGTAATACTGAAAAAAAAAATTAAAACCTTTGAGAAAAAAAAAAAATTATAACCATATTCTGACCCCTATAACTTCTTTGTAGTCATGTGTACGGGGCTGTGTGAGGGCTCATTTTTTTGTGGGATGATCAGTTCATTTCAGTGATACCAATTTGAAGTGTGTGCAAATTTTTGATCACTCTTTCTAAAAAAATTATTGGATAGTTCAAGTGAAAAAAATCAAAAATTGTCTGTTTTTATTTTTTCCCATTATGCCATTTGAGGTATGCCATTATTCTGTTATATTTTAATTGTATGGGCATTTTCACATGCGGCGATACCAATGATGTTTATTTTTTTTATTGGTTAAGTATTTTTATTTTAAGTAAAGGGGGGTGATTTGAACTTTTTTTTTTTTTTTCTATTTGTAAAAACTTTTTTTTACTTTTTTTAAGTCACCTTGGGTGACAATAACTGGCAATCATTAGATTGCCTATTGTGTTCATTGATTGCTATATAGCCATCATTGAAGACTTCATTTGCACGACATTTGCGCGACTATCGCTTCCGGACTGATCAGATGCTGTGGCCACATTTGACCACGGCATCTGAAGGGTAAAATGTATGTGATCAGCCTTATGGCTGTTCGCATACATGTGCCGCGGGTCTCTGCTATTTAAAATAGCAGAAACCCTGTGGCTATGGCGCCCGCAGCACGCGCAAACGGGCGCCATGTTTGGGGACTGGACTTCCGCCGTACATATAAAGCAGAGGTCTTTAAGGGTTTAAACAAGGTGGGCACGCCAATAACTTGTTCACCTCATTTTAAAAATCAAGGCATAATAGATCAGCTATCTGTTTAACAAGGGGGACACCCCAATATCAATTTAATTACACTACATATTCACCTCAAATTGAGAAACAAGGCATAATATATTTGTGTATCTATTAAAAAAGGTGGACAACCCAATAACAGTTAATTTACTATACTTATTCACCCCAATTTGAGAAGCAAGGAGTATTTGAATTGCTTATTTATTAAACAAGATGGCACTGTTTAATTAGATAGCTCTGTGCAGGAATTTATGCAAACTGAGCTGTCTCCTATGGATCCCTTTAGATCGCACAGCCTCCACTGTCCATATGCTCTCCATACAGTGTGTGAAAAGTGTCCCTATGATCTCCCTATACTGTTCCTGCCCTGTCCCTTCCAAGATTCTACATTTTAAGCTTTGTTAAACACTGTCCCTAGCACTTGGCACATCTTGTCCCTATGCTCAGTTCAGTGTAAAATGGCTGAGACCGACTGGATTCAAATTTTTATAGGACTGTGATATCACAGGGGATGGCCATCTGTTGATTGGCTGGCTGCAATGCTTATGGCTTATGGCTTGCTTATAGGTGATCTCTTGTTCCCGAGCTTCTTACTTTCACTTTGTAATACATATAGCTGCCATTTTAGGAAAAATTTATTTGTTAGCACCTAGCGCCAGGAAATTCTGATTCATTGCAAAGTTTGCCCAAACTTTGGATCGAATTCAAGTGAGGATGCTTCGATTCGCTCAATACTAATGGTTACCTACTAAAAATGTGTGACTCAAAGTACCTTCAGGGAACTTTGCTCTGTGTTTCATTGGTCCATATTAAGTTTGTGAAGTTATTAAACAAGACTGGGTCCAAAACAGAGATGACACCTGATGGGAATATTTGCATGTCTTCTGTGTTTTGGACCCCCCTCCTTCTTTTGGCTTCCAAATCATGATCAAATCCTGATGCAAAATACTGACAGTGTGACAAAGACCTTATGGCTGCTCCAAAGACAGAATACATAGTATTTTTCATTTTTTGGTTATTCTGACAGATCAGAGGAAGGGTAAAATAAGTGAAGATTTCAACTAAGCCAAACAGGGACACTATTGGCCCCGTCACCGAGTGGTGAGGGTGGCAACAGCATAAGGAGTCAAAATAGTAGCCTAGTCACCGAATGGTGAGGGTGGCAACAGCATGAGGAGTCAAAATAATGGCCTAGTCACAGAGTGGAAGGGTGTCAACAGCATGAGGAGTCAACACAGTGGCCCAGTCACAGAGTGGTGAGGTGGCAACTGTATGAGGAGTCAACACAGTGGCCCAATCGCAGAGTGGTAAGATTTTCAACAGCACGAGGAGTGAACAAAGTGGTCCAGTCACAAAGTGGGGAGGTGGATGAAAACAGCAGTGGTAGTAACAGCACAAGATGGTGGGTGGCAGCAGAAGAAGATGGCAGAAGAGACAGCAGGTGTGTGGAATCAGGTGGGTGCAGCATCAGAATAGTGGCAGAAGCACGCGGCCAGTAGTTATCCCTCTGTCGAATGGTGATAAGGCTGTCACTACACAAGCAACTCAGAATGCATCTGGCCACTTGCACAAGGGAATTAGAGGGTCTCCCTGACTCCATCTCCACTGCATACTGCCATGGTGTCTCAGGGCCATCTGTCTGGGCTTCCTCATTACCCTATAGCTCCTCCTGCTCCTCCTCTTATGTCACATGTGCAGAAAAAACACCCATTTCTGTATGCATTGCTTGTGCATGAATGTCCTCCTCCTCCTGTTCAGCCCCCACAGGGCTCAGGTGGCTGGGAGATATAGGCATCACATCTCCTGTCCGCTGGCCAGACAGATTTATCAGCATCTGCTCCAGGATGTGAAGGAGTGGAATGACATCATTCACCCCAAACCCCTGGTGACTGATAAATAAAGTGGCCTCTTCAAAGGGCCTGAGCAAATGGCAGGCATCATGCATGAGCTGCCACTGACTAAAGTCAAAGTTACACAGGGGAGTGCTCCTGTCCGCCTGCATCATCAAGAAATCGTTTACTGCCTTCCTCTCCTCATATAGTTGGTCCAATATGAGGAGGACGGAGTTTCAATAGGTGGAAACGTTGCATATCAGGCAATGTTGGGGAACGCTATTCTGCCTTTGCAGCTCAAGGAGGGTGTGTTTCGCAGGATAATAGTGGCTGAAGTGCATGCACAGTTTCCTGGCCATTTTCAAGATGTCTTGCAGGAAGCCTTCAGGAACCGGTTTACAACCAGATTAAATACATGTCCCTTGTAAGTTGCTTGGGTCAGCCCTTCTTGACACTCTACCAACACAATGTTCTTCCCGTTATCAGTGGCCATAGTTGTAAACTTCAGTTGGCGAGGAGGTAGAGTAGCTAGGATTACATTTTTTTTGTTGATGATGCAGAGTAGTTCCTCCCCAGTGTGACTCTGTTTGGCACACTACAACCCTGCTGCTGTCTCACAGGCCTCCTGCCATAATCTCTCCCCCTGATGATGATGAAACCCCCTCTTCACCCGGCTCGCACATGTGATGGTCTACATCATCATTCACTACTGTCTGCTTGTCACTTATGTCCCCCTCACCAGTCTCATGGCTGTGTCCCTGACCGCTCTCAACACCTGCTCCCACGAGACTATCATCATCGCTAGTTGCTCAACTACAGGAGAAAGCAGCAGACCTCTTCTCCAAATCTGCGCTGGCCAGTAGCTGCTGACTGTCCTTAGTAATATCTTCCTCGCTGAAAAGTGGAGCAGAGCTGGCAGCATACATCACTTGCCTGACAGAAGGAGCAGCAAAGGAAAGGCAGATTCAGGACAGGTGAGGGCACAGAGCTTGTTCCAGGGCTGTGCCAACTCAGTGTGGTGTCAGAGGAACCAAGTTGAAGACCAAGTCAACCATTCCAGGACCGCTTGATGACACTGGCAGCTCTAGCCTTTTCCTGCAGCTGCTGATACCACCACCCATTCTTCTGCTACTACTTCTGCTGGCTGCAGCAACATTTTTGCCTTTGGAGAGCCCTGGCACCTCTTTTTTGGGCATACTGTACAGTAACATTAACAGAATATGTAAAATAAATTATTCAATGTCAATGTGAACACCCACTAGCAGCTATATTATACAGGTTATTCACCCCAAAAGTAGAATCAAGGCCTAATGGAATTGTGTGTCTATGAAATCAGGTTGACAACACTCTAATGGTTTAATTACACTGTTAATTTAGCCCAATATAAAAATCAAGGCTTAATGGAATTGCTTATCTATAAAAAATCAGGTGGACAACACTATAACTGTTAAATGACACTGTTAATTTCCCCCAATATCAGAATCAAGGCCTAATAGAATTGCCTAACTATGAAATCAGGTGGACACTGCTTATTCGCCCCAATTTGAAAATACAGGCGTAATAGAATTGCTTATCAATTAAACTAGGTGGGCACCCCAATAAAGGTTAGATTACACAGTTTATTCACCCAAATTTTAGAATAAAGGTGTAACAGATTTTCTTATCTAATAAACAAGGTGGACACCCTAATAACGGTTAGATTACCCAGCTTATTAACCCCGATTACTTATTTTTTTTAACAAGTTAAAATCCATTCAATTAGATATTGTAGCTCTGTTCCCTACACAGGGTATTTATGCAAACTGTACTGTCTTCTAAGGATCCCTTCAGCTTACAGAGCCTTGCACTGTGCTGAAGTCTCCCTATGCTCTCCCTATACCCTCCCTACAGTGTGTGAAAACTCTCCCTATGATCTCCCTACACTGTACCTTCACTGTCCCTACTCCAGACAATACTATTAAAAGGTCTGTAAAACATTCCCTAGCACTTGTCACATGTCTATCTATGCTCCGTTCACTGGAAAATGCTGGAAACTGGGCAGAATGAGGGTTTTTATAGGGCTGTGACATCACTGGGGCTGGCTATATGCTGATTGGATGCCTGCACAGCATTATGGTTGATCCCTCATTTTAGGGCTTCTTACTTTCACTTTGTAACATGTGCAGCAGCCATCTTAGAAACAGTCTGATTCATTACCACGAAGCGCGAGGAAATTCGGATTCGTGGCAAATCGAATTATTCTTGAAATTCACTCCACTTTGTTAACTTCCATTTGCCCAACACTAATTATTAGCTACAAAGTCCCAAAAGTCTCTCAGAATTCATTAACCCTATCCACAGTACAAATACAGTACAAATGAGCAGATAACCTATGACAATATGTATATAAAATGCAGTTACACAGTATTTAACAGTATAAAGTGATGCAAGTTAACCCTTTAAAGTGAAATAAACTAAGGAGTTGATGACTTTGAACAGGGGAAGTAGGCAAATGTCCACACATGTCCAGAGTACCCCTGCTCCACGGCACTACACTTTACAAGCCATTTTGACAATACAGTGTTGTAATAAATAAATAAATCTTCATTGGAGTTTGAACTATTATAAGCCAAAAAAGCAACACAAAAGGATAACTAGTAGCTATGCAAGAAGTTCAAATAATAATATAACAAAATGCATTACATGGGGGTGGAGAACATTTTGTTGATACATAATTTTGGATGAAATTGAGAATAAAAATATTCCATCTAAACTGACACATAATTGCTAAGTCTTTGTTCAGTTCTGCTTAGACAGCTGTACAGTTTTTCATAAGCTGACAGTCTGAACAACAGGAATAATAAGCAAGCTTTATCCCATAACAGGGACTAATTTGGGCCCTTGCATCAAGTGTTCTGCATCCCCTCCTTAGTTTGTCAGCAGCACCCAGTTTATCACAGCTTGTGCTCCCCCTTGTGGGGGAAGATGCAGAAGTCTCTGAACAGAACAAAGGCGACAAGCAGGGCGATTCAGTCACAGCCATTCTGCTGCAATCTTCTATAATGTAATCTCTGCTATTGTTCAGTGAAATCAATGTGCTGGAGAATTCTAGGTATTGTGTCGTCTGTAAAAAGAATACCTGTATGGGTCATGTTCTAAAGAAAATAAAAAAAAACTGGTGTGACACTGGATGAAAGTGCGTTAAAGATAAAAAATTTCTTATAAAATTCATATCCTGGAACATTTTTCTGTATGTATGTTCTGTATTGTAACCCTTTAGATCAGCAAAAATCGGGGCGTAGAGGTCGGGGGTTGTAAATAATATAAAAAAAGACCCATTGCTAGCCATTTCAATGTTAATATTCTGGTAGACCTCACAAGTGTTTTCTTACTATACTGTCATGATGAAGTGCCCATCTACCCATGTCACTGGCATAATCACTGGCATAGATCTCTAAAATCGGTGATGGCTGTAGTGGTCACGTAACTAGACATCCCTGCAGCACAATACTCAAAGACTGGCATTTTTCCCTCTTGGCCAAATTGAGCAACCCTGTTGTCAGGAAGATCACTTACACCAAAGTTTCTCTTACATAGAACCTTTGTAGGAGTTACTTTAGCGCTGTATGTGTTACCGAACATATGAGGGAAAGGGGTGAGGGAATAAGGCCTGGAAACTAGAGACAGGAGATTGACACCTCCTACTAACTACCAGTATGAACAGACTCCAGAGGTAGGTGAATTCATATACCGGAATACCTAGTGTCCTAACTCACCCTATAGGACCCTGTTACTAATGTCAGGACTAAAACAACCTGTTCCTCCAAAAGGAAGGACGAACAGGAGTCTCCCTTAGGCCTTAATACAAATGACAGGGAAATGCAACACACAAAATAACCCAAACAAAATACAAAAGGGAAAGAAAACACTTAAATTCAAGTGGCTATGGCAGCACCAGGAACTCAGTCGAGATCCACACACCAGCTATCCACAACTCCAACAAAAGCTATGAACCACATAGCATAGTGGGAGAAACAACAATAGAGAAGGTTAAATGACCATAATAGCCACACCTGGGGAAATAAGGTGTGGCAAGCACCAAAAACAAGACAGATGTCATTTGATCCAAACGGAAAACTTGTCAGATCAAACCACGCGTTGCCAGTCTCACCAATCTCCTGCCACCTCTTGCGGGAACGTCCGTGACAGTATGATTGCATTAGCAACTGTACTACCTAATTTACCGGTTCTTGTCTTCCACTGTCCGTTTTCAGCAAAAAAAGAAATGCTGGGAAATAGCCTACAATTAGTGTTGGTCGAGCAACAAAGTGCTTGTGTGCTTGAGTTAAACCCTTCCTGATGCTCGGGTGCTCTACAGAGCACCCGAACACAATGGAAATCAATGGGAGAACCCGAGCATTAAACCAGGCACCCCCTGCTCTGAAGAGGGGAGGGTGTCGGGACTCTAGTTCGGCTTACGAGTCCCTGCTCTGACTCCATATATAGCTATGTCCATATATGGAGTTAGTGCTTGGGGACACCCAGTGTATTTAGATCTAATTTAGCCTCGATTTCTGAAAAGTTTTTGGCAGGATTTGAACTCACAACCTTTTACATTACAGCCCAGAATCTTAACCCCCTACACCATAGAGCTTAGAATTTCAAAAGATAAAGATAAAAATATGAGACTTTTTCTTTTTTTTTTTTTAAGTGAAAAACTGGCCATGCAGCTATATAGTGTAGTGGTTAAGATTCTGGGCTGTAATGTAAATGGTTGTGAGTTTGAATCCTGTCAGAAATAGAGGCTAAATTTAATTTAAACATATATATATATATAAGTTTTTTTAGCAATAATATACAGTATTTACATATATTATTATATATTTAGAATATATAATATATAATAATATTATAATATACAGTACAGACCAAAGTTTGGACACACCTTCTCATTCAAAGAGTTTTCTTTATTTTCATGACTATGAAAATTGTAGATTCACACTGAAGGCATCAAAACTATGAATTAACACATGTGGAATTATATACAGAACAAACAAGTTGAAAATATGTCATATTCTAGGTTCTTCAAAGAAGCCAACTTTTGCTTTGATTAATGCTTTGCACACTCTTGGCATTCTCTTGATGAGCTTTAAGAGGTAGTCCCCTGAAATGGTTTTCACTTCACAGGTGTGCCCTGTCAGGTTTAATAAGTGGGATTTCTTGCCTTATAAATGGGGTTGGGACCATCAGTTGCGTTGAGGAGAAGTAAGGTGGATACACAGCTGATAGTCCTACTGAATAGACTGTTAGAATTTGTATTATGGCAAGAAAAAAGCAGCTAAGTAAAGAAAAACGAGGGGCCATCATTACTTTAAGAAATGAAAGTCAGTCAGTCAGCCGAAAAATTGGGAAAACCTTGAAAGTAAGGGCTATTTGACCATGAAGGAGAGTGATGGGGTGCTGCGCCCTGGCCTCCACAGTTACCGGACCTGAACCCAATCGAGATGGTTTGGGGTGAGCTGGACCGCAGAGTGAAGGCAAAAGGGCCAACAAGTGCTAAGCATCTCTGGGAACTCCTTCAAGACTGTTGGAAGACCATTTCAGGGGACTACCTCTTGAAGCTCATCAAGAGAATGCCAAGAGTGTGCAAAGCAGGGGGGGCGGAGCTTGCGCCGGACTGTGATGGCTGCATAGTTAGGAGCTCTCCGTACTTGATCATTTAGGCCATCAGCATACTTTAGCCGACAGACGACAGCATGGTCAAAATCGGGCAACCTAGAGCCAGTGATACTTCTGGAGCCGGCAGGCAACCGAATAACAACGGCGACATGGATAAATTTATCAAAAAAGCGGCGGCTACTGTGACAGCTAGAGAAAGCAAGATGGCGCCGAATCCACCACATAAGGTGAGCGAGCATGCAGCCGACATATCTGAAGGGGAGAGTGATTCAGAGGACTCCCACAGCAGAACGGCGCTTCCTATCACTCGCCGCTTTCTGAAACAATCGCTAAATAAAGCAATGGTGCCGATTTGAAGCAAGCTCACGGCCATGCACCATGATATGCACCATATTGGTGACCGAGTTGTCACTTTGGAAGCGCAACAGGCCGCAGTGCTCGAACACCAATCAGCAACCACATCCTCTCTGCAAAAATGGTGCACTTACCTCAATGACCTCCATAACGCGCTGGAGGATCAAGAGAACAGAGACCGTAGGAATAACCTGCGTTTTAGGGGGATACCGGAAACAATCGCCGCGGCTGACATACCTGGGGCTGTAATCGCTATCTGCTGCTCCCTGCTAGGCCCAGACGGACAGGCCGACATCATAATTGAACGTGCTCATAGAGCACTCAGACCTAAACCCAAGGGATCGGAACCGCCTAGAGATGTAATCTGCAGGTTCCTTAACTTTCGAGTCAAGACCAATGTCCTGGAAGCAGCTAGGAGCCAAGACGACCTAACATACGAAGATTCAAGCATCTTGATCTATCAAGACCTAGCCCCGTCGACGTTAAAGAAGCGAAGATCCCTGAAGCCACTGACGGATTGGCTCAGGACAAACAAGACCCTGTATAGATGGACTTTTCCTTTTGGGATCTCGTTCCTTCATGAAGGACGCCGCCTCAATATTAGCAATTTCGCTGACCTGATGGGAGCCTATGATCACCTGCAGATTCCACCTTTGGATATCGAGAACTGGGAGCTTTATCAAGATCTTACGGAGCTTCCAGAATTACCGAAGTCCTCACCCTTTGAGCTTCCACGCACCCCGAAGGCCCAGAAGTTCAAGCGGAGGAACGCGCAGCTTACACCGTAGAGACTGTCTCTATGTTCGCAATAACATACTCCAAGTATCCCGATTTTCCTGCTAAGATTCCTCTCTACTTATCCCTCTGACTTACCTTCCTACCTCCCATTCCCTACCTCCCTAATACCAGTTATAAGCTATTGTACTTTGTCTAATCCCTTCTTATTCCGTCCCCATCATACCTATTCTTTCCCCCCCCTTGTTATAGCCTATTAACTGTCTGTCAATAGGTCTCACCTTTGAGACTTACATCCAGTGCTTAGAGGATCACAATAGGGTTGATTAACCATTTCCCCCCTTGTGACCCTCATTTCCTACACTGTTCTAACCCACTTCAATGGGTGCTGTTACTCGAATAATTTCAACCACGTTACTTATTGTTTTGTTTATTTTGTTTATTTTGTTTATTTTGTTATTAAGGTACATGCATCCTGTATCCTAAAGATCCCACAGTTGCAGGGGGCACCTCTGGGACCCATTCTACTCGCCCAGATTCCACACGTAGCTTTCAGAAAAGTTGCGTACTCCTGGAGAAGGGAGGTCTCTCAGCAAGGTAACACTCAACACATTAAACACTATGGCTGACCTGTCATTTGCGTCCTATAATGTCAAAGGCTTTAATTCTCCTTCTAAACAGAGTCAGGTTTTCTCATTGTTGCGCAAATTGGGAGCTACTGTCCTACTTCTCCAGGAGACGCACTTTAAATTTAATCACTACCCCAATCTCTCATATGGCCACTATTCCCAGTGGTTTCATTGTGGAGGTAACTCGTCTGCTTCTGGGGGGGTGAGTATTGGGTTTCAGAGGAGGGTCCCCTTTCAATATACATCTCACCTGCAGGACCCCGAAGGCCGCTATTTGATGGTTAAGGGTTGCATTGGCCCTCAGATATATACGTTTATAAACCTCTATGCACCTAACAATGGTCACTATAGCTGGTTTTCCAAGGTAGTCCCTATTATTAAGTCCTTTGCAGAAGGCCTAGTCGTGGTAGGAGATGATCTCAATGCAACCTTAAACCCACAATTAGACTCCTCAACATCAAAATCGGCCCTTGCGCTAAAGACTCTGCGCTTCTTAAGAGAGGGTTTCTGGGATTTACATCTTATAGACGTTTGGCGTACACTGTATCCAAATACTGCTGATTATACTTTCTACTCTAATTCTAATGTTTGGACTACCTTTTTGTATCTAAGGAACACCTCCAGCTCTTTCATAATTCCCAAATAGGATCCATTCACCTGTCCGATCATGCCCCTATCTCCCTATCAATTTCAGCTCCTGTTTCTAAACAGAACCAATTCAAGTGGCGCCTAAATGAATCCTTATTAGGTAATTTGAATACCAGAGATAAGATTGCTGATCTCCTTGAAGAATACTTCACTATTAATAAAGATCCAGATATCTCTGCCCTATCCTTATGGGATGCCCACAAACCGTTTATCAGAGGACATTTTATAAGTATGGGAGCTTACCTAAGAATGAAGAGGAACAAAAGGCTTGACTCCCTATGCCAAAAAATCCAATCCTTAGAATCCCTTCATAAACGTTCATTCTCTGTTCTACAGTTGCAGGAGCTATCTAATTGTAGAGCTGAACTGAAATCCTTGCTACAGCACTCTACGGCTAAATTTTTCTTGAACTCGCAACATAAATTCTTCGCACACGGAGATAAAGCGTCTAAATTTATGATGTGTAGAATAAAGAACAGAAAATCAACAAACTACATTCACCAAATAGAATCCCCCCAAGGATCACCCCTATACTCTATCAAAGCTATAGGTGCCCAATTTCGTGAGTTTTACGAAGCTCTATATAACCTGCCCACAACGCTTACCCCTGAAGCCCATTCATCCATTTTATCTTCCTTCCTAGACTCACTTTCAATACCTACCATTTCCAAAGATCAGAAACAAAAACTTGCTTCCCCATTCACCTTGGAGAAACTCTCGGCTGCCTTAAAACAGACTCCCCCGGGCAAAAGCCCAGGCCCGGATGGCCACCCAGTTTTATATTATAGAACCTACCAACAATACTTACTCCCCCACCTGCTTTCGGTTTGTAATTTAGCCTTACAAGGGGAAAAACTCTCTAGGGATATGACACTAGCTCATATTACTTTGATCCCCAAAGAAGGGAAGGACCCTAAACAATGCGCCAATTACAGACCCATTTCCCTCCTCAATATTGATCTTAACCCTCCTCTTATGTTAGGGTCAGAACCGACCCGTTTTCAGGTTTTGAATGTCTATAAGTATCACATAAATTTGTTTATTGCATCAAGATTTTTTTACTTTGTCAGGAACTTCTATTTAAACAATGTAATAGAAAAATAATCCTTTTCACTAAATTATAAAATACTGTGGTGAAAATTAAGACGTTTATGGTGTTAGGGTCAATTCTGACCCAGTTATAATATAGGATTATAGGACACTAATAAGTGCCAAAACTGAAATCCTAAACACTCTCTCTGCTTAGTAACACTGACAGCCAATCACCTCTCAACCCTGTGAGCTGTAGTTAGGGAGGGGCCTATCTCTTTGCCTGCTTGTCTGCTTCTCTAAATAAAGTAAATATTCTATTGAGGTTTATTTTACCATTTTTTAAATTTGAAAATGAGAGGTATGCTTTCAAAAGAAAGGTCTAAGGGGTCACACCAAAAATATTAAAACCAATCTTTTCAAGGATAAAGAAGCCTAACAAGGTAACCAAGAGGTAAGAAACAAATTGGATGATAAATAATTGTTCAGAGGGTATTTTATGGCTGATTTAAGACACGGGTCAAAACTGACCCGTTAACATCATAGATAGTAACAGAAAGCTAACATAAGAGGAGGGTTAAATTACTTGCAAAATTGCTGGCTAATCGACTCTCAGCTCTTCTCCCTTCAGTGGTACATGGGGATCAGGTGGGCTTTGTCAAGGGTAGAGAGGGCAGGGACAATACGACCAGAGTATTAAATATAGTGCAATTTTCTGCACTCCGATCCAGACCTCTCCTCCTGCTGAGCACAGATGCAGAAAAAGAATTTGACAGAATTAACTGGTCTTTTCTGCGACACATTCTATACCGATTTGGCCTACCTGATCCCTTTGTACAAGCCACATTTTCAATGTATGCTCAGGCCTCAGCCTCAGTCTTGATCAATGGCGACCTATCAGACCCCTTTAACATCCAAAACGGCACTAGGCAAGGTTGCCCCCTTTCCCCTCTGCTCTTTGTCCTAGCTCTGGAGCCCCTTCTCCTTAAATTGAGAGCCGACACAGAAATTCGAGGAGTAGCGCTGGGAGGTACGGATCATAAAATTGCCGCTTTTGCGGACGATATCATGATTATGACCTCTAACCCTAAGAACTCACTCTCTGTGATACAGAAACATCTAGACACATATGGCTCCTTTTCCAACTTTAAGATTAACAAACAAAAGTCACTTGTGATTTGTTTTGGGATTCCCCAATCGACACAAAGAAACCTAAGAAAAGACTCCCCATTCAACTGGTCCTCCCCTTACATAACATATTTAGGGATCAAAATCAGCCCTAATACTTCGGAACTTTTCTCACTCAATTACGCTCCATTACTAAAGGACATCTCCTCTAGTATAGACAAGTTAGATACTCCAACTATCTCTTGGTTTGGCCGTAAAAACCTCCTTACATCTTTGATACTCCCCCGCCTTACGTATTTACAACAAGTTTTGCCCATTCCAGTCCCCAAAACCTATTATAACTCTCTAAGGAAACTATTCCACTCGTTTATATGGAAAGGGGAAAAACCCAGGTTGTCTTATGATCTTCTATCACGTCCTAAGTGTATTGGTGGTATTGCCCTGCCAGATCCAGAGATATATGAAAGGGCGGTCCTTTTATCCAGAATAATAGATTGGCTTAGACCTTCCAATACTAAACCATGGGTAGCAATAGAACAGGAAGTCGTAAACAAACCTTTCAGATCCCTTTTACTGGGCAACAACAGCATATACAATATACCCTCCTCGCCATATCCAATTATTCAAGCTACTCTTAATATGTGGACATGGTTCCAATCTTCCCACTGTTCAATACCCTTCCCATCTCCTATTCTCTCGATTGGAGACATTTTGGAGACAGCCCTGCCCGCCGTAATTGATTGTACCCCACGGGATTTGAGAGACTCATCTACCCCAATCCTCTCATTCTTTAGCCCAGATGGTTCTCTACTCCAGCTCAAGGAGTTCCAGAAAGTCTTCACCGCCAGTCACCTACACTTATCCTCCACATCATATCTTCATGCCTTCATCTCTCAGCACATATCAATGAGTGACATTTACCGCCTTCTGCTATGGTCTGAGACACTTATCTCTAATCCTATCCCCCCAAGAAAACTAATATCACAACTTTTCAAAATATTAAATACTGCTCCTCTACTTACTACACCAGCCTTTGTCCGACATTGGGAAAAAGATCTGGGACAAGAGTTTTCCATCATAACTCTGCCAAACATAATGTCCTCCTCACATACCTCATCCAGATGTGTCCGTATTCAGGAAAACGGGTATAAGATCCTAACCAGATGGTATAAAACACCTGACATAACATCACTATATTCAGTAACAGCTTCAGACAGATGTTGGAGGTGCATTGTTAGTAGAGGATCTTTCTTCCACATTTGGTGGGAATGTCCAATCATTAAGATCTGGTGGACAGAAATATTCCAGATTAGTAATCAAATATGCCAGTCTACAGTGCGAATGTCCGCATCCAAAGCCCTACTCAACCTTGATGAGGATAATGCTTTACATCCTATGTCCTTCCTTTTTAAACAACTTCTGATAGCAGCCCGCTTATTGATTCCAAAGTATTGGCTATCCACTACCCCTCCCCCCATAGAGCAATGGAAATTGAAAGTTGATCAAGTTTTCCGTTTTGAAGAGCTTTCCGCGTGGGAAGCTAGGAATCATCAAAAGTTCCAACGTCAGTGGCACTTATGGCAAAAGTTTAGACACCCGAGCTACCCATAGGGATTCATCCGCCATCTTCTCAGACATAGATGACTCCCATTTAAGTCTGAAACACCCAGACGTAAATAAACCTCTTGCCAACATCCTACAATGATTTCCCCCTGTGTATCTCAGTTATATTGTGCATCATTTGCTGCTGTATTTTACTAACTTTAATCTCTTAAGAGATATTTTGTGACTGACAAATTATTCGAAATGAGAAATAATGTCACCTGCTGTATCTGATGTGAAATATACTATTATATTTATGTATGCATATCACATCTTGCAAGACGTATCGGAACCTATACATGTACCGTGTTACGTTAAATAAAAATTTTAAATAAAAAAAAGAGTGTGCAAAGCAGTAATCAAAGCAAAAGGTGGCTACTTTGAAGAACCTAGAATATGACATATTTTCAGTTGTTTCACACTTGTTTGTTATGTATATAATTCCACATGTGTTGATTCATAGTTTTGATGCCTTCATAGTCATGAAAATAAAGAAAACTCTTTCAATGAGAAGGTGTGTCCAAACTTTTGGTCTGTACTATATGTAAATATATTATGTCTAAAACATCAGTAGTAGTTTCCCACATAATAATAATAAATAAATAATAAAAAAAAAAAATATATATATTTTTGAAATTACTATATATATATATATATATATATATGTATATTAGTGATGAGCAAGCATGCTCGGCCGAAGACTTGTTCAGGTCGAGCATCGCTATGCTCGGCACATGGCGGTACTCGGCCGAGTACCACATGTGCTCGAGCGGCATGCTCGAGTCTCCTTCCCGCACGTTTCGCGCCTGCTAAGCAGCCAATAAACGTGCAGGTAAGTACTGCCATCACTGTAATGCCAATAGCCATGTTGGTTGCTGGCATTACAGTGATTGGTTGGCCGGAACGCGTCATCGGGTGCTATATAGCCCCCGATGACGTGGGTTCGGCTCATTGCGATTCAGGGAGAGCTGCGCTAAGGAAGAGACAGATAGTGTGGGGAGTTTGTGATCGTATTTTATTCAAGTGAATAACGTTTCAAAGACCCAAAAGTCCTTTTAAGGACTATTGTGTGTGGTTGGCAGCAATTTATTTTAGCATTGTGTGATCTGCGCTTCAATACATTGTGTGCTTGTCAGGGCCAGATATAGAAAAAAAATAATTAAAATACAGAAAACACCATTTTTTTTTCCTAATCAATCCACATTTTTGGCGTAAACGGTGTCATCCGTGAGTTGTCAGATCTGCGCTGCAATACATTGTGTGTGTCACAGGCTGTGACCTTCTGTCTATGCTCTTGCTGCAGCTCCGTTCCTGTGTGTTGTTTGTGGTTCTTTATGGGTTAATTCCCCTTTGTGCCTATTAGGAGTTAATCCTCTCTGTCTGCTCCATGGGTGTGGCCTCTCTGCTGCACTCACGGAATCTGTATATAAGGCTGATTTTCCCTTAGTTCTGGGTCAGCTCTTCTTGTATGTGTTTGTCCTGTCCTTCTCTTGGTTTGTATTTTGTCTCCCATGCTGCTGACCCATGGCATCCGTGTCTGTCTGTGTTCTGTGAGTTCGCCTTCTTGTTCATTGTCGTCCTTTCTCCTGTGTTTCTGTTATCAGGGTTGCCAGTTATGTTTGAGTTCCCCTGTGTTTATTATTATGTCTTTATGCCTCTGCCCTTATTTTTCTTGCTAATTTTGTATCGTGCCTGTATTCCCCTATTTCATATTCGTTCCTCCGTATGGAGGGTTCTGTCTCTGCGTTAGGGGATATTCTGTTCAGCAAGCCCTTGCTGCACCTTTCTTTGCAGCAGAGTGCCATGGGCAAGGCCATGCAGTTTACTTCTGGTGGAGCAAGTCCTCCTCTGCTCATTGTCACTCCTGTTTCCTTGCTATGTACTCCTGCTTGTGTTATTAGTTGCCCTGTCTATGTTATGTTTGCCTATGTGTCGTCGGTACCTTCTGGTACCTGTTGTCCGTTCGTTCTTGCTGTCACTGTCTAGTTCACGCTCTGGAGTGGACCCTGGCAACTTCCTGTTGCAAAGTCTAACCCTACCATCTGGGGCCCTAGTGAATACCAGGAGTTGCTTAGTCATACCCCTCTGGAAGATTACTAGACAGAGGCACAGTGGGGGTTTTCTCCCACTGTGCTGACGGTTAGAGATGTCGCGAACATAACATTTTCAGTCGGCGAACGCGAATTTCCGCAAATGTTCACGAACGGGCGAACCGCCATAGACTTCAATAGGCAGGCGAATTTTAAAACCCACAGGGACTTTTTATGGCCATAATAGTGATGGAAAACTCCCATGGAAAATTACGTAGTTGACGCAGAGTCGGGTTTAATCCATAAAGGGCATAAATCACCTAACATTCCTAAATTATTTGGAATAACGTGCTTTAAAACATCAGGTATGATGTTGTATCGATCAGTTAGTGTAAAGGTTACGCCCGCTTCACAGTGACAGACCAAACTCTGACAGACCAAACTCCCCGTTTAACGCACCGCAAACAACCGCAAACAGTCCATTTGCACAACCGCAAACTCCCCATTTGCACAAGGTTGGATACCAAGCTAGCCATGTCCCGTTCCTTGTTCTCACTGATGTCATTGAAGGTCTCTTACTCCACCCAGCCACGTAGAACACCAAGGGTCCCCGAAAGGTGACAACAAGCCCCCTCGGACGCCTGCTATGGTTGGTCTTCCACCTCCTCAAAGCCACCTTCCTCCTCTGACTCCTCTTCTTCAGACTCCTCTCTCTGCGTTGCCGCAGGTCCAGCAATCGACGACGACAAAGCTGCTTCTGGTGGTGATGGTGACCACAACTCTTTCTCTTCATGCTCATCTACGGCCTGATCCAGCACTCTTCGCAGGGCATGCTCCAGAGAAAACGCATATGGGATGAGGTCGATGATGTTGCCTTGGGTTTGACTGACCAGGTTTGTCACCTCCGCAAAAGGATGCATGAGCCTACAGCCATTGTGCTGTCCTCTATTTTTTAAAATAAAAAATCTGTTCTCACCAGTTTAATCTCTGTTTTGTCCCCTATCAGGGGCCGGTGTATGGAATAGATTTTAGGAACCGGGATATAGAAAAAGATGCTTGGTCGGTCCTCTTACTTCCAATTTGGGGCACTGCGCGTGTGCTGTGCAATGTACTGTGCTACCCTATATGAGTGGTATGTTAAGTAGTACTATTCCTATCAGTTTAATCCCTGTTACGTTCCCTATCAGGGGCAGGTGTGGTGTATGGAATAGATTTTAGGAACCGGGAGATGGAAAAAGATGCTTGGTCGGGCCTCTTACTTCCAATTTGGGGCACTGCGCGTGCGCCGTGCAATGTACTGTGCTACCCTATATGTACTATTCCTATCAGGGGACGTAACAGGGATTAAACTATCAGGGGACGTGTATCGAATACAGTTTAGACAACCGCAAAGAGTTGTCAATAGTTGACACACTCATGACATAAATGTTATTCCTCTATGCGTCAATCTTGGTGTAGTGATGACTGTGCTCGTGCGCACGTTTGGGAGATTGCAGGCGATGGAGGTTTTTCAAAGCCTATGGTCATGCTGAGGTAGTTCAGTGACAGTTAAGTGACCCAGAAAACAATGATTCTGCCGTGTGGGCCCATTGTTGGCCTAGTAGGCTTTAATGATCACCTTAGATGATCACAAAGAAAATTAATGTTTTTTCTATGCAAAATTATCCAGCCGATCGCTTTTGGTCTGTTCACAATGAAGCAACGACCTTATCATCTGGGGTGTGCCAACATTGCCATTGTCAACACACTCATAGAGGTGATCACTTCATTGGGATACGCAAGCCCCTTCACCACAACAAGGTAACGTTCACGAAGGGGAATTGACACATGTATGTGCCTTTTTTTTTTGTTTTGTTTTTGCAGCCACAGTGCAGCACCAAAGGCCAGAAAAATTAGGCATGTACACATGCCTGAAAAACAGGTATTGTTGCAGCCGCTGCTGTAGCAGCGGCCGGAAAAATTGATGTTTTCCAGGCAGAAAGTGCACTAAAACATTGCGGCTTGAACCCTAGTTGGTGGCGGAGAAGTCATGCAAGTCATCCGGCATGCAGAGATTAAATACAGCAGCGTGTGGACTATTTTTAGCCCAAGGTATCTCATCAGGCCTTTTTTAGTCAAGCGCATCCCCCACTGTCAGTCCCTTCGGGATCCATGCCTCATTCATCTTAATAAAGGTGAGGTAATCTAGACTTTTTGACCTAGGCGACTTCTCTTCTCAGTGACAATACCTCCTGCTGCACTGAAGGTCCTTTCTGACAGGACACTTGAAGCGGGGCAGGCCAGAAGTTCTATCGCAAATTGGGATAGCTCAGGCCACAGGTCAAGCCTGCTAACCCAGTAGTCAAGGGGTTCATCGCTCCTCAGAGTGTCGATATCTGCAGTTAAGGCGAGGTAGTCTGCTACCTGTCGGTCGAGTCGTTCTCTGAGGGTGGACCCCGAAGGGCTGTGGTGATGTGTAGGACTTAAAAAGCTCTGCATGTCCTCCATCAACAACACATCTGTAAAGCGTCCTGTCCTTGCCGGCATGGTCATGGTAGGAGGAGGATTACTTTCACCTCTTCCCCTGTTAGATTCCCGTTGTGCTGTGACATCACCCTTATACGCTGTGTAAAGCATACTTTTTAACTTGTTTTGGAACTGCTGCATCCTTTCCGACTTCCGGAAATTCAGTAACATTTCAGGTACTTTCTGCTTATACCGGGGGTCTAGTAGCGTGGCCACCCAGTACAGGTCGTTCTCCTTCAGCCTTTTTATACGAGGGTCCCTCAACAGGCAGGACAGCATGAAAGACCCCATTTGCACAAGGTTGGATGCCCAGCTACTCGTCATGTCCCGTTCCTCGTCCTCACTGATCTCATTGAAGGTCTTTTCTTCCCCCCAGCCATGTACAACACCACGGGTACCAGATAGGTGACAAGGAGCACCCTGGGATGCCTGCTGTGGTTGGTCTTCCTCCTCCTCAAAGTCACATTCCTCCTCTGACTCCTCTTCCTCAGACTCCTCTTCCAGCGTTGCCGCAGGTCCAGCAAGCGATGCTGATAAGGCTGTTTCTGGTGGTGATGGTGACCACAACTCTTTCTCTTCCTCTTCACGCTCATCTACGACCTGATCCAGCTCTCTTCGCAGGGCACGCTCCAGGAAGAAAACAAATGGGATGATGTCGCTTATGGTGCCTTGGGTGCGACTGATTAGGTTTGTCACCTCCTCAAAAGGACGTATGAGCCTACAGGCATTGCGCATGAGCGTCCAGTAACGTGGCAAAAAAATACCCTGCTCCGCAGAGGCTGTCCTTGCACCCCGGTCATACAAATACTCGTTGACGGCTTTTTCTTGTTGGAGCAGGCGGTCGAACATTAGGAGTGTTGATTTCCAACGTGTCGGGCTGTTGCAAATCAAGCGCCTCACTGGCATGTTGTTTCGCCGCTGAATATCTGAAAAGTGCGCCATGGCCGTGTAGGAACGCCTGAAATGGCCACACACCTTCCTGGCCTGCTTGAGGACGTCCTGTAAGCCTGGGTACTTATGCACAAAGCGTTGTACGATCAGATTCAACACATGTGCCATGCACAGCACATGTGTCAACAAATTGCTTCCGTTGTCACACACCACTTTGCCGATCTCCAGTTGGTGCGGGGTCAGCCACTGATCCACCTGTGCGTTGAGGGCGGACAGGAGTGCTGGTCCGGTGTGACTCTCTGCTTTCAGGCAAGTCAACCCCAAGACGGCGTGACACTGTCGTATCCGAGATGTGGAATAGCCCCTGGGGAGCTGGGGGGTGCAGTTGATATGGAGCAAGACGCAGCAGCAGAAGAGGACTCAGCCGAGGAGGTTAGCGAAGAGGATGGAGTAGGAGGAGTAGAGGAGTTGGCAGCAGGCCTGCCGGCAAGTCGTAGCGGTGTCACCAACTCCTCTGCAGAGCCACGCATCCCATACTTGGCAGCCGTCAGCAGGTTTACCCAATGCGTAGTGTACGTAATATACCTGCCCTGACCGTGCTTTGCAGACCAGGTATCAGTGGTCAGATGGACCCTTGCCCCAACACTGTGTGCCAGACATGCCATGACTTCCTTTTCCACAATAGAGTACAGGTTGGGGATTGCTTTTTTGCGGAAACAAAATTCGGCCGGGTACCTTCCACTGCGGTGTCCCAATAGCTACAAATTTTTTGAAGGCCTCAGACTCCACCAGCTTGTATGGTAAAAGCTGGCGGGCTAAGGGTTCCGACAAGCCAGCTGTCAGACACCGGGCAAGGGGGTGACTCTGTGACATTGGCTTCTTACGCTCAAACATTTCCTTGACAGACACCTGACTGTGGGCAGATGAGCAGGAACTGCTGAAGGTGAGAGGCGGAGTGGCGGGTGGTTGAGAAGGGGCAAGGAGGACAGCAGTGGTTGACGTGGCTGAAGATGCTGGACCAGGAGGAGGATGGTGGCTTTGAGTTTGTGTGCTGCTTGTACTTATCATGTGTTGATCCCATAGGCGTTTGTGATGTGAGATCATGTGCCTTCGCAAAGCAGTTGTACCTAGGTGGGTGTTGGACTTCCCACGACTCAGTTTCTTTTGGCACAGGTTGCAAATGGCATCGCTGTTATCAGAGGCAGACACACAAAAAAAAATGCCACACTGCTGAGCTTTGCAATGACGGCATTCTGGTGGTGGCAACAGCATGCATTGATTGGCGTGCTGTCTGGCTGTGCCACTAGTTCATTGCGACGACCTCCCCCTGCTTCCAACTCGTCTCCTCCTCCTCTCTGTCTCCCCATCTGAACTTTACCCCTGTTCTTCTTCTCTTCGAGCGGGCACCCACGTGACATCCACGGACACATCGTTATCATCAACCGCTTCACTTGTATCTGACAACTCAGCAAAGGAAGCAGCAGTGGGTACAACATGATCATCATCACACCGTTCGTCCATGTGTGTAATGCCGCCTGACTGAGACATATCCCTGTTATTTACATCCTCTGGAAATAATGGTTGCGCATCACTCATTTCTTCCAACTGATGTGTAAATAACTCCTCTGACAGATCAAGTGAAGTGGCTGTGGTGCTAGTGTTGGTGGTGGCGGCAGACGGGCGAGTGGTAACTTGAGAGGTGCTCGAAGCTGAGCTGGAGGAGGATGGTGCGTCAAGGTTCCGAGTGGAAGCTGTAGAAGATTGTTTGTCCTGTGTTAGCCAGTCAACTATGTCCTCAGAACTTTTCGAGTTCAGGGTACATGGCCTCTTAACACTGGGCATTATTCTAGGGCCAAAGGAAATTACAGCACCACGACCACGACGGCCCCTGCGGGGTGGCCTGCCTCTGCCTGTCATTATTTTTTAGATTAGTGGCACTATGCGTGCAAGGTACTGTGCCACCCGATATGAGTGGTGGGCAGTGGGCACAGTACACTATGTGGGCCTGACACACACGCTGGCAGGCAACTGCAATTATATTACAGAGAAAAAATAGTTTTACTGTTTTAAATGCAAGCTACTGTGCCACCAGATATGAGTGGTGGGCACTGGCAGTGGGCACAGTACACTCTGTGGGCCTGACACACGCTGGAAGGCAACTGCAGTTATATTACAGAGAAAAAAAAGAAAAAAAAAGCAGACTGATGTACTAGCCCTAAAAAGGGCTTTTTGGGGTGCTGTCAGGACGCTGTCCTTACAGCAGATCAGATGAGTCTTTGAGGACTGGAGTGGACACAGAACACTGGCCTAGCTAACGATTTCCCTATTAATTCAGCAGCAGCAGCACTCTCCCTGCTCTCACTAACACTGCAGCTTCAGAATGAATCTAAGATGGATGCTGTCCTTGCTTTTTGATAGGAGGTGGGAGGGTCTGGGAGGGAGGGTATGCTGCTGATTGGCTGGAATGTGTCTGCTGACTGTGAGGTACAGGGTCAAAGTTTGCTCAATGATGACGTATAGGGGGTGGACCGAACATCGCATATGTTCGCCCCCCAAGGCGAACGCGAAGAAGCGATGTTCGCCGGGATCGGTTCGCCGGCGAATAGTTCAGGACATCTCTACTGACGGTACATAGAGCTCATGTTTTGTCTGTGCTGCCTTCCCTGGTTTTTGTTTGTGCAATAAACTCTTGTGTGTCTGACCTGATTTCCATTGGTTTATTGATTGACGATGCAGAGGTCTTTCGCTGGATCTCTAACTCGTGACAGTGTGTTTGTCAGGGCCAAATATAGGGAAAAAATTAGAATACAGAAAACACTATTTTTTTCCCCTAATCTATTCACATTTTTGCTGTAAACGGTGTAATCCGTGAGTTGTCAGATCTGCGCTGCAATACCTTGTGTGGTTGTCAGGGCCAGATATAGGGAAAAAATTTGAATACAGGAAACACTATTTTTTTCCCCATAATCTATCCACATTTTTGCTGTCAACGGTGCAATCCGTAAATTTTGTGATCTGCGCTTGAATAGATTGGGTGTTGTTAGGGCCAGATATAGGAAAAAAAATTTAATACAGAAAACACTATTTTTTCCCCCCCTAATCTATCCACATTTTTACTGTAAACATTGTCATCCGTGAGTTGTCAGATATGCGCTGCAATACCTTGTGTGGTTGTCAGGGCCAGAATAGGGAAAAAATTTGAATCCAGAAAACACTATTTTTTTTCCCCATAATCTATCCACATTTTTGCTGCCAACGGTGCAATTCGTGAATTGTGTGATCTGCGCTTTAGTACATTGGGTGGTTGTCAGGGCCAGATATAGGGAAAAAATTTAAATACAGAAAACACAATTTTTTTTCCCTATAATCTATACACATTTTTGCTGTCAACATTGCAATCAGTGATCTGCGCTTCAATACATTTTGTAGTTGTCAGGACCAGATATAGGGAAAAAATTTGAATACAGAAAACACTTTTTTTCCCCTCCCCCATGACAGCACCATAGAGAGAGGGATACACCCCCGGGGACAGGAAACCTACAGAAATAAAAGGTTGGAGACTCTCTACCCATTCAGTGGTTTCCTGTCCCTGGAGTGGGAGACCTACAGTTTTTCCTTTTAGGTTCTTACCGTCGGTCTTTTATTCCTAGGGGGTCCATAGAGGGCTGATGGTTTCTGCTGGGGTCCATCGCGCTGCTAGGCAGGCTGACAGGACCCTAGGATATGGAGGTGCTCCAGGGGCCCTCCGTATCTTGCGGCAGGCATGCGGGTTACCTCTCAGGCAGAGCTCTGCCCTGTGGAAAGCGCCAACTGGAGTGGCGGTAAATGTGGTCATCCTTGAGGAAGGGCTCTGCCACACTGGTTTTCTAAGGGAGCAGGCCTGTGCAGCGCTTCCGGACACATGATGTCGACAGGCGGTTACTTCCGGTAGGCAATGCGCGTGATGGCTAATCACATGGGCAGCGTCTGGGAGGAGGTGGAACGCATGACGTCCACGTGATGACACTAAGATCGAGTGGGCGGCATCTTCCGGGAGCTGGACGCAGGAGCAGAGCACGTCTTGACGTGCTTCCGGTGGTGGACGTCGCTCGTGTTACATTTAAGAGGTACAATCCAGACCAGTCCCTGAGCTATTACAGGACGGTCTGTGCTTGACTGCATGTATGGGGAATTTCCTTCCTTGGAAACATTACTCACGTTTATTATGGTGTGGACTAAAAGATTAATTATTCTTTTTTTTCCTTAAGTGAACAGACTCCCTACCTCCTCCTTTCTGACAATGGAGGAAGAAAGAAGACAAGAATCTGCTGAGGGTGAAATGGTGAATCCCATCCTGGTAGTGACCAATCTTCCTTGGGGTAAGTGGCTCAGTTATCATGCCCCATCTCAAAATGTGCACTTTGTGTTCTCTTTTTTCCAGCCTAAGCCGAAGATGCTGGCAAAAAGAAAAAACAAAGAGTGTGCGCTGTGTAGAACACCGCTATCTTCTTCTTACGGGAAAAAATTATGCCAAACTTGCATCGACAAGACCATTTCTGACGAATCACCTTAATTGCTAGAAAACATAAGATCTCTCATTAAAACGGAAGTTAAAAATTCCTTAAAGTCAGGGAAGAGGGCATCTGTGCAGGATAAAAGTTCAAAATTTAGCCTATCCCAGGACTACTCGTCTGACGACAGTGACTCACCACGGGAGTCGTCTTCTTCTGGTTCTTCATCTGAAGATGAAACTATGACTACCTTTTTTCCTCCGAAGACACGGACAAGTTACTAAAGGTCATAAGATCTCCCATGAACATTGAGGATGTCAAAGAGGATAAATCAGTAGCAGACTCTTTGTTTGAGGGGTTACAGGAAAGGAAAGGTCATTGTTTTCCTGTACATGGTAGTATCATGTCCTTAATTCAGAGGGAATGGAGAAAGGCAGGCAGGAAAGTATTTGCATCTAGGGCCTTTAAGCGCAAGTATCCGTTTGAGGAAGTAAATTCCTCCTCTTGGGGGAAACCCCCTAAAATTGACGTTGCCATCTCAAAGGTGTCTAAGAAATCCTCCCTTCCCTTTGAGGATACCGGTATGCTTAAAGAACCCCTAGACAAAAAGGCTGAATCTTTCCTTAGAGGAGCCTGGGAGGCCTCTACTTTATCCTTTTGCCCTGCCATAGCTGCTACTGTTACGGCTAGAACATTAACTCTTTGGTTGCAGCAACTGGAAGTGCAACTAAAAGAAAGATCCCCCTAGGGAACAAATCCTTGCCAACTCTACAAAAAGCGGCTGACTTCTTAACAGACGCGTCAGTCGATTCTATTAAGCTCGGTGCGCAGTCAGAATCCCTCACCAATTTCACACGGAGGACCCTTTGGCTAAAAAGTTGGAGTGGGGGGGGGGATATAGCCTCCAAACAGAGGTTATGTAACATCCCCTGCCAGGGAGAATTTTTGTTTGGTCCAGAGCTAGATGACCTTTTAGAGAAAGCAGCTGATAGGAAGAGAAGGTTTCCGGTCCCTAATCCTGCGGTGGTATTTGGTTCCAGTAATAGACAGTCCTTTCGTCCCTATAGGAATAATGCGAGTAGAAGACCAGGCAGAGATAAAGATCTTAGATTCAGATCCAAGAATTTTGGGGGGGAATGGATTCCTATTTGGAAACTCTTCCTCTACAAATAAAAAAAAAACCTCAACAATGACGCCAGGTTAGAAGTGGGAGGAAGGCTAAAATTCTTCCAGACAGCCTGGGAAAGGATTGCAGGGCCTTGGATCTTGGAGATTATTCGGTCAGGTCTGAAACCAGAATTCCTTTCCTTGCCTCCGCAAAGATTCATTATTACAAAAAGCATTTGTGTAAAAGGCTGTTTTCCGATAATAAAGGAAGTTTTAGACCTTATCAAGAAAGATGTCCTGATTCCTGTTCCTCCAGAAGAGCAATCCGAAGGCTATTTCTCCCATCTTTTTCTAGTTCCAAAACCAGATGGTACACACAGGACTATGATCAATCTAAGGGATTTGAACAAATTTCTGGTTTTCAAAAAGTTCAAAATGGAAACAATAAAGAATACGTTCCAGCTTCTTTTTCCTCATTGTTTCATGTCCGTAATAGTTTTAAAAGACGCCTATTTTCATATTCCCATGCACCAGACATTTCAAAAATACCTAAGAGTGGCGATTCCGATGGAGGGTCAGATTCAGCAATATCAGTTCTAGGCATTGCCCTTTGGCCTGTCCATGGCCCCAAGGATATTCACAAAGGTGGTGGCAGAGATGGTATCGTTCATAAGAATCAAAAGCGTTTTGATAGTCCCATATCTGGACAATTTTTTGATCATAGCAAATTCCCGGCTGAATTGCGAGAAGAGCGTTCAGTTTGTTGTACAGACCTTTCAAGAACTGGGGTGGATAATAAACTACAAAAAATCCAGATTAAAACCGGTAAAAAAACAAAGGTTCCTAGGCCTAGTTTTGAATTCAGAGACTCAGAAGGTATATCTCCAGAAGAAAAAAATAAAAAATTTTGGAATCAAATCAAATCCCTTTCTTCCCCCTCTCTGACTCTTCGAAAGGCAATGTCGGTCCTGGGGTCTCTAGTTTCCTGCATCCCGGCGGTGGAGTGGGCTTAACTTCATTCCCGTCAGTTACAGTCAGAGATACTAACAGCCTTCAAAAGCACAGGGGGACATTGGATGTCAGAATAAAAAATTTCGAACACGACATGGAAGAGTCTATCATGGTGGCGGGACAGGGACAATCTAGTTTAGGGAGTCCCATAGTCCTATCAAGAACCTATTGTCCTGACCACGGATGCAAGCCCTTGGGGGTGGGGAGCCCATATTCGAGAGTACAATTTTCAGGGTCAATGGTCCCCAAGTCAAAGATTGTTCTCTTCCAATCGGAAAGAATTAGTGGCAGTAAGACTGGCCGTGAAAGCTTCTCAGACCCTACTAGGCACAGGCCACATGAGAATTCTCTCAGACAATCAGGCGACCGTGGCATATGTGAACCACCATGGGGGAACAAGGTCGATAACCCTAGGGTGAGAAGCAAGGAGATTACTGGGGACATTAGAGAAACAGGTCAGCCACGTATTAGCTCTCCACATAAAGGGGAAGGAGAATGTTCAGGCAGACTTTCTCACCAGGTATCCCTTGAAGCAAGGAGAATGGTCCCTGAACACTTCAATATTTTCCATGATCACAGAGTCTTGGGGCATGACGGTTATAGATCTTTTCAGTTCAAGCCAGAGCAAAAAAGTGGAACTTTTTTGTTCACTAAATCCGAGTGAATCCCCCTATCAGGAAGGACAGGGCAAGGGTTATCCTCATTGCCCCCTTCTGCCCAAGAGGGCATGGTTTACTCTGCTCCAGACCATGTTGATATCAGACCCCTGGATTCTACCAGACCTTCCGAATCTGCTGTCCCAGGGTCCGGTGTTTCATCCAGCAGTCAGTGGTCTCCATCTGACTGCTTAGAATTTGAGCGGAACTTATTAATCAAGAAGGGTTTCTCTCAGGAGCTCATTGTGACCTTACTTAACTTCAGAAAACCTGTAACTATTTCTATCTACGCTAGAACATAGAAGAAATGTATAGAATTTAGTAATCTCAACCCAAAACATTTACCCTTATCAGTCTCTATTTCCCAGGTCCTGGAATTTTTACAGAAAGGTCTTTCTTTAGGTCTTGCAAAGAGTACTCTTAAAGTACACGTCTCTGCCCTGTCAGTACTATTCGAGCAAAACTTTGCTTCGAATCCATGGATCATTAGATTCTTTAAAGCAGTTGATAGAATGACACCAGTCTTATCCCCTAGGGTTCCCCCGCGGGATCTTAATCTTGTGCTAAATTCCTTAACCAGAGCACCCTTTGAACCCATTGATTCTTCAAGCATAAAACTTCTTACTTACAAGCTAGTTTTATTGGTAGCCCTCACCACTGCTAGAAGAATAAGCGAGTTGCAGGCCATTTCCATTAATCCCCCTTTCACTAGGATTATAGAGTTATAATTCTGCCTGATTCTGCCTTTTTACCTAAAGTGTCATCTAAATTCCATAGGTCCCAAGAGATGATTCTTACTTCCTTTTGTGACCATCCTAAAAATTCTGGGGAGGTGACATTTCATACTTTAGATGTACGGAGATGCTTATTTCAGTATCTCAGAGTTACGGAAGAATGGAGAAAGTCTTCTGCTTTATTCATTCTCTTTCGGGATCGAATAAAGGGAAGAAGGCTACCAAGAGCACCCTGTCTAGGTGGCTTAGACTGGGCATTATACAATCCTACTTGGAGGAAGGCCTGTCTCCTCCAGTCTCGGTGAGGGCTCACTCTACTCGCTCTGTTTCTACTTCTTGGGCGGAAAGGTCGGGGGCTTCTATTGAGCAAATTTGTAAGGCGGCCACGTGGTCTTCACCTTCTACCTTTTTCCGTCACTACCGTTTGGATCTGCACTCTTCCTCTGATCTTTCTTTCGGTAGAAAGGTTTTACAAGCGGTGGTCCCTCCCTAGGAAGGGTTATTTTCCTCTGTAATTCTCTCTATGGTGCTGTTGTGGGGAAGGGAAAAATGATGATTACACTTACCGGTAATCGGATTTTCCAGACCCCACGACAGCACCCTTCTTAATTCCCTCCCTTGGTGATGGTGTCTGTATTTCACATGGAGTAGCAAAAATAAAAAATTAAAAATCTGTATTGATTATGTGGTTTATTTGCTGGTTCAGCTCAGAATGATTAATGGTGTAGGAGTCCCTCTCTTGCTCTGTAATCCACTGAATGGGTAGAGAGGCTCCACCGTTTTATTTCTGTAGGTTTCCTGTTCCTGGGGGTGGATCCCTCTCTCTATGGTGCTGTCGTGGGGTCTGGAAATCTGATTACCGGTAAGTGTTATCATAATTTTTTCACATAATCTATCCATATTTTTGCTGTCAACGGTGCAATCAGTGATCTGCGCTTCAATACATTTTGTGGTTGTCAGAGCCAGATATAGTGAAAAATATAAATATAAAATAGATCAGAAAACCGTGTCTGTACCGCAGATTCCAATAATCTGGGTCTAAAAAAGTGTCCATATTCTGTGTGTTTCTGTGACATATACTGTCCTGCATCAGAAAACAGTGTCTTTAGAGCATAATCCTAATATCTAGGCCTAATCTAGTGTCCATATTCTGTGTGTTTCTGTGATATATACTGTCCAGCATCAGAAAACAGTGTCTTTAGAGCATAATCCTAATATCTGGGCCTAATCTAGTGTCCATATTCTGTGTGTTTCTGTGACATATACTGTCCTGCATCAGAAAACTGTTTCTTTAGAGCAAAATCCAAATATCTGGGCAGAATCTAGTGTTCATATTTTGTGTGTTTCTGTGACATATACTGTCCTGCAACAGAAAACTGTTTCTTTAGAGCAAAATTCAAATATCTGGGCCTAATCTAGCGTCCATATTCTGTGTGTTTCTGTGACATATACTGTCCTGCATCAGAAAACTGTTTCTTTAGAGCAAAATCCTAATATCTGGGCCTAATCTAGTGTCCATATTCTGTGTGTTTCTATGACATATACTGTCCTGCATCAGAAAACAGTGTCTTTAGAGCATAATCCTAATATCTAGGCCTAATCTAGTGTCCATATTCTGTGTGTTTCTGTGATATATACTGTCCAGCATCAGAAAACAGTGTCTTTAGAGCATAATCCTAATATCTGGGCCTAATCTAGTGTCCATATTCTGTGTGTTTCTGTGACATATACTGTCCTGTATCAGAAAACTGTTTCTTTAGCGGACTGTAAAACAATCTGCGCCACATCTAGTGACAAAACAATTAAAATGAAGAAGGCGAGCACTAAGGGACGGGGAAGTGGGCGTGATGTTGATGGTGCACGCAGAGGCCGAGGCCCTGGGCGCAATGAAACTGTGCCTGCTGCCAGTGCACCATAAAAAAATAAAACTGTACCCAGCTTCATGTCCAAATTAGCTGGGCCGTGCAGGACAACACTGTCCAAGTCGGACCAGTGCGAACAGTTGGTCGGTTTGGATTACTGAAGATAATGCTTCCAGTTGGTTAAGCACCACTCTCTCTTCCACCAAGTCCAGTCTCTGTAGCGAAGAGTCTGGTCAATCGAATACTCTCTCTAATCATCCTTCCTCTCACCATGGATAGGCTTGCCAAATTAGTGATCCCACACTCGGATATTCCGAGGAGCTCTATCCAGCGCCACTATTACATTTGGCTCTCGCGCCCAGCACGCTTGAAGATGGACCTAGATATTGTGCCCTGATTCCCAACCTCTCGAGCCTTCACAGTCTCAAGAAGATGACGGTGGTGAACGGCAATCATTCGTTCACGAGGCGGATGATGATGAGACACAGTTACCAATCACTGAGGTTGTGGTTAGGTCAAGTCAGGAGGATGAGCAGAGTGAGGAAGTAGAAGAGGAGGTGGTTGACGATGAGGTCACTGACCCAACATTGGAAGGTGAAAAGCCGAGCAAGTACAGCAGTACAGAGGAGGAGGGATCCGCAGCACAGCAACATGCTGGAAGAGGCAGTAGGGTTGCAAAATGGAGAAGTCGGCCCACACCAAACAGGCACGCAACTGTTACACCGAGCACCCCCATGTGTAAATCTACCTTGCCAAGGGGTAGGTGTTCCGCAGTATTGCGCTTTTTGAGGAAAGTGAAGACGACAAAAGAGTGGTAGTTTGCAACCTGTGCCGTACCAAAATGAGCCGGGGCGTGAACACTAGCAACCTCACCAGCACCAGCATGATCCGCCACATGGCATCCAAGCACCCTAACAAGTGGGCCGAGCGCCTGGCTACACAATCTGGGTCTGCGGGTCACACCACTGCCTCCTTTCCCCCTGTGTTATGCACTGCTGGCCAATCCCCTGCCGAAGGCGCAATCCCGGATGCCCCTCGCCTTGCACCTGGACCTTCACATGAACCATCAGCAACAACAGCCACTTCCCTGTCCCAGCACAGCGTCTAAATGTCCATAACACATAACATAACCCACCCTCAAGCACAAATACCCACCCACCCACAGGCCATAGCACTAAATGCGCAACTTTCAAATTACTGGCCCTTGTAATGTTGCTATTAGGCTTGTGGACACTGAGGCCTTCGCAGCCTGATTCGGCAGCGGTCCTTTGGTATGCAATCCCCAGCCGCCACTATTTTTCACAGTGTGCTGTGTCCGACTTACACCAGCATGTGTCCCTTAACATCACCCGTGCCCTGACCAACGCAGTTATCGGGAAGGTCCACTCAACCAAAGAAACATGGACAAGTGCTGGTGGC
The DNA here is from genome assembly GCF_905171765.1 of Bufo bufo. Lineage (NCBI taxonomy): Eukaryota > Metazoa > Chordata > Amphibia > Anura > Bufonidae > Bufo > Bufo bufo. The sequence continues at coordinate 81,746,644 of NC_053397.1, forward strand.
CAGGGACGCTACATTCCCTGACCGCACACTGGGTGAATGTTTGGAGGCCGGGAGTTAGTCTTACCCTGGGATGGCACAAGTGCAACCCACGCCCAGGATTGCGGGCGCTACGTCCATGAGGGTCTCCGCCAGCAGCTATATTACTGGCTCCAACCCTCACTTCTCCTCCTCCGCCGCCTCCTCCTCCACTTCCACCTCCAGCAGCCGTCACCCATCAGTCCGCTAGCTGGAAGCAGTGTAGCACTGCTGTGGGTAAGCATCAATAGGCCATGCTGAAGTTGATCTGTTTAGCGGACAAACAGCACACCGCCTCATAGCTGTGGCAGGGTATAAGGGACCAAACCGAGCTGTGGCTCTCGCCACTCAACCTACAACCAGGCATGGTTGTGTCTGACAATGGCCGTAACTTGGTGGTGGCTTTGGAGCTCAGCAACATGACACACATCCCATGCCTAGCCCACGTCTTAAACTTAGTGGTTCAGCGGTTTATCAAAACCTACACCAATTTCCAGAGCTACTAGTGAAAGTGTGCCGCGTGTGTGCCATTTCTGCAAGTCGTCCACAGCTTCATCAGGTCTGTCAACACTGCAGCAGTGCTTGCGGCTTCCAGGCTCACCGACTGTTTGCACCGTGAGCAAGCGCTGAAACTCTACATTCCACATATTGGGCCAGGCTTTGTGAGCAGCAGAGGCAGTTGTGGAATACCAACTGCAACATGGTTGTCGCCTTTCGACTAACTGCAACTATTCACAAGTAGAGATGGCTTGTGGTTCGCCCCGCGGTCGTTTTTGCGGCCAAATTTGCGTGTTCGCGATTCGCCGAACATGCGAACATATGGAGATATTGCACCCGCCATATTCTTTTACATTGTGAAGAACTTTACCCAGAGACATACATCAGGTGGTACAGGACAGCCAATAAAGAGACGTTTCAGCACATGGACATACCCCCTACCTTATAATAAACTGATCAGGCGCCAATTTACATTCAGTTGTTTTGCCAGTGTAGGGAGAGGTTGCTGTGGGAGCAGGGACAGGTTTGTTAGGGACACCAATGCTAGCTAATAGGGCCACAAAAGTCTTTTTAAGGACTGGTATAGGTGTGCTATCGATAGGTGTGATACACAGAGGGGTGCGATATACTTATAAATATACTTTTATAATGAGTCAAAAACACATAGATCTAAATAGTGATCACCTGGAAGTTAGGGGCTTACTAGGACTATTTTAATATAGGGTAAGGTTCCGGACGGGGTCGCTCTTATCAGGGTGCGTGGTCTGTGGTAGGCTATAGGGCCAGAATAGCACCCCCCTGTAGGGCAATATCAGGGACAGTTCTTTGCCCACCCTGTCCTTCAATACCACATTCCTCTAGCCCAGGGATAGATGTTTTTTTGCTTTCCCTCCGGGATTCATGGATGTGCACTGGAAACCCCCCGGATTGTGGTAGGACATATGGTTTCTGATTTAGTGCCGCCGAGCACTTGTTATGCCTACCACTTCTATGTTTTTTGCATAACTTTAATAATTAAATTTATTATTATTTTGAGGGATATCTTTTCCATTCACACGTCCACTAAATGGGTCCGCAACCGTTCAGCAATTTTGCAGAATGGTGCAGACCCATTCATTTTCGATGGGGGCCGGAATGTGCTGTCCGCATCCGCATTTGCGGATCCGCACTTCCGCATCTGTGATTCCGTTTCCACAAAAAAATAGAACATGTCCTATTCTTGTCCGCAATTGCAGACAAGATTAGGCATTTTCTATTATAATGCCGGCGATGTGCGGTCCGCAAATTGCAGAATGCACATTGCCGGTGTCCGTGTTTTGCGCAAAACACTTACGGACGTGTGAATGGACCCTCATAGTAACATTACTAAAGGTTAAGTTTTATCTTTATGTATCAGTACAGACCAAAAGTTTGGACACACCTTCTCATTCAAAGAGTTTTCTTTATTTTCATGACTATGAAAATTGTAGATTCACACTGAAGGCATCAAAACTATGAATTAACACATGTGGAATTATATACATAACAAACAAGTGTGAAACAACTGAAAATATGTCATATTCTAGGTTCTTCAAAGTAGCCACCTTTTGCTTTGATTACAGCTTTGCACATCTCCTTGGCATTCTCTTGATGAGCTTCAAGAGGTAGTCCCCTGAAATGGTTTTCACTTCACAGGTGTGCCCTGTCAGGTTAATAAGTGGGAATTTCTTGCCTTATAAATGGGGTTGGGACCATCAGGTTGCGTTGAGTAGAAGTCAGGTGGTTACACAGCTGATAGTCCTACTGAATAGACTGTTAGGAATTTGTATTATGGCAAGAAAAAAGCAGCTAAGTAAAGAAAAAACGAGTGGCATCATTACTTTAAGAAATGAAGGTCAGTCCAGTCAGCCAAAAAATTGGGAAACTTTAAAAGTAAGGGCTATTTGACCATGAAGGAGAGTGATGGGGTGCTGCGCCAGATGACCTGGCCTCCACAGTCACCGACCTGAACGCAATCGAGATGGTTTGGGGTGAGCTGGACCGCAGAGTGAAGGCAAAAGGGGCAACAAGTGCTAAGCATTTCTGGAACTCCTTCAAGACTGTTGGAAGACCATTTCAGGGGGACTACCTCTTGAAGCTCATCAAGAGAATGCCACGAGTTGAGCAAAGCAGTAATCAAAGCAAAAGGTGGCTACTTTGAAGAACTAGAATATGACATATTTTCAGCTGTTTCACACTTGTTTGTTATGTATATAATTCCACTGTGCTAATTCATCATTTTGATGCCTTCATAGTCATGAAAATAAAGAAAACTCTTGAATGAGAAGGTGTGTCCAAACTTGGTCTTTACTGTATATTCTAATGGAATTGCCTTCCGTGCACAAGTGTTATAATATACTTTCTATGTTAGAAAAGTATATTATAGTGCATTTGTATTGTGCAGCAGTTGTGTACGTTCTGCTGCGATACTGCAGGTATATAAAGGGACAAGCGTTATTAAACAAATAATTTCTACTGGTGTGATATACCAGATCGTTCCCCAAAAAACTGATTGAAACGGGGGTGTTTATACCAATATACTTTCTTATAGTGCATTTGGGTACTGTATAGTGCATTTGCGCATGCGCATACGCAAAACTTATATTGCCGATATTTAGCATTGAAAAAATTATGAATAGAGATCGCAAATTCAAATAATACATCTGGTATGTCACTGTCCATAGTTGTAGGACTATTTGTGCACTTCTAGTAATTATTCTTGGCTGCAAATATGAGCTGAAGGTTCGCCTGCCATTAAAATGAATAGGACCCGCAGCAAACTTGCGGTTCGCGAACATTGATTGCATTCGCAGAATGTTCGTCCATCCACTATTCACGAGCGAGGAGGTGGGGCATTGATGTCAGAACTCTGTGAGGGTTTTAAAAACTTTGATGAATCCACACAGATGGTTAGTGGTGATAACGCTATTATCAGCTTAACCATCCCACTGGTGTCTACTCAAAAAATCGCTACTCACAATTAAGGACGACTCTCTGAATGTGGCAGCTGAAGAAATGGGGGAGGATTACACAGGGTGATAGCCAGCCCACCCTCAGTTCATCTTCTCAGCGCGAATTGGACCATGAAGAGGAGGAGCTGGAGACAGTTGCCTCTGCTACGGAGGGTAGTACCCATGGAACTTTAATTCCATCTGTTCAGCGTGGATGGGCAGAAGAGGAGGAGGAGAAGGAGGAGGAGGAGAAGATGGAGAGTCATCCTGATGTCAAAATCGATGTCTTGCCTGTTGGTACTCTGGCACACATGGCTGACTTCATGTTAGGCTGCCTTTTCAGCAACCCTCGCATTATACGCATTTTAGATCACACTGATTACTGGGTGTTCACCCTTCTTGACTCCCGCTACAAAGAGAACTTCTCATCTCTCATTCCTCTGGTGGAGAGGACAAGCAAAATGGTGCAATACCAGAAGATCCTTTTGTAAAATTGCTCCAAAATGTTCCAGTCCATACTTCCTTAAGCAACCGAGAAGGGAGATAAGGGCAACACACAGCAGTTCCAACAAAGCAGGGCAGCACTCTCAAGGCATGGACACACACCCCGTCAACAATCTCACCCTGAAGCGGCGCCTAGTGGTACAAGGAAGGAAAATTTCTGGAACATGGTGAAGGAATACATAGCAGACCGTGTCAGTGTCCTAAATGATCCTTCTGTGCCTTTCAACTACTGGGTGTCCAAGCTGGACACGTGGCACGAACTTGCGCTCTACGCTTGGAGGTGCTAGCCTGCCCTGCCGCCAGCGTTTGTCTGAGCGTGTATATAGTGCTGCTGGTGGCATTATAACAGATAAGTATAACCACTGTCCACTAGCAATGCTGACAGGTTGAGTCAGATTAAAAATCAACAAGGCCTGGATTGCCCTGACTTCTCAACTCCACCAGAAGAGAGCTGAGCTGATGATGAACATAAAGGCAATTTCATCTATCATTTATAATGTACTCAATCTACTGTAGTGTATTCCCATGCACCTTTTCCACCACACAAAAAGAGTATATGGATGAATCTTGTTTTCTCGTCCTCCTCCTCTTCATCCATATTGTCTATATTCCCTCCACTCTAATTTTTTTAATGGGTCAGCTCAACTGCAGGCCCTCGCCCCTAATTTTTTAGAGGGTCAGCTCAGCAGCAGGCCCTCACCCATAATGTTTTAGAGGGTCAGTTCAGCAGCAGTCCCTCGCTCATACTGTTTTAGAGGGTCAGCTCAGCAGCAGGCCATCGCATATAATTTTTTAGAGGTCAGCTCAGCAGCAGGCCTCGCCCATAATGTTTTAGAGGGTCAGCTCAGCAGCAGGCCGGCACCTAAAATCTTTTACTGTCTCAGTCCACCTGCAGGCCCGCAACTCAATGTGAATGAGGCCCTCCTTTATGTGATATACAGGTTTGCATTGGAATGCCTCTTCATTGTAATTTTTGGCAGGACTTGCACTTTATATACAAGTAAATATCCAGGAAAGAATGTTTTCAATAAATTTTTCCTATAAAATCGATTTTTTTACTTTGGTTTTGTGTGTAAAACCTTAATTAGATTGTGGGCTCGGTGATCAGTTTAAGGCCTTTTAAGCAGCAGCAGGCATGGTGATAAAAAATGAGTGGCAAGGTAACCATTGTGTGTAATGGCAGCATGAGGAGGCCACAAAGTGGCACAATGACTGAATCTGGATAAAAGATTGAGGCCACAAATTGCTTAGAAAGATGCAGATGGAATCAATCTGTGGAGCTGTATCACCGTCACCTGCAGATTAATGCAGACCAGGCTGTAGCTATAGGGGAAGGCAGGGGAAGCTGCTGCTTGGGGGCCCTGACCCAGAATGGGCCCATCCGGAGGAGGAGGACTAAAGGATTGGTCAGGGCCCCCTCAACAGTATTACACAATGAAATTAGATACAGTGACAGTATAGACAGTGTATAAAACTGATGGAACAGCAGCTGCCCCTGACGGAGAGAGCGATCTTTACTAGCCACAGGAATAGGGGCGGCATAAAAGGAAGGGGGGTCGCTAAAAAATTTGCTGTGGGATGCAGCCCATTCAAAAATTAGCTGTGGGGCCCAGTCAATTCTAGCTACGCCACTGATGCAGCCCACAAAAGCAAGTTGGGTTTATCGATTCCAAAACTTGAATTTAATTGTGGGCCTGGTGATCAGTTTAAGGCCTTTTAAGCATCAGCAGCAGCATGGGTGATAAAAATGAGTGGCAAGGTGACATGGTGCGGAGATGGCAGCAAGAGGGAGGCACAGGTGGCACAATGACTGAGTCTGGATAAAAGACTAAGGCCACAGAATGCCTTAGAAAGATGCGGATGGAAACAATCTGTGGAGCTGTATCACCGTCACCTGCAGATTAATGCAGCCATCAATTCAAGTTGGATTTGTCGGTCCCACCTCAGCTCACCAGCAGGCCCGCAACAAAAATCTGTTACTGATTCAGTCACATGCAGGCCTGCAACTTAATCTTTTACAGCATGGGTGTCAAACATGCGGCCCGCGGGCGCATGCGGCCCGCAATGAATATCTTTGCGGCCCGGCAAAGATATTCATTGCTCTGGTTACGCTTCCATAGCAGGCAGAGCGGACGGCACCAGTAACGTCACACTGAGTCGCGCGTCTGCTGCCTGCTTCATTCATAAAGTGGGCGGAGCAGGCGCCAGTGAGTGACGTTACTGCTGCCGTCCGCTCTGCCTGCTATTGAGCTTAAGAAAGTGCTTTATTTATAAACGTGAATCCTTATCCTGTTATAAGTTGAACTAACGCTGCCTCTCCATGTTCCCATGTTCCCCTGTATCCCCATAGCAACTTAAGCTATAAAGCAGGCAGAGAGACGGCAGCAATAACGTCACTCACTGACGTCGAGCGCTGCTCCCCCCCTTTATGAATGAAGCAGGCGGAGCAGACGCGCAACGTCAGTGAGTGACGTTACTGGTGCCGTCCGCTCTGCTGCTATGGAAGCGTGTTCGTAAGTGCTGTGGGGATACAGGGGAACATGGGAACATGGAGAGCGCAGCGTTAGTTCAACTTAAAACAGGATATTCACGTTTATAAATACTTCGGTGAGCAGAGGGCCGGTGTATTGGGGACACTGTTATGAGCGGGATCTGTGGATGACATATAGCAGTGTCATCCACAGATCCCCCATAACAGTTCCATCCACAGATCCCCCCACCTCATAACATGCATCCACAGATATAGCAGTACCATCCACAGATATCCCACCCCATAACAGTTCCATCCACAGATCCCCACCTCATAACAATGCCATCCACAGATCCCCCATAACAGCACCATCCACAGATCCCCACCACATAACATGCCATCCACCACATAAACAATGCCATCCACAGATCCCCCACCCATAACAATGCCATCCACAGATACCCACCCATAACATGCACATCCACAGATCACCATCCCATCAGTCCATAGATCCCCATAACAGTGCCATCACAGATCCCCATCCCAACAGTGCCATCCACAGATCCATAACAGTGCCATACAAATCCCCATAACAGCACCATCCACAGATCCCCCATAACAGCGCCATCCAGATCCCATAACAGTGATCCCAGATCCCTCATAACAGTGCCATCCACAGGTCCCCCATAACAGTGCCATCACAGATCCCCCACATGACAGTGCGTCATCCACAGATCCCCCATTAGTGTCATGACAGACCACCATTAATTCAACACCAAAAGCACAACTTTTGGTTAAAAATATATTTTTTTTTTTTTCCTCAAAATCTAGGTGCGTCTTATAGTGAAGTTTAATATTTGTATATATATAGGTCTCACTGTGTTATTGGGCAACGGGATGTTGGGGGTCAGCAGTCATGAAACAACAATGTTGTTCTATGAAAATGTATTTTTTTTTTTTTTTTGATGCGGCCCACATAAACTTAAATTTGTTTTTTTGGCCTATGTTAGCTTTGAGTTTGACATGCTTGTTTTACAGGGTCAGCTCACATGCAGGTCCAACTCATACTGCCTTGCTTTGATGTAGTAGCTATAGCAGTTTATCAGGCTCCCTCTCAAAATCGAACTATGATTCCCCGTTATCGGGATCACCATGGTAGGCGCATAAAAGAACATCGAAAGTTGATAGGGAAGATATCCAAATGGATCGTGGACGTCACGGAGACGTGCGATCAGGCAGAAGTTATCTAGAGTCAACAAAGGGGCAGCAGGGCTTCTCTGTATAACGTTTCTTCATAAAATACGCAGTGACTTCTTGTAATTTTTTATTACTCAAATAACAGGGCATCTTAAGAGTCCTGTATTGTTATTATCGTCACTACCTCCCAGAGTCGGGAGTGGGTAATTGCTGCGCGCTCCTGCCTTCCTTTGATTTTTCTGCTTTAATAACTTGACCCACCATCTCCACCAATCAGATTTCAGCCATTGACCTCCCTTGGATGTGGTATCCCTTTCTCAAGCTCCTATCCAGCATCAACCCTGATTGCCCATTACCCGTGATCACCATGGTAGGCGCAGAAAAGAACATCGAAAGTTGATAGGGCAGATATCCAAATGGATCGTCACCGTCACGGGGACGTGCAATCGCCCAGAGGTTATCTAGAGTCACCAATGCGTCAGCAGGCCCTTGTCCCTAAGGTTTTAGATGGTCAGATCAGAAGGCCCTTGCTCCAAATGTTTTGAGGTTCATCAGCAATGTTTTTCAAGGGTGTGTATGATGCCCTCCTTTATGTGTAAAAAAGGGTGTATTGGAGTGCCGATTCCTTATAATTTTTGACAGCCCTTTCACTTAGTTCATAGGCTTTATGACTATAGGAGTCCCACTACATGAACAATTGTACCACAATGTGAGTCAGGCCCTCCTTTATGTGATATACAGGCTGTTTTGGAGTGCCTCTTGCTTGTAATTTTATTGCAGTACTTGCACTTTATATACAGTTGAATATACAGGAAAGAATGTTTCCTAACAATTTTTACTGTAAAATGATTTTTTTTTGGGGGGGGGGGTGTTTGCGTGTATTTTTGTCAGTCTGTAAAAATGGCGTACAACTCGGACAACATGGTTCCCAGCAGCGACCTGGGAATGCAAGATGCATCCAGACATCATCCCCATGGTGTTCCCGATCCATTTCGGTGGTGTTTCTGTCACTTTCTGACCTTTTCCAATGGACCAGGCACCCTACCTTCTTCAGAGCAGGGGGTGCCTGGTTGTCTCCAATTGACTTCCATTATACTCGGGTACTCAGTCGAGCACACGAATATATTAATGTGTTCGGCCCGAACACCCGAATACTTTGGTGCTCGATCATTACTATTATATATACAGTTTCAAGAAAAAGTAAGTGAACCCTTTGGAATTATATGGATTTCTGCACAAACTGGTTAAAATGTGATCTGATTCATTAGTCACAACAATAGACAATCAATCTGCTTAAACTAATAACACACAAATAATTTAATGTTACCATGTTTTTATTGAACACACCATGTAAAAATTCACAGTGCAGGTGGAAAAAGTATGTGAACCCCTAGACTAATTACATCTCCAAGAGCTAATAGGAGTGAGGTGTCAGCCAACTGGAGTCCAATCAATGAGATGAGATTGGGGTGTTGGTTACAGCTGCCCTGCCCTATAAAAAACACACCTGTCTTGGGTTTTTTTCACAAGAAGCATTGCCTGATGATGCCTCGCACAAAAGAGCTCTCAGAAGACCTACGATTAAGAATTGTCGACTTGCATAAAGCTGGAAAGGGTTATAAAAGTATCTCCAAAGCCTTTCTGTTCATCAGTCCACGGTAAGACAAATTGTCTATAAATGGAGAAAGTTCAGCACTGCTGCTATTCTCCCTAGGAGTGGCCGTCCTGTAAAGATGACTGCAAGAGCACAGCACATACTGCACAATGAGGTGAAGAAGAATCCAGAGTGTCAGCTAAAGACTTACAAAAGTCTCTGGCATATGCTAACATCCCTGTTAGCGAATCTACGGTACGTAAAAACACTAAACAAGAATGGATTTCATGGGGGGATACCACAGAGGAAGCCACTGCTGTCCCAAAAAAAATTGCTGCACGTTTACAGTTTGCACAACAGCACCTGGATGTTCCACAGCAGTACTGGCAAAATATTCTGTGGACAGATGAAACCAAAGTTGAGTTGTTTGGAAGAAACACACAACACTATGTGTGGAGAAAAAGAGGCACAGCACACCAAGATCAAAACCTCATCCCAACTGTGAAGTATGGTGGTGGGGGCATCATGGTTTGGGGCTGCTTTGCTGCGTCAGGGCCTGGAGGATTGCGATCATCGAAGTAAAAATGAATTCCCAAGTTTCTCAAGACATTTTGCAGGAGAACTTAAGGCCATCTGTCCACCAGCTGACGCTCAACAGAAGATGGATGTTGCAACAGGACAATGACCCAAAGCATAGAAGTAAATCAAACAACAGAATGGCCTTAAACAGAAGAAAATACGCCTTTGGAGTGGCCAGTCAGAGTCCTGACCTCAACCGATTGAGATGCTGTGGCATGACCTCAAGAAAGCGATTCACACCAGACATCCCAAGAATATTGCTGAACTGAAACAGTTCTGTAAAGAGGAATGGTCAAGAATTACTCCTGTCTGATCTGCAACTACAGGAAATGTTTGGTTGAAGTTATTGCTGCCAAAGGAGGTTACACCAGTTATTAAATCCAAGGGTTCACATACTTTTTCCACTGCACTGTGAATGTTTACATGGTGTGTTCAATAAAAACATGGTAAATTTAATTCTTTGTGTGTTATTAGTTTAAAGCAGACTGTGATTGTCTATTGTTGTGACTAAGATGAGACAGAACATTTAAGACCAATTTGTGCAGAAATCCATATCAAGGGTTCACATACTTTTCCTTGCAACTTTATATATATGATAATACAAGCGGGCAGCACTCCAGACTTGTGAAATAATGTAGAAAACGTTATTTACCCATGTGAAAAGGCAATGTTTCGGCTCAATACCAGAGCATTTTCAATTAAAAAACAGGACCAAATGACCAGTATAACAGTGGATATAAAAAGTCTACACACCCCTGCTAAAATGTCAGGTTTCTGTGATGAAAATAAGACGAAATCAATTTCAGAACTTTTCTCAGCATGGCACATTTTGACTTGGAAAGATTTGCCACTCTTCTTTGCAAAACACTCAAATCTGTCAGATTGCGATGGCATTTTCTGTGCACAGCCCTCTTCAGATCACCCCAGATTTTCAATTGGATTCAGGTCTGGGCTCTGGCTAGGTCATTCCACAACTTTGATTTTATGATGAAGCCATTCCTTTGTTGATTTGAATGTATGTTTGCATCGTTGTCATGCTGAAAGATGAAGTTCCTCTTCATGTTCAGCTTTCTAGCAGAGGCCTGAAGGTTTTGTGCCAATATTGATGGTATTGAAACTGTTCATAATTCCCTCTAGCTTAACTAAAGGCCCCAGTTCCATCTGAAAAAAAACAGCCCCAAAGCATGATGCTGCCACCCCATGCTTCACTATGGGTTGGTGTTCTTTTGGTGATGTGCAGTGTTGTTTTTGCATCAAACATATCTTTTGGAATTTGGCAAAAAGTTCAACCTTGGTTTCATCAGACCATAAACATACAATGCTTTTGGGAGACTTCAGATGTGTGTTTGCAAAATGTAGCCTGGCTTGGATGTTTTTCTTCAGAAGAAAAGGTTCATCTTGTACGTACCCCATGCACAGACATATGAAGAACTGGAGATTGTTGTCACATGTAAGACCACACAGCCAGTACTTGCCAGATATTCCTGCAGCTCCTTTAATGTTGCTGTAGACCTCTTGGTAGCCTCACAGAACAGTTTTCTTCTCGTCTTTTCATAAATTTTGGAGGGACGTCCAGTTCTTGTTAATAAATAATTGGAAGGCTAAGCACTCACACCTGGGCCAAACAGAGATACGTACAAATATGGGTAATGGTGTCAATTAAATATTTATTATTAAGGCTGATTTCAGCCTCTATTTGTGGGCAGGGCGTTAGCTCCCTATATATACCTGCCAATTCCTTCCCTCAGGTGGTGTGTCTCCCTTACTTTCGTAGGAGGAGCCACATCTAGCTGCCGACACGTGCAAGCATCACGGTTGTTTCAAAAGTTTTGGTTCGCTACACGGTATAGTGCAATACTTAAAGTGTTTTTCTGGTCCGTCCCCAGGTAAGTACTTGTCCAATGGAGCGTGCTGTATACTTGCGGCCACGGGTCGGTTCCCCTTTTCACGGATGGCGTGCGGTTCACGGTGGAACGCACACGTGACCGCCGGGCCTCCACAGGCATGTTCAGCCGAGCGCCGAAGAAATGACCCTCCTGCACACGTCCACCGCTCGCTCTGCCTTCCGGAGCTCCTACGGTGGTAGGAAATGGGCAGTCGGGGGTAGCTATGTTCAGTTAGGGAAAGAGTACAAAGTCTAGGGTCCCCTTGAAAGGCACACGTCTGTCCACTCCAAGCTCGCACTTGGGGACCGCACATCCCAGTCCTAGCAGGGTCGCAGGCACGCCTTCCCCTTCCTGCAGCGGCCATGAGCGCGCCACATGCCCACTCGGAAATATCCACCCCAGATAAAAAAAAAAAAAGGGATAATAAAATCATTGCCCCAGCAGAGACGCTATATAGCAGAGGTGGCACAGGTGGGAAGCAGTGGGCATTGTTGCCGGCGTTACGACAAGCTGCGGCAGCCCAGCTTCCAGCCTGTGTCAGGGGCAATTTTGGTGTGCGTATTTACATATATTAATCAACAGCACATGGGCCAGTAAGTTACTTGGTCCCTGCAGGTCAGAATTGTGTCACGGCATGGAGGCAGGATTCACTTTGCCAGCAAGTGTCAGGGGTACAAAATTGCGCGTGGCAGGTCCCCGTTTCCAAACGCAGGTTTGGCTGGGAAGATTCGTCAGCGGCGCGCGATCAGTTCAGTTACCACATATACCGCGTACTTAAATTATCTGTTGCTGGACCACTCAGGCCAAGTTCAATGTTGTACGTCACCTGGATCGTCCAGGCCGTGTTTAATGTTATGTCACCTGGTTCGTCCAGGCAAACTTTAAACGTTGTATGTCACCTGGATCGTCCAGGCGAGTTCAATGTTGTATGTCACCTGGATCGTCCAGGCCAACTTAGCGTTGTATGTCACCTGGATCGTCCAGGCGAGTTCAATGTTGTATGTCACCTGGATCGTCCAGGCCAACTTTAGCGTTGTATGTCACCTGGATCGTCCAGGCCGAGTTTAATGTTGTATGTCACCTGGATCGTCCAGGACAACTTTAACGTTGTATGTCACCTGGATGGTCCAGGCCGAGTTCGAGTTAATGTTGTATGTCACTTGGATCGTCCAGGACAACTTTAACGTTGTATGTCACCTGGATCGTCCAGGCCAACTTTAGCATTGTATGTCACCTGGATGGTCCAGGCCGAGTTCAATGTTGTATGTCACCTGGATCGTCCAGGCCAACTTTAGCGTTGTATGTCACCTGGATCGTCCAGGCCGAGTTTAATGTTGTATGTCACCTGGATCGTCCAGGCCGAGTTTAATGTTGTATGTCACCTGGATCGTCCAGGCCGAGTTTAATGTTGTATGTCACCTGGATCGTCCAGGCCGAGTTCAATGTTGTATGTCACCTGGATCGTCCAGGCCAACTTTAACGTTGTATGTCACCTGGATCGTCCAGGCCAACTTTAGCATTGTATGTCACCTGGATCGTCCAGGCCGAGTTCAATGTTGTATGTCACCTGGATCGTCCAGGCCAATTTTAACGTTGTATGTCACCTGGATCGTCCAGGCCAACTTAACGGTGTATGTCACCTAGATCGTCCAGGTTCAGCTACCACTGATACCATGTCACATCATTTATCTTGCCTCTGGGTCACGCCAGGATGAGCTAAATGTTGGGCGACAACTGGACCTTCAATTTAGCCATTGTTGTTCCCATGCATATGTCATATTGAGTCCGCCACACCCCACTCCAGGCCATCCGGGCTCGGTTCTTAGTTAGGAGTCTCCCGGATGGTCAAGGGGTCTCACGGTCCTCATCCTATCCCCACGGGTATGTTATTCAGTTTACTTAATGTTTCCCCCAGATTCCTAGAAGTGTCTCCGGCCATTATCATTCTAAAAGCAGGTAAAGCCCCGCAAGGAGATGCCCGACGCGGACCCCACGGGTGCCACAACCCCGGCATACAACACCCTAGTGATGGATTAGAATCTCTGATCTCAACAGCAAAACACCTCATAAGACAATCATTAGCCCCAAATACGTCCAGGAATTATAAAGCGGGGTTGAAAGCGTTTGAGAGATTTAGACTTCTCTATCCTCAGGGCGGCCGCGACAAAATATCTTACTTACTGGCGTTCATAGCCTTCTGCCATTCCCAACAAAAGCTCTCATATAATACTATTGTCACAGTCACTATCTCTGGCTGACCTTCCGTTCTTGCTCGTTCGGCGCTCCTCGCTGCAGCTCCGTTCCTCTGTATTTGTGGTTCTGTATGGGTTAACTCCCCTGTATTCCTATTAGGAGTTAATTCTCTGTCTGCTCCATGGGTGTGGTCTCTCTGCTGCACCCATGGAACCTGTATATAAGGCTGAGCTTTCCTCAGTTCTGGGTCAGCTCTCCTGGTGTGTGTTGTCTTGTCCTGCTCTGCTCCTGGTTTGTACTCTCTCTCCCATGCTGCTGACCCATGGGATCCGTGTCTGTCTGCCTGTGCTCTGTGGGTTTCCCTACTTGTTCATTTGCGTCCTCTTTCCTGTCCATTTTGATGTCTTCCTTCCTGTCTTTCTGTTATCTGTTCTGTCAGTTATGTTTTTGTTACTTTGTGTTTATTCATATGTCTGTGTTCAGCAAGCCTTTGCAGCAGAGTGGCATGACAAGGCCATGCAGTTTACTTCTGGTGGAGCAAGTCCTTCTCTGCTCATTGCCACTCCCGCTCCCTTGTGTGAACTCCTGCTTGTATTATTAGTTGCCCTGTTTTGTATTCATATGTCTGTGTTCAGCAAGCCTTTGCAGCAGAGTGGCATGACAAGGCCATGCAGTTTCCTACTGGTGGAGCAAGTCCTTCTCTGCTCATTGCCACTCCTGCTCCCCTCTGCATGAACTCCTGCTTGTGTTATTATTTGCCCTGTTTTGTATTTACCTGTCTGTTTATGTTTGCCTATGTGCCGTCGGTACCTTCTGGTACCTGTTGTCCATTCGCTCCTGCTGTCACTGTCTAGGTCACGCTCCAGAGTGGACCCTGGCCACTTCCTGCGGCTAAGTCTAACCCCTACCATCTAGGGCTCTAGTGGAAAACCAGGAGTTTGCTTAGTTACGCCCTCTGGAGTATTACTAGACAGTGGCGCAGTGGGAGTTTTCTCCCACTGTGCTGACGGTACATAGAGCTCATGTTTTGTCTGTGCTTGCCTTCCCATTTTTTTGTTTTGTGCAATAAACTCTTATGTGTCTGTACCCTGATTTCAGTTTATTGCTTGACGACGCTGTGGTCTCTCCTAGGACCTCCAACTCGTGACAACTATCAAATTATACCTAGCAGGCCTTCAACACCATTTCATGCTCAGTAATCCGGGTTGTTCTTCTATCTTGTCCAACGAGGCCATCAAGGCGGCCCACAGGGGAATACAGAAAAATGCAAAACAGGCTGCTCACATTATTCGATCCATGGGGCGCTTGGAGGTCATCTTGCTCTCAACAGATACATTCCGAATCCACACCAGGAAATCTCTCAAGCTTTTCAGTTGTTGGCGTTATAGGTCATGCGGGCAGGAAGAATATGAATAAACCAGTGTAGACCAACATAGTGTACTTGTCCTTTTTGCCCTCTCCAGGCTTACCCACGCCCATGGCTTCCGGCACAACTCAGCCATAGTTCAGGTTCGGCATGCCTTACCCACGTCCAAGACGCATTCAGCCCCTGCCCTAAGTATTAAGGCTGATTTCAGCCTGTATTTGTGGGCAGGGGTGATAGCTCCCCTATATATACCTGCCAATTCCTTCCCTCAGGTGGTGTGTCTCACTTACCCTCCCTCCCACCCCTGTTTTTCCACACACGTCAATAGGGGTAAGGCCCTCTCCAGGCTTACCCACGCCCGTGGCCTTCCGCACAACTCAGCCATCGTTCAGGTTCGGCATGCCTTACCCACGTCCAAGACGCATTCAGTCCTGCCCATAACTAAAATATATCAATGTATAAGAAACCAATAAAATGAAAATCTGGCTAGACTATAAAAAATAATGAAAAAACAATATGACTAATATAAAATACACTCCAATATGTATAAAATGATTGCTGAGGTGGAAAAACATCATTCAAATATATAACATACTATAAAATGGTATAAATAACTACTATGGCATATAATTTCCTTGCGATTAAATAATATCGATAGTATGAAATTCGATAAATATTCGCTGATAAAATGCCCAGTAAATTTTCGGATGACGGTCTGAACGAGAGTCACATTCGATAATCTCTGTTCAATATTATAGCAAATTCGGCATATATTCGCTGACTGAGATGCTGTGATTACACCTCCTGATAAGGTATAGTTCAATTGCCCGTACGACTTGCGCACACAGTGGCGGTCCCCACGTGGCTAGCAATGTCGGGTATGGCGGTACCTGATTACAGTTTGTCAGGCTGGGAACGGCTCGAATGGTTCTGCGATCACTGATGGTCACGATCTCCAGTGGTCTTCCGCACTTTCTCCAATTGTGGAGGGTATTCAAGTGGGATCTCGCAGTTGTCAGGACTGAATATTTGGATCGAGGCGTTCAGTCTATGCCAGAAAATCGAACTAATATAGTCGAGGGCTCCACAGGAATAAGGATCCAATTCCAAGGTGTGTGGATAAAGGTATGTCCATCAGCTGATGTTCGGGTCTTAAAAACAACCAGATGCGTTTCGGGGTCTTTTCTAGCCCCTACCTCAGTGGTGACCCGCAAAAGAAATCTGTCCCTTTTTATACCCAGCATCCTTACAATCCAATAAAACATAAAATGCGGAGTGGATTCTGGTGAGATGTAAAATCAGGCATAGAATATCGAGATAAAAAGCATAATAAAGAAAAAGGACATTCAGAATCTGGCAATTATATAGTAGTCCTACAGCAATACTCTTATCATTATTATTTTAAACATTTGCTGTAAATTCTAATCATTAATCTGCCACAAATTTTCGTATGCGATATTGATGCGATTTTTCTAACATGGGTGCATTTTTTTCTGAAGATGCGTTTTATTTTCCCCCACTGCTCTAGATAGAAAATAAATTGATTACATGTTGCAGATTTCAAAACGCTGAACTATATCTTATTTCAATGGATATATTTGCATTTTGAGAGCTTCTGGAGTCCTATATAGCCTCAATATTCGCCTTATAAATTTATATAATCTAGTCATAAATAACACAAATTTATAATGTGATTTATAAATAAATTTTACAATTATATTTATTATAAAATTGTTTAAAACTTGTAAAATAAAACATATATTAAGAACTGGTGTAGAGTGAGTGATAAAAATTTTATCCAATTAGAATTCATTGACGAGGAGGAAAGCGAGTGGGGGCCTCCACCTAAGGGGACCAGAGTGGGTAGAACCAACCACCTCTGGGCCATCGTCGGGTGGAGGGCTCCCACACCTACATCCAACTCAAAGGAAGCCAAAAAGCTTGAATTCGGCATTCAAGCCCATAGGTATTATTGAATTAAAATAAAAAATGAATCTTGATTCAACACGGACATTTGTTTAATAAAATCACCACTTCTCCAATGTGACTTTAACCTTTCAATGGCGGCAAAGGAAAGGCAATTTAGATCCTGATTATGGTGCAATTTAAAATGTCTCGAATGAAGTCGTCAATGAAGTCAGAATTGGATACATATTTTTATCACTCACTCTACACCAGTTCTTAATATATGTTTTATTATACATGTTTTAAGCATTTTATAATAAATATTAATTGTAAATTTATTTATAAATCACATTATAAATTTGTGTTTATTATGACTAGATTATATAAATTTATAAGGCGAATATTGAGGTTATATAGGACTCCAGAAGCTCTCAAAATGCTGAATATATCCATTGAAATAAGATATAGTTCAGCGTTTTGAAATCTGCAACATGTAATCCATTTATTCTTCTATATAGAGCAGTCGGGGAAAATAAAACGCATCTTCAGAAAAAAAACGCACCCATGTTAGGAAAAATTGCATCAATATTGCATACAAAAATTTGTGCAGATTAATGATAGAATTTAACAGCAAATGTTAAAATAATAATGATAAGAGTATTGCTGTAGACTACTATATAATTACAGATTCTGAATGTCCTTTTTCTTTTATATGCTTTTTATCTCGAATATTCCATGCCTGATTTTACATCTCACCTGAATCCACTCCGCATTTTATGTTTCATTGGATTGTAAAGGATGCTGGGTATAAAAAGGGACAGATTTCTTTTGCGGGTCACCACTGAGGAAGGGGCTAGGAAAAGACCCCGAAACGCATCTGGTTGTTTTAAGACCTGCACATCAGTTTATGGACATACCTGTATCCACACACCTTGGAATTGAACCTTATTCCTGTGGAGCCCTCGACTATATTAGTTCGATTTCTGGCATAGACTGAACGCCTCAATCCAAAAATTCGGTCCTGACAACTGCAAGATCCCACTTGAATACCCTCCACAAATTGGAGAAAGTTCGGAAGACCACTGGAGATCGTGAACATCAGTGATCGCAAAACCATTCGAGCCGTTCCAGCTGACAAACTGTATCAGGTACCACCATACCGGACATTGCTAGCCACGTGGGACGCCACTGTGTGCGCAAGTCGTAAGGCAATTGAACTATACCTTATCAGGAGGTGTAATCACAGCATCTCAGTCAGCGAATAAATGCCGAATTTTGCTATAAATATCGACAGAGATTATCGAATGTGACTCTCGTTCAGACAGTCATCCGAAAATTTACTGGGCATTTTATCAGCGAATATTTTTTCGAATTTTCATACTATCGATATTATTTAATCGTAAGGGAATTATATGCCATAGTAGTTATTTATACCATTTTATACTATGTTATATATTTGAATGATGTTTTTTCCACCTCAGCAATTATTTTATACATAATGGAGTTGTATTTTATATTAGTCATATTGTTATTCATTATTTTATGGTTAGCCAGATTTTAATATTATTGGTTTTCTTATTATTGTATATTTTAGTTCTCAAATCTGCATTAGGTGTAATAATAAATATTTAATTGACACCATTACCCATATTGTACGTATCTCTGTTTGGCCCAGGTGGTTGAGGTGCTCAGCCTTCCAATTATTTACTTTCAATTTCTTTTTATGACTGGGTGAGTCATTCAGGCTTAGCAGCACACCCAATCCACTGCTATTGACAGAGTGAGCCACCATACTCTTGTATCCAGTTCTTGTTAATGTCACTGTTGTGCCATATTTCCACCACTTGATGATGAGTGTCATCACTGCTGTTCCATGGTATATCTGATGCCTTGGTGCAGCCAGCCAGTAGCGCAGGGGCAACACGTGAGGTACACAGTGGACCAATGAGGGGCCAAATTATAACACACAGTTCATCAGTTTATTCACAGTTAGCAGAAAGCCTCCCTGGGCTGGCAGCACAGTGTTGAGGTGGACAGCACGAAATCCTCCGGGCACGCTCTGTGGTAGGGAAGCATCAGCCAAGATGGTGTTGAGGTGCCCTTGATGTTAGGGGTGCTTAGGGTGTTTGTTGCGGCTGAGTCCCTGGATGGTTTTTGTTGTGACGCCAGTACCGTTAATGGTGGTACAACCAATAGTGGTAATAATGAGGTAGACAGTGGTAAGATGCAACTCACAACTTTTACTGTGGATGACTTTGGTTGGTAGCAGTACAAAATACAGTCTCTTGATGTTTTTAGAGTTGGTCTGCAAATCCACTTTTTCTAGGCTTTTTAGGTTTGACTTGGAGCTTAGCCGGATATTTTCTGTATCAGTGTAATTTGGTGAGGTTGCCGAAGGCTATGGTATCCTTCACCTGAATATACCAAAGGTCCTTGATGCCTGATTTGTGGATTTTATCCTTTGGATGTGTAAGTCTTTTTCTTGTCCCTTTCTGGACTAAACTTTCATCAGAGCAGAAGTGCTAGATCTGCACTCTCTCACTCTCAGCAGACTGAATCATCAATAACCACTGACCTGTCCCTGTCCCTGTCCCTCTGTCTCACGAGGCCTGAACAAGGTATATATAGAACCTAAGTTTATCCCCATCTAGTGGTGGGATGTATAAATTACACCTAATCTGCCTGGTAACAGGGATTTTGCAGATGCATTAGTACAAAGTCACACAATACAGGCCTAATACAGTTTTTAGGGTAAAAAGTGCTTTTAAGCAGTGCCCACACACGTAGTGGGACGCTGCATTGGAAATTATTTTGTACCCTTCTCCTTACTGATACCTTTTAACAATGAGATCCCTCTGATGCTTTGGAAGCTCTCTGTGGACCATGGCTTTTGCTGTGGGATGCGACTAAGAAAATTTCAGGAAAGACCAACTAGAGCAGCTGAACTTTATTTGGGGTTAATCAGAGGCACTTTAAATGATGGCAGGTGTATGCTGACTCCTATTTAACATGATTTTGAATGTGGTTGCTTAATTCTGAACACAGCTATATCCCCAGTAATCCTACATTATTTTAGTTTTTTTTGTTTTCTTCCCTCCACCTAAAAGATTTCAGTTTGTTTTTTCAATTGAGTTGTACAGACTTTTTATATCCACTGTATACATAAAGAAATACCAATGTTCAATTAAAACATTCAACATAACTATAATTATAACATATCATTATTCATACAAACATGATTAAAAAGTGTATAAAAATTGCATATAGATCATAATTGAGAAAAGTGAATAAATATGTGTGAACAGTGTACAATGCTCATGATAAAAAAACCATATATAATTGATAACACACTAGTATACATATAGTGAGCACCAGAATAATTGATAAAATGGTAATAAAGTGCCATGTGCAGCGAATTAGCCAAAAGGGGATAATTAAGGGTGAATGTAACCGCACTAACCAGAAGTTATGCGACCTCATGTGTAATGGATGCCATACACGGCGTGTCTGTAGCTACATCGCACATGCCCAAGGTTGCACATATGACATCCAAGACATCATGACATACCAGCATCTGTAAAGTTTGCGCCGTGTATCATGACCGGCGTATTGTCGAGTCGCTTACCTCTTAAACTTCACTCCCCCTCCCAATAATGACAGACTCAGCAAGTGGATTATATGGCCACAGCAGCCTTTATTAATAACATAAATACAAATAAATATCATAAATACTGTAGGAGAGTACCTGGGGTGGTGGTAAACGGGAGGTACGTGCCTGCGGGGGTCCTGGCCCCGCTGGAGTAAGAGCCGGAAAAGTGCATTTTGCAGCGGTTACGCTGTTAACAACGGATCCGGGCCGGCTCTTATTGGGAGCAGGCAGATATGCGGGCGGGTGCCTGTCTCCCCACTTCCAGGCCAGGTTTTGCAGGGAAGGGGTTAAAACCTGACCAGCAACAAGGGTGTGGTGCACAGTGTGGAGCTTCTGTGTTCTCTGTCTGTGAGAGTGAGGAGTGGAGGTGAGCTGGGCTGCGTGCTGAGGCCTGTAAAGGAGTGTGCAGGGACCCGCAGCTGAATCCAGGAGGGATCCATGTCCTGTGGCTAGGAGCCGGACCCGTGGACTTACTTCACCAAGGAGAAAAGGTGACATTACTCCTGGCTTTAAATAGACTTTGCTTTATGTGACGGAAACAGGCCTCAAGTAGCCTGCAGCAGGGACTTGCTGTGTTTGAACTTTTATTTTGCTGTGTGTGACCACCCTCCCTATGAACTGCACCGTCTTTCACAAATATGCACCGTGTGAATAAACAAAGCATTGTGTTTTACACCAAGACCGGTCTGTGATGCCTCTATACTGCACTCGCTACCACTGCCTACCAGAGCGGATCCCCACAATTGGTGGAGGATGCGGGCAAACAGCAGTGAGGCCGAAAAAATTGTGTTGTTTGAACTGTATGTCATATATTAAGCCGGCAAGTTTTGTGGCTCCAGATAAGATGGAGGAAGCCATTAGACACTTGGTGCAAAGTAATGAGGAGGCTACTCGGAGACATAAGGAAGCCCTGAGAGACCAGCGGCAGTTGAATAGTCTACTGGCCCAGCAACTGGCGACTATGCAGGAGTCCATGCGTGTGTTACAACAACAAGCCGTCCCAGGGGGAACCGCAGTCCTACCTGCTGCCCGGGATAAGGTGCGCTCAGCCTTAAGAAAGATGGGCCCCGAGGATGATATCGAGGCGTTCCTGATGGTCTTCGAACGCACTGCGGAACAGGAAAGGTTACCTGCAGAACAGTGGGCCGAAGTAGTAGCACCATTTTTAGTGGGAGACGCACAAAAGGCCTACTTCGACCTCAGTCAGGAGGAAGCCAAGAGCTATAAGAGGCTGAAAGGGGAGGTGTTAGCTCGTCTTGGGGTTAATACCTATGTGCGTGCACATCGAGTCTACCAGTGGGCCTTCTCTGAGTCCCGGCCTGCTCGGTCCCAGGCCTATGACCTGTTACACCTAGTAAAAAAATGGCTGCAGCCTGAGACATTGAGCCCCTCGCAGATGGTGGAACGGGTGGTGGTCGATCGTTTGGTGCGGACCCTGCCAAGGGCCATACAGCGCTGGGTTGGTCAGGGAGACCCCGGCAACCTGGATCAGTTAGTAAGCCTAGTCGAGAGGTATGTGGCGACCCAGGACTTGGTGCGGGACTCAACGCAGGTACGGGAATCCCGTCAGGCTCCCTCTCAGGCTAGGGATCCGGAAAAAGGGACCCAACCACAAAGGGGGGGGGAAGGCTAGTCCTACTCCAGGGAAGAGAGACCGGGGGAGGGACCACGGGGATTCAATGTTGGCACTGCCACGGCCTGGGACATAGGGCAGCGAACTGTCCTCAAACACCTGAACCCATGGACTGCGGGTTCGCTCGCCGGTCCTCTTTCTTTGCCCGGCCTGTATGTACCGCAGATGCTGGCCGGACGCCGATATGCCACCTCTGTGCCAAGTCTTGATCGATGGGCATCCGATTAATGCTTTGCTGGACTCTGGGAGCCTGGTAACCCTAGTGCATGAGTCCTTAGTGTCTGAGACACTCCCAGAGAAGCAAACCCTGTCCATTGTCTGTATCCATGGGGATCGCCGGGAGTACCCCACTGCCAGGGTTACCATGTCCGTGTTGGGCAAAGAGGTGCAGCATGTCGTCGGAGTGGGACGCCAAATCCCTTATGCCACCATACTGGGAAGGAATTTTCCTTTATTCTGGACTCTATGGAAGAGCGATATGCCTTCCCTTAGGGACAGACGACAATCTGGCCCAGTGCCCGAGGATCCCGATGCGGGGATACCAGCCGTAGGGGTCACCACATCACCTGTAGAGTGTCATCCCGATAGGTTTCCCCTAGAGGTATTGGCAGGCGAATCCGTGGAAACCCCGTCCATCCCGGACCTGGAGGTATCCCGTGACACGTTCGGGACCGCCCAGCTCCAGGATCCGACATTATTGCGGGCGAGGGAAGGGGTGACAGTGGTAAATGGGGTGGCTCAGCACCCAGGGGCCGACTCGGTGTTTCCCCATTTGGCTTTTAACCAGGACCTGCTGTATAGGGTGGACAAAGTGCAGCACGAGGTAGTGGAGCAGCTGGTGGTACCCCAGCCATACCTCCGTGTGGTACTGGACTTGGCCCACTCCCACGTGCTGGGAGGACATTTGGGCGTAAAAAAAACCCAAGAGCGGATTCTGCAAAGGTTCTATTGGCCCGGGGTTTATGAGGAGGTCAAAAGGTTTTGCCAATCCTGTCCAGTGTGTCAGATGACGAGCCCCCAACCCCACTATCGCAGTCCCCTAGTACCCATCATTGAGGTCCCCTTCGAAAGAATAGGGATGGATCTGGTAGGCCCCATAAACAAGTCGGCCAGAGGGCACCAGCATATCTTGGTGGTCTTAGACTATGCCACCAGATATCCTGAAGCGATCCCACTACGTCATACTTCAGCTAAGCTCATAGCTAAAGAACTCATGGGCATTGTTCGCAAGAGTGGGGATTCCAAAAGAGATCCTGACCGACCAGGGGACACCCTTCATGTCTAAGGTGACGAGGGAGCTCTGCAAGCTTTTAGGGGTTAAACGGTTACACACGTCCGTATACCATCCTCAAACCGACGGACTAGTGGAGCGCTTTAACAAAACCCTAAAAACTATGCTTAAAAGAACCATAGCCAAAGACGGAAAGGATTGGGACTTGTTGCTGCCGTACGTATTGTTCGCAGTGCGAGAAGTGCCCCAGGCCTCTACGGGATTCTCGCCCTTCGAGCTATTGTACGGTCGACGGCCAAGAGGGTTGCTGGACATCGCTAAAGAGGCGTGGGAGCAACAGCCCACCCCACACAAGAGTATTATAGAGCATATAGAAAAGATGCAGGACCGTATCGAGACAGTCCTACCAATCGTCCGGGAACACATGGAGGCTGCCCAACTGGCACAGAGCCGGGTATACAACCGGAGTGCCCAGGTCCGGACATTTAACCCGGGTGACCGGGTACTGGTGCTAGTCCCCACCATTGACAGTAAGTTTTTGGCACGGTGGCAAGGTCCCTACGAGGTGAAAGAGAAGGTAGGGCCAGTGAATTACAAGATATCCCAGCCAGGCCGGCGGAAGCCAGAACAGGTATATCATGTAAATTTACTGAAATCGTGGAGGGATAGGGAGTGTCTCATTGGGGACGGCCCAAGCACTGTCTTGTCTGCGGGGAAGATCCCAGCTCCACCTGAGGTCCCGGAGGGCACCTCCGCGGTAAAGATAGCGGGTGGTCTGTCGACCAAACAAGCTCAGGAAGCCAAAGAGTTGGTGAGTCGAAATAGGGACGTGTTCTCTGAGCTTCCTGGTTGAACTTCGGTAGTCCGACATGACATCGTCACCGAGCCCCACGTCAGGGTACGGTTAAAGCCGTATCGTGTACCGGAGGCCCGGCGACAGGCCATTTCAGAAGAAGTAAGGTCGATGTTGAGGTTAGGGGTGATTGAGGAGTCAAGGAGCGAGTGGGCCAGCCCCATAGTCCTCATCCCAAAACCTGACGGTACTCCTGCGCTTCTGCAATGACTTTAGAAAGCTCAACGGAGTGTCGAAATTCGATGCCTACCCCATGCCGCGGGTAGACGAGCTCATAGAACGGCTAGGGAAAGCTCGCTATTTCTCGGTCCTCGACCTCACAAAAGGATATTGGCAGGTGCCTCTCACGGAGGCGGCAAAGGAGAAGACTGCCTTTGTCACCCCCGAGGGGTTATTTCAGTACCAAGTTTTGCCCTTTGGCCTACATGGCGCTCCAGCCACCTTCCAGCGATTGATGGACGTCATCCTACGGCCCCATCGTCCATATGCTTCGGCATATCTGGACGACATCATCGTGTTTAGCCAGGACTGGGAGAGTCACCTGCCCAAGGTACAGGCCGTAGTCGATTCACTTAGAAAAGCCGGACTGACGGCCAACCCAAAAAAATGTTCGATCGGGTTCGAGGAGGTCCGGTACCTGGGATACGTGATTGGGCGGGGAGTTGTCAAACCCCAGGTAGACAAGGTTGAGGCGATCAAGAGCTGGCCCAGACCTCTTACCACCAAGCAAGTACGTTCGTTCCTAGGGATGATAGGATATTACAGGCGCTTTATCCCCAACTTTGCCACAGTGGTGGCCCCATTGACAAGACTTTTAAAGGGGAGGAAGACTGTGATGGTCCGCTGGGATGAGCAGGCGGAAGAGGCGTTCTCCCGTTTGAAGTCGGCTCTGTGTGGGTCCCCGGTTTTGGTGACACCAGACTTCACACGGGAATTTGTCGTTCAGACGGACGCCTCTGGAGTGGGCCTAGGGGCAGTACTCTCTCAGGAAATCAGTGGGGAGGAACACCCTGTTGTCTTCCTGAGTCGCAAACTCACCCCAGCGGAAACCAGGTACAGCGTGGTAGAGAGAGAATGCCTGGCCATTAAGTGGGCCCTCGAGTCCCTTAGGTACTATCTGTTAGGGAGAAGGTTCCGTCTGGTGACCGACCATTCCCCTCTTCAGTGGATGAGCCGGGCCAAGGAGGGGAGTGCCAGGGTCACCAGATGGTTCTTATCCCTCCAGAATTTTAAGTTCAGTGTCGAACACAGGGCAGGCCGCTTACAGGGGAATGCCGATGCCCTGTCCCGGGTACACTGTTGTACGTGTGTCCAACCTCTCAGGATTGAACAGGGTGTGCAACCCTTCAGGATTGAACAAAGGGGGGGGGATATGTAGGAGAGTACCTGTGGTGGTGGTAAACGGGAGGTACGTGCCAGCGGGGGTCCTGGCCCCGCTGGAGTAAGAGCCGGAAAAGTGCATTTTGCAGCGGTTACGCTGTTAACAACGGATCCGGGCCGGCTCTTATTGGGAGCAGGCAAATATGCGGGCGGGTGCCTGTCTCCCCACGGTCCAGGCCAGGTTTTGCAGGGAAGGGTTAAAACCTGACCAGCAACAAGGGTGTGGTGCACAGTGTGGAGCTTCTGTGTTCTCTGGCTGTGAGAGTGAGGAGTGGAGGTGAGCTGGGCTGCGTGCTGAGGCCTGTAAAGGAGTGTGCAGGGACCCGCAGCTGAATCCAGGAGGATTCCATGTCCTGTGGCTAGGAGCCGGACCCGTGGACTTACTTCACCAAGGAGAAAAGGTGACATTACTCCTGGCTTTAAATAGACTTTGCTTTATGTGACGGAAACAGGCCTCAAGTAGCCTGCAGCAGGGACTTGCTGTGTTTGAACTTTTATTTTGCTGTGTGTGACCACCCTCCCTATGAACTGCACCGTCTTTCACAAATATGCACCCTGTGAATAAACAAAGCATTGTGTTTTTACACCAAGACCGGTCTGTGATGCCTCTATACTGCACTCGCTACCACTGCCTACCAGAGCGGATCCCCACAATACATAACTTAACCCTTGGCCTTCCCACCTGAAGGCCCCGCCCTAAAACCTTACCAAGAACCCATGAATGCCAACACGGGGAGGGTTCTTGGAGCCCCATAAATGATGGATAACTGGCCTCGCCCTCAGTTAAATTACCTCTAGCCGATAAACGCCAGCTTAGAGGCAGGAACCGGTAACCAAGGGCAACCAACTTGGGCCGCTACCCGCCATATCACACCTTAAACCAGTACCTGGGGAGTCCAGGGCCTCCTTTGGCTCCCTCCCCACCACGCCAGAGCCACCATAACCACCAACTCCAAGGACCCTCCACCACCCCAGGCCGCTATGACAAAGCTTACCCTCCAATCACTGCCGGACCATCCGTAATCCACTCACAACCCCCCCCCCCGGCCTAACCCCAACACTAAGCAACACTCAAGGACCCCAACCTACCCAGGCAAACAGCAGCCAAAATAACAACAAAAAAGGGGTGGGTGGGCGGGGGCTGCTGCCACACTGCTGTCCTCACAAAATGGCCCTTTTCCCGCCCCTGTTAACCCTTTTATGCCCTTAGCCACACCTCCATCCCTTCCGTCACTATCCTTCCTCCTTAACCCTTTTTAACCCCAAATCCTCTCCCTCCAAGCCCCAGTCATGCCAGGCCTCCATCCAGCCTTGCAGCCCTGATTCCGGCCTGCACTTGACCGACGTATTGTCGAGACGCTTACCTCTTAAACTCCACTCCCCCTCCCAATAAAGACAGACTCAGCAAGTGGATTATATGGCCACAGCAGCCTTTTATTAATAACATAAATACAAATAAATATCATAAATACATAACTTAACCCTTGGCCTTCCCACCTGAAGGCCCCGCCCTAAAACCTTACCAAGAACCCATGAATGCCAACACGGGGAGGGTCCTTGGAGCCCCATAAATGACGGATAACTGGCCTCGCCCTCAGTTAAATTACCTCTAGCCGATAAACGCCAGCTCAGAGGCAGGAACCGGTAACCAAGGGCAACCAACTTGGGCCGCTACCCGCCATATCACACCTTAAACCAGTACCTGGGGAGTCCAGAGCCTCCTTTGGCTCCCTCGCCACCACGCCAGAGCCACCATAACCACCAACTCCAAGGACCCCCCACCGCCCACGACTCAAGAAGGTGAACACCTCACCTACTTGTGTCCCGCCACACCCGCAGCGCCAATTCAATGTCGTCCTGCAAATCGGAACACCAGAGATCAATCCCCACCCTGTTCAAGTGCACCCCATCGCTCCTCCAAAACGCCCAGCTCCCTATGCCGAACAACAACACCACCGTTATGAGCCTCAAACCTACCAACTGCCCTGTTAACCTTGATTCGCGCCTTATTCAGCCGCTCCACAGACCTCGCCTCCCTCCAATGCTGGCGCGGCACCATATCCGACTTAACCGTCACCAGTCGCGGATATTGCGCCCACAAACGTAGCAAGTCAAACTTAATGTCCCTCGCTAACTCCCTGAAGGGGCGTGCCCCCAAATCATTCCCCCCTACATGTAACACCAAAACACCAGGAGGCCTATCCAACCTTGCAAATCTGTAAAACTCAGGAAGAACCCGACTCCACAGCATCCCTCGCATCCCAATCCAACGAATCACTGCCACCTCTCTCGAAATTGACAACTGCCTCCCGTCCGGCCTGACTGCTGCTCGCAACGCTCCCCAGAACACGTAGGAGTGCCCCATAATCCAAACCAAGCATGGTGGAACACCTATAAGAGACAAAGAAAAACGTCAACCAAACACTGCCACCAGTTCCCCCCCCCCCCACCGCAAGTTCCTTATAACCATGCGGGCCTCACATATGACCGAAATTGAATAGACTCCCAACGGCCAATACGCCGAATAACATCATCACCCAACCCTCTCCTGGCAGCCTCCGTGGCCGCCCCGATCCAAAAAGAATGTCCCCCATACAAAGAGGGATCCTTACCCAAGCCCAACAAGCATGATCGCAGAACCGCTATAAACTGGAAACGAGAAAGATAAGACCCGTCTCCATGAACTAATAAAGGGCCCGCTCTCCCTGTCCCACCCCGTCCCCAAAACTCCCTGAGGCATCGAACCGGGCACGCGACCGAACCCTCTACTTGGAACAACACCACCCGACAACCCCGACCCAGCTGTTCCGTTTTTGACTGTCTAATGCAGAATTCCAATCGGTCATCAAATAATTCCACATCCTGCCCACAAAGGCCCCCAGCCCGCCCATTACTTGGACTAACCAACTCCCCGATCCTCAGGGCCCCAAAAAAGGCAAGCAAAAAGGCCAACTTAAACAGCCCAACCTCCCCCTCTGAAATACAAACCCCTTCCAACTGACCCAACAGATCCACCAACAAAGTAAAAGAAATCAGACGGCGACTATCCACCTCAGATGCACGCCTCCTCCAACCCCGTAAAGCTTGCGTAACCCAAAAAGACTTCGTCACATCCCCCACCCCCCGGCTCCGACAACCAAAGGCCACACCCGCCATAAACTTAACCACCCTGGAATACGACCACCCCTTCTCCCTACAGTGCCCCACCCAAAGCAACATCAACGTGCTATCCTCCAACCCACAACCCTGCAAACGCCGCCTCCAGGCCTCCCACTGGGCCCACGCCCGTTCATACGCCGCCCAGGTCCCCGCCGCCAAAGAACCCCTCACCAGGTCCTCAACCGACCGAATGGCAGATTCCACATTTCCGACGGAAAGCTGGTCCCCTCCGTCTCCGGTGCCAACGCGCGAAAACGATCCCACTGGAAACGAGACAAAGCATCCGCAATTGAGTTACTAACCCCCGGTACATGAGACGCCACCACCCACGCGTTTAAGGATAGGCAACCCAACGGCCCCCAGCCGCATCCGTAAACAAATCCAAATCCGCTGCCGACACTCCGTCCGTTATCCACAAGGACTGCCCATTATACGTCTCCAAAAAAGACGCCCACACCGTCAAGTCGTCCTGCAACTCACGGATAACCTAAACAAAATGGTGGGGAGACAGCACTCCCGCCGTTGCCCTAGCCAATTTTCTACAAAAAATTTGCCCCATGGGCATTATGCGACACGCAAAGTTGAGCTTGCCCAATAGGGACTGCAACTCGCGGAGCCACATTTTGCGTTTTCCACAAGCCACAAGTTTATCCTCAGGCAACCTGCATTCCATAGCCACCGTGTCAATGACTATCCCCAAAAAGCTCAACCGCGTTGTCGGGCCCTCCGTCTTTTCAGACGCCAAAGGAACACCGAAAAGGCGAGACATGGCTTCAAAAGAATGCAACATCACTGAGCAGCCATTAGAACATGGCGGCCCGATAAACAAAAAATCATCCAAATAATGAATGATAGAACCCAAACCTGACCACTCGCGTACCACCCACTCCAAAAAAGTACTGAACTTTTCAAAATAAGCGCACTAAACCGAACAACCCATCGGCAAACACTGGTCAACAAAATACCCCCCATCCCAGAAACACCCCAACAAGTGCTGACACTCCGGGTGTACAGGTAAAAGACGAAATGCAGCCTCAATATCAACCTTGGCCAACAGCGCCCCCTGCCCATACAACCGGACCCAACGAACCGCCTCATCAAACGAAGTATATACAACCGAACACAATTCTGGCGCGATCCCATCGTTAACCGAGTTCCCTTTTGGGAAAAAAAGGTGATGTATAAGGTAAAATTTATTCTGCTCCCTCTTAGGTACGACCCCCAACGGAGACACCCGCAAATCCTGCATCGGCAATTCCCGAAAGGGCCCTGCCATGCGCAGTTTCTCGGTCACCACTCCAGGAAGTTCCGTCGCAGAACGCAAATTTTTTCCCCCCGACCCCCCAACCCCTTCAACATACGGAATCCGAAAACCCTCCCAAAAACCAGCAAGCAAAAATTCCGCCGCCTCCACATCAGGGTATTCATTTAGAAAACGCTCCATCTCGGTTACCCGTATTGGCGTCCTCCCCTTTTCCAGCCGCATCACCCCCACTCTTCCCCCTGCGCCCCCTGAAGCACCGCTGCGCTCCGTGGTTTCCCCTGCAAAGGAACACTCGTGCTTGAACTTGCACTTGTCCCCGTACTTGCATCCCCCCTCATTGAACGAAAAACAGAGTCCCTTAACTGAGGCCGCCGAGCGCTCCGATTGCCCCGAACCCCAGGCGCCCCCCGGAAAGGGCTGCCCAGCCCTGGCCGGAGTCATAACCCGCATCCACAGGCCAATGTCTTTATGGTCCCAGTACATACTAGGCCGGACCGCCTTCCGCTGCCTGAACTGCTCGTCATACCTCAACCACCCCAAACCCCCATACACTCGGTATGCCTCGCCTATTGCATCCAGATAACAGAAAAGTGCCGAACAATTGTCAGGCGCTTTCTCCCCGATAACACTGGCCAAGATCACAAAAGCCTGTAACCAGTTTGAAAAAGGTCCACGGAATCAAACGAGAACGCCGCTTATCCTCTTCCTCCTTTTTTTCATCCCTCCTATCCCGGTCCAAATTAAAATCGCTCCAGGGGAAGCAGCAAAAATATATCCACGTACTCCCCTTTCCAAATTCTTTCCCTAACCTCATGCTTCAAGTGCGCCCCCAGCGCCCCCTCAAAGCACACATAAACCTCCCCTTTCACTGCGTCATCTAAACGCGGCTCCTCACCATCCTTCTCCTTTGCCCCGTCCCTTCCTTTATCGCCGTCTTTATCCGCCACTCCCTGGTGCGCCAACCCCACCTCCAGCTCCTGAACTGACCTCCCCAGCATCCGCCCCACCAAGACCCCCAGACGCAACTCGCACCCAGCAACCCCGGACGTTTGCACCCCCCATGCCGTCAAAGGGGACCCCGCCACCATCCCCGTACCTGCCAACCCCGTCACCAAATCACGCAACCCCAACTCCCCCCAACCCACCGGCAAACGGACACCCCGGAGACTCCCACCACCCCGAGGCTCCCCCACTATTAGCAACCACTAAAGAGAATCCCTGTTTATCTCACCTGGCTGCGCGGATGCTGTGACTCCACCAGCCGGAACGTGAGGCACCGAAACTTGACTGGCGACGAACTCCCGTCCAGACGCCCAAAGCTGTTCCGTAACGTCTCCTCTGGAATCTGCAGACCCTGCAGCCTGCAATCCTGCAGCTGCGCCACTAGATGTCTCCCTTACAGCACTTGTAGATCCCAAGGGCCTGCAGTAACTCAGCCTCGCCACCAGATGTCACCCTCGTCCTGCTTGGAGCTCCAAGAGCCAGCAGATCAGCAGCTCTGCCACCAGATGTCGCCCTTCCTTCACCATCGAGAGCCGACCCTGAAGCCAGCGCTGCGCTGCTCCAGTAAGGAAACCAGCTCAGGGCCACACACAGGACCCCACCGACCAGCAGATGCAGTCTGCCCTCCTCTCCCACGCCGGGCAGAGAGACCGGGGCCCGATCCCCCTGCCGAACCAGCTCCGGATCCCACACTGCCTGCATCAGAGGAGAGGGGGAGGTCCCGCACCCCCTCCTAGGGTCCCGTCGTACTACAGGATTCCTCCCAGCACGCGACCTGCCTGGAAGAACTGGTACTCACCGCAGCACGTGCTGGAGGGGCCACAGAGGGGCTCCTTAACCGGCGCCGGACCCTCGGGGTCGCTTCAGGATTTAGGCACGCCAGAGGTCTTGTCCTCCCCGGCCGGCTGGAGGGGAGAGCTGAAGCAGCAGCCTCCCAGACCCCGGGAGCAGACCTTGAACGGTAGCCTGCAGCCATCCAGATCCCCTGCTCTCCGCTGCCACACGGAGCTGTGCCAGGAGCGCTTCCACCTCAGACATCGTGGGACAGGAACCACCAAAAGAGGTACTGCAGCAGCTCAGAGACGGGCTGCTGCCACACTGCTGTCCTCACAAAATGGCCCCTTTCCCCGCCCCTGTTAACCCTTTTATGCCCTTAGCCACACCTCCATCCCTTCCGTCACTATCCTTCCTCCTTAACCCTTTGTAACCCCAAATCCTCTCCCTCCAAGCCCCAGTCTTGCCAGGCCTCCATCCAGCCTTGCAGCCCTGATTCCGGCCTGCACTTTCTCACCTCCTACGGCCATATTAGAAAAGGGCAACGGATCACACGAGTCCCAGCACATGCACCGATCATGGTAAGTGTCTGATTGTCACATTCTACACCGACCGAACACGCATCTCAATATAAAATGTATAAACAGGGGCAATAAAGGAAAAGCGGACCAAGGGGTAGGATGAATGTCCACTATCAAGTAGACATCACCCTCACCAAAGGGAATATTGGGTAGGGTCCCACACGTCAGTGTAGGATCCACCCCCATCATCCCCATAGATCCAATCCCTAAGTCCATGAGGGTTCTCCTCACACCATAATACCATAAGTACATGAATTAATAAAATATGAAAATACATCTTTATTGTCATGGCGCAACCTACAGTTGTGTTCCAAATTATTCAACCCCCAATGCTGTAAAGGGTTTTAGGGAATTTAGTGTACATTTGTAATTGTGTCAGAATGAAATCTTACAAGGACTTTTTAAAGAACCAAATGCAACTAAAATGACATCAATTGTTTTTGTTAGAGGTGGACGAATCCAATTTTTTTCTAATCTGAATCCGAAAAGGTTCTCGAATATATCGAATCTTTCGAATCTCGAATCCTACGAATCCTGCACATAATTGTGTGAACGCACGGTGTAAGAAACAAAGTCAGACCGCGTCAGTTTGTCTGAACCTCCACCTCCCAGTCACAGTCGCACCCTATATGGACCGCGATGACCCCTGCTATGACCCCTGCTCCTATCACTACAGAACATACAGGGTAATACAGCGCCACATACCTCTTACATCCAGTGACGTCTCCTTTGATGTAGATGTTCTCTTTCCTCATCTTCTCCTTTCAGACCTTCAGACCATACACAT
This sequence comes from Bufo bufo, assembly GCF_905171765.1. Lineage (NCBI taxonomy): Eukaryota > Metazoa > Chordata > Amphibia > Anura > Bufonidae > Bufo > Bufo bufo. Next base: position 81,780,133 of record NC_053397.1, read on the forward strand.
TTTTCGGCCATTTTTCGTCTCTGCAGTTTTTACAAAAACAAATCTTAGTTTACTACTTTTCCATCATCCTCCCATCTTCTGGACAAATCATCCTAACACCCCCAATACTGTTCCGCTGTGCTCCCCAATAGTATACTGCAGAAACAGATAATACCCCTGATAATACTAGTACCACACAGAGCCCCCATATAAAATACCCCTTCTTTGTGGCCTCAGTAGATGCCCCCATAGTGCCCCCCAATAATGTGCCAATAAGAAGTGGCCCCACAGTGCCACCCAATAATGTGCCAGTAAGTGTCCCCATAGATGCCCCCCTAATCATGTGCCAGTATCAAGTGCGGAGTGCCTCTCTCTCCCCCCCATGTGCCGGTATCATAGTGCCATCTCCCCTCATAATGTGCCAGTATCATAGTGCCTCCCCTCCCCCAATGTGCCAGTATCATAGTGCCTCTCACCTCTCCCCCTGGCATCCACAGGATCCCCCATCCTATAACAGTGCCATCCACAGACCCCCCCCATCCTATAACAGTGCCATCCACAGACCCCCCCCACCCCATAACAGTGCCACCCACAGACCCCCCCCCACCCCATAACAGTGCCATCCACAGACCCCCCCCACCCCATAACAGTGCCATCCACAGACCCCCCCACCCCATAACAGTGCCATCCACAGACCCCCCCACCCCATAACAGTGCCATCCACAGACCCCCCCCCCCCATAACAGTGCCATCCACAGACCCCCCCACCCCATAACAGTGCCATCCACAGACCCCCCCACCCCATAACAGTGCCATCCACAGACCCCCCCCACTCACCATAACAGTGCCATCCACAGACCCCCCCCCACTCCATAACAGTACCATCCACAGACTTCCCCCCACCCCTTAACAGTGTAATCCACAGACCTCCCATTGTTGCTCCAGTACAGTTATAAAATGTGTAATTTAATTAATAATGAATGATTCATACTGCCCCCTCTGTAGTATAACATTCAATATATCCTACTTACAGGGCTACTGATATCGTAATGCAGGCCGGCCGGGCAGACGAGCGGCAGAGTGACTGACTGACGTCACGTGCCTGCGCCGCCTGCTTTATGAATGAAGTAGGCGGCGCAGGCAGGTGACGTCAGTCACTCTGCCGCTCGTCTGCCCGGCCGGTCTGCATTACGATATCAGTAGCCCTGTAAGTAGGATATATTTAACGTACTACAGACAGAGGGGGCAGCATGAATCATTATTAATAGAATTACACATTTTATAACTGTACTGGAGTGAAGGGGCCGGAGCACAGTGAACGCACCGGCCCCCAGCTCCTCCTCCCAGTCCCTCCCACCGGGATTCGTCGGATTCGTTTCAGGTAAATTACGTCGGGATTCGAGTCCACGAATCCCACGAATCCAGCAAGATTCGAGGGATTCGTGGATTCGACGAATCCCCCGTCCCATCTCCAGTTTTTGTAATACAGTATTAAATGTTTTTTTTTGTGATTTCTTAATTGACACAATTATTCAACCCCTTAAAGACTACCACTCTTAAGAACAGAGGTTCATTCAAGTGTTTCGATCAGGTATTGAAACCCCTTGTGGATGTCAAGGAGCAGCAATCAAGCATAATAAGCTTGAATTAGGCAGATTTAAAAGGACTGTGATACTCAGCTCCTTCTAGACATTTACTGGTGTGTTTACAAACATGAGTCAAGAGAATGGTCCAGGAAGACAAAAGAAGAGGTGATTTCTCTTCACAGGAAGGGCAATGGCTATAAGAAGATTGCAAAGATGTTAAACATATCAAGAGACACCATAGGAAGCATCATTCGCAAATTCAAGGCAAAAGGCACTGTAGAAACGCTACCTGGTCGCGGCAGAAAAAAGATGCTGACTTCGACTGCTGTGCGCTACCTGAAGCGCAAAGTGGAGAAAAGTCCCGTGTGACTGCTGAGGAACTGAAAAAAGATTTGTCAGATGTGGGTACTGAAGTTTCAGCTCAGACAATAAGGCGCACACTGCATAATGAAGGCCTCCATGCCAGAACTCCCAGGCGCACCCCCTTGCTGTCTCCAAGAATAAGAAGAGTCGACTGCAGTATGCCAAAAGTCATGTGGACAAAACACAAAAGTTTTGGATAGTGTTCTGTGGACTGATAGAACTGTTTGGGCCCATGGATCAACGCTATGTTTGGAGGAGGAAAAACAAGGCCTATGAAGAAAAGAACACCTTGCCTACTGTGAAGCATGGTGGGGGGTCAATCATGCTTTGGGGCTGTTTTGCTTCTACAAGTACTGGGAAGCTTCTAGTGTTGATCACGAATATTCGAATTTTGAATTTTTATCGTGAATATAGGTACTTTGAAAATTTGCGAATATTTCGAATATAGTGATATATATTCGTATTTCGAATATTCGTTTTTTTTTATTTTTTATATTCGATTATTTTTTTTTAATCAGTACACATGATCCCCTCCCTGCTTCTAGCTTGTGGGCCAATAAGAAGGCTGCAATATACTTGACTTTAGGAGTAGTGTTGTTTGCGAATTTTGCTCTATATTCTTTTTTTTCGAATATTCGCTATATTGCTATATATTCTTGTTTTAGCAATATAGCGAATATTCGGAAAAAAATGAATATAGAGCAATTTAGCTAATATAGTGCTATAATCTTTTTTTTATAGTTGTAATTTTTTTTCAATCTGAACTTCAGATGAGAAAAAAATTACAACTATTAGACAAAGAAGATTATAGCACTATATTAGCTCAATTGCTCTATATTCGTTTTTTTCGAATATTCGCTATATTGCTATATATTCTTGTTTTAGAATATTACGAATATTCGAAAAAACTAAGTTATAGCAATATAGCGAATATTCTGAGAAAAAAATGAATATTGAGCAATTTAGCTAATATAGTGCTATAATATTCTTTGTCTAAAAGTTGAAAAATTCGCAATAAAAATTCGAACATTCGAAAATTCTAATACGAAAATTCGCATATTACACGATCATTACCTTGCCGATTTTTTGAGTAAAAAAAAATTGTAGAATATAACGAAAATTTTAATTTGCGAATATTCTACGAATATTCTACCAAATATTCGCGAAATATCGCAAATTCGAATATGACCCCTGCCTCTCATCACTATTCTCTTCAGTACCAGGAGATATTGGATGAAAATGTGATGCAGTCCGTCACAAACCTGAGGCTTGGGAGACGTTGGACCTTTCAACAGGACAATGATCCCAAGCATACCTCCAAGTCCACTAGAGCATGGTTGCAGATTAAAGGCTGGAACATTTGAAGTGGCCATCGCAGTCACCAGGCTTAAATCCGATTGAGAAACTCTGGTGGGACTTAAAGAAAGCACTTGCAGCGCGCAAGCCTAAGAATGTGGACTGAACTGGAGGCTTTTGTCCATGAAGAATGGGCGAAGATACCCGTAGATCGCTGCAAGACACTTGTGTCAAGCTATGCTTCACGTTTAAAAGCTGTTATAACTGAAAAGGATGTTGTTCTAAGTACTAAGATTGAATGTCACTTGGGGGTTGAATAAAACTGATAATGATGTGAGCACAGAAAAGACATTTGTGGTTATTTCATTATAAATGTTATGTTATATTTGTCTGACTTACAAGTGCCTCTTTGATTTAATTGTAAACAAGATGACTGAAATGATCAAAATCAATGTCAAACTGGCCAAAACACTCAATTTCAGTGGGGGTTGAATAATTCTTATATTCATTTGAATGTTATGTTTTAGCTTTCTTCCAGGTCTTTCAGGTTTTGTTTGCCATTTTAAAGTATTTGCGATCATTTTAGCTGAGGAGCCTATCATTTTCTGCACTTTATATGCTTTCCCCTTTCCAATCAACTTTTTTATCAAGGTACGCTGTTCTTCGGAACAATGTCTGGAAGAAAGCATTTTCCTCAGAATTTCAGAGAGAAATGCACTGTAACCAGCATGTACAACATTTGCTGCCTTCCTTCCTTAAATAAGGGCAATAATTGCCACCTGTATTTCAAAGAATGAATGACCTCACTAATTGAACTCCACCCTGCTATTATTTTGAACATGCCCCTTTCAATAAGTGATTCAATTACACAGAATCAGCAGCATGCATGTCATGACTGTTGGGTCTGTTGGATTTATATTACTTTACTACACCTGCTAGTAAATTATTTGCCATGTAGAAATATAATCTTTACCAAAAACAGTGATTGATCAGGTTAGTGATGTCTGACTGCTATTAATTTGAACTGTAGGTGCAGTCAGAGAGTAAGTGCAGGAATTCTTCTTTTTACTTCTAATTGTCATTGCCCCCACTGACCTTCCTTGCAGTATACTCACAACTAGGGATAAGCGAACCCGAACTGTATAGTTCGGGTTCGTAACCGAATTTTGGGGGTGTCCGTGACACGGACCCAAACCCGAACATTTTCGTAAAAGTCCGGGAACGGGTTCGGTGTTCGGCGCTTTCTTGGCGCTTTTTGAAAGGCTGCAAAGCAGCCAATCAACAAGCGTCATACTACTTGGCCCAAGAGGCCATCACAGCCATGCCTACTATTGGCATGGCTGTGATTGGCCAGTGCACCATGTGACCCAGCCTCTATTTAAGCTGGAGTCACGTAGCGCCGCACGTCACTCTGCTATGATCAGTATAGGGAGAGGTTGCAGCTGCGACGTTAGGGCGAGATTAGGCAGATTAACTCCTCCAAAAGACTTCATTCTGTGATCGATCTGCAGCTGTGGATCATTGAAGTGCTATTATTGACTTGCTCACTTTTTTGAGGCTGCCAGAGCGTTTTTAGATCACTTTTTTTCTAGGGTGATCGGCGGCCATTTTGTGACTTGTGGTGCGCCAGCACGAGCTATCACCAAGTGTATTTAACCATCAATAGTGTGGTTATTTTCTGCTATATGCTACATCAGCTGCAGGCTGAGCCTGTGTCACCGAAGTGCATTTAACATCAACAGTCTGGTTATTTTTTGGCCATATACTACATCAGCTGCAGGTTGAGCCTGTTTCACCCAAGTGCATTTAACCATCAACAGTCTGATTATTTTTGGCCATATACTACATCAGCTGCAGGCTGAGCCTGTGTCACCGAAGTGCATTTAACCATCAACAGTCTGGTTATTTTTTGGCCATATATTACATCAGGGCAAGTTGAGCCTGTCACCCAGCGCCTAAAAAATAGACCTGACATTTCTATTCAACCAAATCTGCACAGTTTTAGCTGGTCAAGTTATTTGTAGTGACCGTCAAAGCAGACTTTTTGTTCTGGGTTGAAAAAGCATTCCCAAATTTGCCATTCTGAAAATAACTAGTTTGTGGTATTTCAGGCCTACTTGAAATCTATCCCAAAAAGAAAATCTTACATTGAAGTTATTGATAGTATCATTCAGAAAAACCTAAGACACATGCTAGCGTGCTGATAGAAGTGTGATTCTGTGATTAAACCTATCACTGTCACACAGCGCAAAAAAAAACAGGTCTCACATCTCTATTCAACCAAATCTGCACAGTTTTAGCTGGTCAAGTTATTTGTAGTGACCGTCAAAGCAGACTTTTTGTTCTGGGTTGAAAAAGCATTCCCAAATTTGCCATTCTCAAAATAAACTAGTTTGTGGTATTTCACGGCCTACTTGAATCTATCCCAAAAGAAATCTTACATTGAAGTTATTGATAGTATCATTCAGAAAAACCTAAGACCACACGCCTAGCGTGCTGATAGAAGTGACATTCTGTGAATTAAAACCTCATAACTGTCACACAGCGCAAAAAAAAACAGGTCTCACATCTCTATTCAACCAAATCTGCCCAGTTTTATAGCATGGTCAAGTTATTTGTAGATGACCGTCAAAGCAGACTTTTTGTTCTGGGTTGAAAAAGCATTCCCAAATTTGCCATTCTGAAAATAACTAGTTTGTGGTATTTCAGGCCTACTGAAATCTATCCCAAAAGAAATCTTACATTGAAGTTATTGATAGTATCATTCAGAAAAACCTAAGACACACGCTAGCGTGCTGATAGAAGTGTCATTCTGTGATTAAACCTATAACTGTCACACAGCGCAAAAAAAAACAGGTCTCACATCTCTATTCAACCAAATCTGCACAGTTTTAGCTGGTCAAGTTATTTGTAGTGACCGTCAAAGCAGACTTTTTGTTCTGGGTTGAAAAAGCATTCCCAAATTTGCCATTCTGAAAATAACTAGTTTGTGGTATTTCAGGCCTACTTGAAATCTATCCCAAAAAGAAAATCTTACATTGAAGTTATTGATAGTATCATTCAGAAAAACCTAAGACACGCTAGCGTGCTGATAGAAGTGTCATTCTGTGATTAAACCTATAACTGTCACACAGCGCAAAAAAAAACAGGTCTCACATCTCTATTCAACCAAATCTGCACAGTTTTAGCTGGTCAAGTTATTTGTAGTGACCGTCAAAGCAGACTTTTTGTTCTGGGTTGAAAAAGCATTCCCAAATTTGCCATTCTCAAAATTGTGGTGAACTGGAACAATGAGGAAAACATCTAATAAGGGACGCGGACGTGGACATGGTCGTGGTGGTGTTAGTGGACCCCTCTGGTGCTGGGACGAGGAGTGGCGTTCTGCACAGCACACGTCCTAGTGAACCAACTACCTCAGGTCCAGTAGCCAGCAGAATTTACAGCGATTATTTGGTGGGGCCCCAATGCCGTTCTAAGGATGGTAAGGCCTGAGCAGGTACAGGCATTAGTCAATTGGGTGGCCGACAGTGGATCAGCACGTTCACATTATCTCCCACCCAGTCTTCTGCAGAAACGCGCACAGATGGCGCATGAAAACCAAGCCCATCGGTCTGTCACATCACCCCCATGCATATCAGGGAAACTGTCTGGCCTCAAGTTATGCAGCAGTCTCTTATGCTGTTTGAAGACTCTGCTGCCAGGGTTTCCCAAGGGCAGTCACCCTAGCCCCTTCCCCAGGGGTGGAAGAGATAGAATGCACTAATGCACAACCATTATTTTTTCCTGATGATGAGGACATGGGAATACCACCTCAGCACGTCTCTGATGATGACGAAACACAGGTGCCAACTGCTGCGTCTTTCTGCAGTGTGCAGACTGAAACAGGAGGTCAGGGATCAAGACTGGGTGGAAGACGATGCAGGGGACGATGAGGTCCTAGACCCCACATGGAATGAAGGTCGTGCCACTGACTTTCACAGTTCGGAGGAAGAGGCAGAGGTGAGGACCGAGCCAACAGCGTAGCAAAAGAAGGGAGCAGTGGGAAAAATCAGAACACCCGCCGCCAGAGACTCCGCCCTGCTACTGACGCCGCATCTGGGACGAGCACCCCAAAGGCAGCTTCAAGGAGTTCCCTGGCATTGGCACTTCTTCAAACAATGTGCTGACGACAAGACCCGAAAGTGGTTTGCACGCTGTGCCATCAGAGCCTGAAGCGAGGCAATTAACGTTCTGAACCTTAGCACAACCTGCATGACCAGGCACCTGCATGCAAAGCATGAAACTGCAGTGGAGTAAACACCTTAAAAACAAGGAAGTCACTCAGGCTCCCCCCTGCTACATCTTCTGCTGCTGCCGCCTCGGCCTCTTCTGCTGCTGCTGCGCCGCCTCGGCCTCTTCATCGCCTCTGGAGGAACGTTGGCACCTGCCGCCCAGCAAACATTGGATGTACCCACCAACCCACCACCTGCGTCACCAAGCATCTCAACCATGTCAACGGCAGCGTTCAGCTCTCCATCTCACAAACATTTGAGAGAAAGCGTAAATTCTCACCTAGCCACCCTCGATCCCTGGCCCTGAATGCCAGCATTTCTAAACTATGGCCTATGAAAATGCTGTCATTTAGGGTGGTGGACACACACAGCTTCAAACGCTCATGTCACTTTGCTGTCCCACAGTATGTTGTTCCCAGCCGCCACTACTTCTCTCAGAGAGCCGTGCCTTCCCTGCACAAACAAGTGTCCGATAAAATCAAGTGATGCACTGCGCAACGCCATCTGTGGCAAGGTCCACCTAACACAGATACGTGGACCAGTAAGCACGGCCAGGGACGCTATATCTCCCTAACTGCACACTGGGTAAATGTAGTGGCGGCTGGGCCCCAGGCGGAGAGCTATTTGGCGCACGTCCTTTCGCCCCGCCAAGGATCGCAGGGCAACATTCTTTGCCTCCTGTCCTCCTCCTCCTCCTACTCAGCTTCCTCCTCCTCTTCTTCCACCTGTCATCCAGTCAGCACACCCTTCACCACCAACTTCAGCACAGCACGGGGGGTAAACGTCAGCAGGCCATTCTGAAACTCATATGTTTGGGGGACAGGCCCCCACACCGCACAGGAGTTGTGGGGGGTATAGAACAACAGACCGACGATGTGGTTTGCTGCCGGGTGAGCTCAAGCCCGGCCTAGGTGGTGTGCGATAATGCGGCGAAATCTCGTTGCAGCTCTGGGACTAGCCGGTCTTGACGCACATCCCTTGCCTGGCGCATGTGCTGAATTTGGTGGTGCAGAAGTTCATTCGCAACTACCCCGACATGTCAGAGCTGCTGCATAAAGTGCGGGCCGTCTGTTCGCGCTTCCGGCGTTCACACCCTGCCGCTGCTCGCCTGTCTGCGCTACAGCGTAACTTCGGCCTTCCCGCTCACCGCCTCATATGCGACGTGCCCACCAGGTGGAACTCCACCTTGCATATGCTGGACAGACTGTGCGAGCAGCAGCAGGCCATAGTGGAGTTTCAGCTGCAGCACGCACAGGTCAGTCGCACTGCGGATCAGACCCACTTCACCACCAATGACTGGGCCTCCATGCGAGACCTGTGTGCCCTGTTGCGCTGTTTCAAGTACTCCACCAACATGGCCAGTGGCGATGACGCCGTTATCAGCGTTACAATACCACTTCTATGTCTCCTTGAGAAAACACTTAGGGCGATGATGGAAGAGGAGGTGGCCCAGGAGGAAGAGGAGGAAGAGGGGTCATTTTTAGCACTTTCAGGCCAGTCTCTTCAAAGTGACTCAGAGGGAGGTGTTTTTAGCAACACCAGAGGCCAGGTTACAAATGTGGCCAGACAGGGCCCCACTACTGGAGGACGAGAGGACGAGGATGAGGAGGAGGTGGAGGAGGATGAGGATGAAGCATGTTCACAGCGGGGTGGCACCCAAAGCAGCTCGGGCCCATCACTGGTGCGTGGCTGGGGGGAAAACACAGGACGATGACGATACGCCTCCCCACAGAGGACGCTTGTCCCTTACTCTGGGCAAGCCTGGCACACATGAGCGACTACATGCTGCAGTGCCTGGCAACGACAGCAGAGTTGCCCACATTTTAACGTGTGCAGACTACTGGGTTGCCACCCTGCTGGATCCCCGGTACAAAGACAATGTGCCCACCTTACTTCCTACCACCTGGAGCGTGATAGGAAGCATGCGCGAGTAAAGCGCACGTTGGTAGAAGCGCTACTGAGAGCATTCCAAATGTCACAGGGGAACCAGTGGAAGCCCAAGGCGAAGGCAGAGGAGGAGCAAGAGGTCGCCAACGGCAGCTGTGTCACGGGCCAGCTCCTCTGAGGGCCAGGGTTAGCATGGCAGAGATGTGAAAAGTTTTGTCACCACGCCACAGCTAAATGCACCCACCTCCTGATACGGAACGTGTTAGCAGGAGGCAAAATTTCACTAACATGGTGGAACAGTACCTGTGCCACCCCCTCCACGTACTGACTGATGGTTCGGCCCCATTCAACTTCTGGGTCTCCAAATTGTCCACGTGGCCAGAGCTAGCCTTTTTATGCCTTGGAGGTGCTGGCCTGCCCGGCGGCCAGCGTTTTGTCTGAACGTGTATTCAGCACGGCAGGGGCGTCATTACAGACAAACGCAGCTGTCATGTCTACAGCCAATGTGGACAAGCTGACGTTCATAAAAATGAACCAGGCATGGATCCCACAGGACCTGTCCATCCCTTGTGCAGATTAAGATATTAACTACCTCCCCTTAAACAATATATTATTCTACTCCAGGGCCCTTCCTCATTCAATACTATTTTTTAATTTCATTTTACCATTATATTGTGGGGCAACCCAAAGTTGAATGAAACCTATCCTCTGTCTGGGTGCCGGGGCCTAAATGTGTGACAGTGGCCTGTTCCAGTGGTGGGTGACGTGAAGCCTGATTCTCTGCTATGACATTAAGACAGAATTCTGTGTGACATAAGGCCCAGATTCTCTGTTACGGGACCTCTCTCCTCTGCCTGGGTGCCTGGGCCCTAAATGTGTGACAGTGGCCCTGTTCCAGTGGTGGGTGACGTGATGCCTGATTCTCTGCTATGACATGAAGACAGATTCTGTGCTGACTTAAGGCCAGGATTCTCTGTTACAGGACCTCTCTCCCTTGTCTGGGTGCGGGGCCTAAATGTGTGACAGTGGCCTGTTCCAGTGGTGGGTGACGTGAAGCTTGATTCTCTGCTATGACATGAAGACAGATTCTGCGCTGACATAAGGCCCAGATTCTCTGTTACGGGACCTCTCTCCTCTGCCTGGGTGCCTGGGCCGAAATGTGTGACAGTGGCCTGTTCCAGTGGTGGCTGACGTGAAGCCTGATTCTCTGCTATGACATGAAGACAGATTCTGTGCTGACATAAGGCCAGATTCTCTGTTACGGGACCGCTCTCCTCTGTCTGGGTGCCGGGGCCTAAATGTGTGACAGTGGCCTGTTCCAGTGGTGGGTGACATGAAGCCTGATTCTCTGCTATGACATGAATACAGATTCTGCGCTGACATAAGGCCAGATTCTCTGTTACGGGACCGCTCTCCTCTGTCTGGGTGCCGGGGCCTAAATGTGTGACAGTGGCCTGTTCCAGTGGTGGGTGACGTGAAGCCTGATTCTCTGCTATGACATGAATACAGATTCTGCGCTGACATAAGGCCAGATTCTCTGTTACGGGACCGCTCTCCTCTGTCTGGGTGCCGGGGCCTAAATGTGTGACAGTGGCCTGTTTCAGTGGTGGGTGACGTGAAGCCTGATTCTCTGCTATGACATGAATACAGATTCTGCGCTGACATAAGGCCAGATTCTCTGTTACAGGACCGCTCTCCTCTGTCTGGGTGCCGGGGCCTAAATGTGTGACAGTGGCCTGTTCCAGTGGTGGGTGACGTGAAGCCTGATTCTCTGCTATGACATGAATACAGATTCTGCGCTGACATAAGGCCAGATTCTCTGTTACGGGACCTCTCTCCTCTGCCTGGGTGCCTGGGCCTAAATGTGTGACAGTTGCCTGTTCCAGTGGTGGGTGACGTGAAGCCTGATTCTCTGCTATGACATTAAGACAGATTCTGTGCTGACATAAGGCCAGATTCTCTGTTACAGGACCTCTCTCCTCTGCCTGGGTGCCTGGGCCTAAATGTGTGACAGTGGCCTGTTCCAGTGGTGGGTGACGTGATGCCTGATTCTCTGCTATGACATGAAGACAGATTCTGTGCTGACATAAGGCCAGATTCTCTGTTACAGGACCTCTCTCCTCTGTTTGGGTGCCGGGGCCTAAATGTGTGACAGTGGCCTGTTCAAGTGGTGGGTGACGTGAAGCTTGATTCTCTGCTATGACATGAAGACTGATTCTGCGCTGACATAAGGCCAGATTCTCTGTTACGGGACCTCTCTCCTCTGCCTGGGTGCCTGGGCCTAAATGTGTGACAGTGGCCTGTTCCAGTGGTGGGTGACGTGATGCCTGATTCTCTGCTATGACATGAAGACAGATTCTGCGCTGACATAAGGCCAGATTCTCTGTTACGGGACCTCTCTCCTCTGCCTGGGTGCCTGGGCCTAAATGTGTGACAGTGGCCTGTTCCAGTGGTGGGTGACGTGAAGCCTGATTCTCTGCTATGACATTAAGACAGATTCTGTGCTGACATAAGGCCAGATTCTCTGTTACGGGACCTCTCTCCTCTGCCTGGGTGCCTGGGCCTAAATGTGTGACAGTGGCCTGTTCCAGTGGTGGGTGACGTGATGCCTGATTCTCTGCTATGACATGAAGACAGATTCTGTGCTGACATAAGGCCAGATTCTCTGTTACAGGACCTCTCTCCTCTGTCTGGGTGCCGGGGCCTAAATGTGTGACAGTGGCCTGTTCCAGTGGTGGGTGACGTGAAGCTTGATTCTCTGCTATGACATGAAGACAGATTCTGCGCTGACATAAGGCCAGATTCTCTGTTACGGGACCGATCTCCTCTGTCTGGGTGCCGGGGCCTAAATGTGTGACAGTGGCCTGTTCCAGTGGTGGGTGACGTGAAGCCTGATTCTCTGCTATGACATGAAGACTGATTCTACGCTGACATGAAGCCAGATTCTCTGCTATGGCATGAAGAGACTGATTCTCTGCTGACATGAAGCCAGATTCTTTGCTATGGCATGAAGAGACTGATTCTCTGCTGACGTGAAGCCAGATTCTCTGCTATGGGACCTCTGTCCAATTGATATTGGTTCATTTTTATTTTTTTAATTTAAATTTTAATTCATTTCCCTATCCACATTTGTTTGCAGGGGATTTACCTACATGTTGCTGCCTTTTGCAGCCCTCTAGCTCTTTCCTGGGCTGTTTTACAGCCTTTTTAGTGCCCAAAAGTTCGGGTCCCCATTGACTTCAATGGGGTTCGGGTTCGGGACGAAGTTCGGGTCGGGTTCGGATCCCGAACCCGAACATTTCCGGGAACCTTTTTAAGTAAGAGCGCCAGTAAACTTGTTTTATTTATTTATTCTGCCTTTTTTTGCAATAGTACATGACTATAGTAAACCAAAATTGAAAAATAAAGAATAAAAAAATAACACGAAGAGAATACACAATGTTGATGTATCATAAATCATCCTACATCAATTGCCTAATGATGTGCATACATGACTGACACAACAAAAAGGACAATTTACACTCTTCCCATGACACTGTATACTACTAAAGATCTGTCTGTATCAAGCTGTATGTCAATGTCCATGGCACATCAAACACAAAAGAGAAGCAGGGATCAAACACAAAACCTGAAATGACTGTCAAATGCAATAGCTAGATGTGCAGATTTATATCTATTTTCATGCAGTTTTATTTTGTTTCTGAGTTTTGATTTTCCTGGATTAAATTTCAGAGTGATGTGCCATATCATGCCTTCTGTGATGAAGTGTTTTCAGAGTTTATTGGTATTATTTACTGAACATTAAAGAATCAGCATTTGGAAACTGCTCTGAACTTTAAAAGTATTCATTAAAATGTGTATGTATCGGTAGATCAATTAGATCTGGAGTAGGATAGCACCTTTTTTGTGACTTTTCAAAAAGTTGCAGTTGATCACCTGAAGTGCATCTAATTAACATCAACTATTTTCACCAACTATTCAAAAGTGGAGTTAGCGGCGTTAAAGCATGGCCTGGTCCAAAAATTTGACTTTATGATTCATACTGCTCTAACCAGGGGCACCGTGAAATACCAGTAGGCTCCTACATTATGTTTGTCTCTATATGACAATAAAACATTGGGGCAGACAGGGGGCATTACTTCTTCGGTAGGGGGATGGAATTAGGCCACATTTACAGTGAAAAACGGACATGTGACTAGTGATGGACGAACATCTGTCGGGACGGTTCGCGAACGTGATCAAATGTTCGTGAACCGCAAGTTTGCGGCGGGTCCCATTCAGTTTAATGGCAGGCGAACCTGAAAAACCTTCAGCTCATATTTGCAGCCAAAAAATAATTACTAGAAGTGCACAAATAGTCCCACAACATGGACAGTGACATACCAGATGTATTATTCAAATTTGCAATCTCCATTCATAATTTTTTTCAATGCGAAATATTGCAAATATAATTTTCACGTACGCGCATGCGCAAATGCACTATACAGTACCCAAATGCACTATAAAGAAAGTATATTGGTATATAACACCCCGCTTCAATCAGTTTTTTTGGGGGACGACTGGTATATCACACCAGTAGAAATAATTTGTTCCAATAACGCTTGTCCCTCTATATACCTGCAGTATTGCAGCAGAACCGCACACAACTGCCGCACAATACAAATGCACTATAATATACTTTCTAACATAGAAAGTATATTATAACATTGTAAAAGGAAGGCAATCCATTAGAATATACATAAAGATGAAACGTAACTTTCAATAATTTTACTATGAGGGTCCATTCACACGTCCGTAAGTGTGTTACGGATCCGCAAAACATGGACACCGGCAATGTGCATTCCGCAATTTGCTGACCGCACATCGCCGGCACTATAATAGAAAATGCCTAATCTTGTCTGCAATTGCTATTTTTTTGCGGAGACGGAAGATCCGCAAAACGGAAGATCCGCAAAACATGGACACCGGCAATGTGCATTCCGCAATTTGCGGACCGCACATCGCCGGCATTATAATAGAAAATGCCTAATCTTGTCTGCAATTGCAATTTTTTTGCGGAAATGGAAGCACAAATGCGGAAGTGCGGATCCGCAAATGCGGATGCGGACAGCACATTCCGGCCCCATTGAAAATAAATGGGTCTGCACCCATTCTGCAAAATTGCAGAAAGGTAAATACCAATCCGTAGCTTGTAGAGCCAAAGCGTACTTTGTTGTTGTCTTCCTCTGGCACCTACTACTCAGGGAGGGAAATAGGAGGTCATCGCGCAGTACTTAAACATAGAACATACTGGTCACTTGTGAAACAGCAGCGGCGGCGATACCGCTGCAGTACCGCAGCATTAGTATTTTAAAGTGTAAGAGTGCCTGTGTAAACAATAAAGAGTGACTTTCAGAATTAGCTGCCGTATGTGTGCACACGGGGAATAACATTATATTTGGCCATCATGTGACTCATATCTGGAAATTACCATCACTTTCCCCCTGTGTAGGCACCATGTTATCTAATTGTCAGTTTTACCTGAGTTCAGTTCCAGAGTGGGTGAAGACTAGTAGCTATGATGTCTCCCATACACAGCACACATAAATTTGTAGCACACCCTGAGAAACAGTAACAATGTGAAGAACCTTAGGCTACATTCACACGAACATATTTCGTCTCCATGTCCATTACTTTTTTTCGCGGATCGGATGCAGACCCATTCATTTCAATGGGTCCGCAAAAACTGTGGACAGCACACCGTGTGCTATTTGCATCCGTATGTCTATTCCATAGCCTCACAAAAAAAGATAGAACATGTCCTATTCTTAACCAATCATAAATACATAGATCAGATTGAATAACAAATCATAACTCCATCAACAGTTACTTTTAAATAATCATCAATTTTATTGGTACACAGAGTTATAACCATTGCTGGCCTCACAGACATTAAGAACATTTAAAATTAACCATCAGACTTCGGGTGTATGGCAGTTACCTGTCACGGCGGGCGTGCACTCAGTATGACAGATAACGAACCAACCAGGCTCTGGGCGAGAGACAGGGAAGGGTCACCTCCTAGCTAATCCCTGACCTCTTTTTCTGCACTGCTCAGCCCATCTACAGAACTTGAAGATAGATCTGAGATGTCCCCGTGCCTGGGCTGACAAAACCCTGAATTCCCTGAGATGGTGAAGTGGGAAATAGGAGCAGCCTGCTCGCACAGAACCTGGATGGGAAAGATGACACAAAACAACCAACTAGAAACAACACTTATCTTCCTGAGCTGGAGCAGACAGCCAACCTTCCTTCCTAGCTTCCAAGATCACAATAATGAATATAATCCGCTCAGGGCACTGGGCAGAGGAGCTATTTAAACTAATGACTCCACCCAGTGCACCTGATGAGGGGCGGATCCAGCACGACTCCAAAACAAACACTAAACTCGTGCTGCAATCCTGGCCGACC